>NC_073699.1:25041393-25360239 GCF_023634085.1 Falco cherrug
ATCAAAGACAACCACTGAAAGCAAAGCCAAAATAAAAAAAAAATGCACTATTGAGTAGACTTTTAAGTATATGCAATGCATTGCATTAGTTAAGCTTTTTGAGTCAAAAAATGTTTCAGCATGGTAGATAAAAACAGAAAACGAATGCTGTGGCAGAAAGAGAAAAGAGCCATCTGCTTACTTATTGCTGTGAAATGGGCACTTAGACAGTTAAATGGAGGATAAGGGTTTAACATTTTTACTAGAACTTCAGCACTTCGGAATGGATTGTTGTCCTCTGTCCCAGTGGGATTTAGTGATACTTTTTAGTACTTTTTTTAGATGGACTGAAAATAATGCTTAAGCAGCTGTTTATATAGGGATCTCTATTATTCTCTAGATATTGAACTTCTATTTACAGGAAAAATACAGAGGGGAAATCAAAGTATTTCATAGTAGACAAAAGATTTGTGCCCCAGTTCCAGCTTTACTAAAACGCATGGGCCTGAAAGATATGAGTCATAGCAAACCAGCTCTGAAAGCAGAAAATAAACAAACTAAATATTATTTTCCCCAAATTTAGGTTTGAATACCCAATTAACTAATTATTCCTTCAGATATGAAAGACCATGATGCCTTATGCAGTCCCTGTAACAGAAATAAATGTCATTCTAAGACAAAACTGCTGTTTCTTCAATCACAAATATTTATAGTTAAACATCTCTCAAAAATTACTTATAAGAGCTAAGATTTTTAAGATTCGTAATCATTATTCTATGCCACTACTTCCAGGCTATGGACTCCACTTAATATTGGCATAATTCAGATCAGGATTAGATGTGTAAAATTATGCTACATCACCTAACTCTAGACTTCTGCAACAGCAGAGATCTGCGTGTGAGGGAGTTGCCCAAACTCCCTTTACAGGCAGAGGAGAGTAAGAGCACTTCTAGAGGGTGATTCATCTGGCCTGTTTTAGGTGTCAGCCTTGGAAGGAGATGAATCACACTTTGGAAATGCCTATTTCTTTCCTCTGACTATAAAGGGAGTTTGGATAATTAGCTCATATGTGGATGTCTCCACTGTAAATGCACAAAGTTTGGAGCGATGACTCCCACCTCCAGTCTGGTAATGAGTAGTGTCTTCCTTCCTGAACTGTCCCATTGAAATCAACAGTAAATAGCAAAACAAAAATACTAACGTGCAGATCCTTTATTTCTGCAGAATTTACAGGATCTATATAAACTTTGATTAAATGTGCCAAAGCTCCAGGAAGCAGGGGAAAAAACCCCTATGTACAGTTTCAGGGAAACTGCAGGGAAATCATGGTAAGCAAGCAAACAGTTCTATTGCAAGTGGAATTAATGAAGCTTAGTTTCCTATGGATTTGTGTTTCATGGTTGATTTATTTTGTAAGTGAATTTTAATAAGTCTGCTGTTGAAACTGACTTATTATTAGACGTCAGAGATTCTTCACAGGCAAGAATTGTTATGACTACCTCAAAGAGAGGAAAAGCTCCAGTGAGAAGGCATGCATTATTGATGCTGGAGCATTCACGTAAGAAAAAACTCTTGCCTGAAAAGTTGATTCTCCGGTGCCTAGCAAGACATACATGCTTTCCCCTGTGCTCTGGCTTTGTTCAGGTATGATGGGATCTCTCTTCCTTGCTTAGACACCTACTAACCTGAAATCCATGGGGATTTTGAGACCTCTCATGCTCTGTCAAATTTGTCTAAAATTTGCCAGCAGGTATTCGTCAGAAGTTATTGGGGTAAATTAAGAGTCGGACTCAGGGGTTTGCACAGATTCACCTGTACCTTTGCATAGGAAATCAAGGGAAAATATCAGGAAGCAATTTGTTTAGGCCATTCTTAAGATCCTAGTTGCTGAGGACTTCAGGCTTACATCTTGTTTGAAAGAGAGCCCCTCCAGTCATTTTGTGTTCCCTAATAGCATGCTGAGGCCATTAGTTCAGCACTAACAAAGCAAAGTGCCACCTGCTGCTGCTCTTTAGATGTCTCATATCAAAGTTGAGAAATGACCTGACCCAAGATATTTATCCAGGAAAGTATTTAACCACTGGATTTCTCAAAGGTTTGAGGAAAAATATATTTCTGTCAGTACCATTCTGTTCTTAAACTAAACCAGTTCCAGCCCAGCCTCCATTGCTTCTGTTCATGAACATTCAGGTATGTATTTGGGATTTGGAGTGTTTTAATGTTTACCACCTATTTTCACATCATCTTGTTTCTTTAACTGCTTAAGTACAGAAATTGATCCATTTTTGTCATGGTTTATTCAATGTATCTGGGAAAACAGGCTGAATGTATTTTTCTCTTCACAGCTCTTTGTTCTCCTGTTTCTTAATCAGGGAAAAGGCATGTGGTAGCTCTGATAGTCTAATTATTGGAATAAATTCAGGATGAAGCTGTTACTCCATGCCGCAACTCTCAGCCTTTGTCAGACCCTATGACAGCCTACGTGACAGACTCCAAGCCACAGGAAATTTCAGACATCTATCTATCTAGGTGTTTTTACCACATGCTTCACTAAGGCAGCAGAGCACTTTGACTGAAGTAGCAGTGCAAACAACAGCTTAGAGATTCATGCATTAAGCAGGCTGCTTTCTCATGATGCACGGAGAGGAAAAACTTTTTGAACAAGGAAGAAGTCAGAGTCCTACAAAAGCAGAAAATCTACTGGCAAAGTAAACAATTGCTCCTGGAGCTATACCACTATAAAATGTTACAGATACTGTATTTGCAGGTACTGTGTGAAAGTGGTGTGCAGGAGTGCTACATAATGACCTTCCAGGCTTTAGGTTTATTCTTTGATAGCTTTTAAAATAAGAGGAGAATCAAAAATATTAGGAAGAAAAGTCACTTTACACATATAGCTGTGGCTAGTTGGATATGTGTCTCTGGTGACATGTTAAAGGACTAAAATCAATTTCAAACAAACTCAGTGCTTCACAGTGTAAAATATATTAGTTGTAAGGATCCATACTTATTCCATATCAATCAAAACATAAAAATAAAAAACATTAAAACTGAAATGCAAGTGCATGAAAGCTGAAGAGAGCATTACCTTTTGTAAGTGCAGCCTACAAGCAACCATTTCCCTTGTCTTTTCCTTCATGGGAATAATATTATTTCTACATCAGCATAAAAATCGGCAAAGGATGATTAATCTTTTTCCTAGATTTGTTACGCAGTATTATGTTTGGTTTGGAATTTGTTTTGAGTTTGAAGCTACCTTCAGAGTTCATTAGCTGCAGCCTTTGACACCAGACCTCTGTGCTTTTGGTTTCCACTGAAACCCTTATAATAGAATTTACTGAAATGCAATTACTAGATTCTTAGTTTTGTGGACCAAGACTGGCACCTTCTGGTGAATGAATTTAAATTCACTATGGAAATATAATACTCTAATAACCGTACCCTAACAGACTCTGCTTTTAACAAATTGCTATTTAGAGATATTCTAGCATCCTAGATTTGTTTTCCTCACTGCCTGTAAACTTCTAAAGTCATAGTATTTCACAATACATGTAGAGGAGTAGCTTTACACCTACATACATGAAGATTTATCTGAAAGTTAATATTTTATTAATTATTGGTCCTCAAATTAAACAAATTATTACGTCTAAAATTTGACTCTGAGACTAGCAAGCTGGCTGATGTGCTAGATTGGTAAAAGTTAATGCAAGTTATTTGAGTTTATGGAACAACAGAAATAGGATTTGAGCTTGAAAAATACAGTTAGAGAAAACATGCAGTATTTGTTTCAGGTATTTCTACCATCATGTTCTATGAAAGCACAGATATGTTTACCAAAGCTGGATTGTTCTTCTTCATTTTTATAAGCAGGGGATTAAAAAGCAGAAAATATTTTATATACATTTAGATTTATTTGTTTAAATTGGTGATTTGATTAGCAAATGCTTCTGTCACAGGTTCTCAGCTACTCACAGATCCCAAGATAAACCTCAGTATTTTGCTGTCCACATCAAAATAACCTATTACATCTCCATGACAGTAAACAGAAATTCTTCTGTAGAGTTATTTTGATGGATTTTTTAATATATAAGTTATAAATGTCACAAGGAAGGAAAGAATAAACTTTTCTTGTTTTCAGGTCAGACAGTCTAGCTTTTCATGTTCAGTAGCCATTGAAACTGGGAGTAAGACACAGATCTAGTCTCCTTGAAAAGCTGTATTTGCTGTCTAGCAGAAGCAGCTTTCTAACATATCAGGCAGAGATTGATTTGTGCCCTCTAGTATAACCCTGCTGCACCGTACTATAGGCAGAAGATGGCTTGCATTAAAAATGCAAAGTGTCTGGGGAGTGTTTGAAGGATCCTGAAGTATACTTGATTCCTCCTCTAATGTTCTTTTGTGGGATTGATATTCCTGCATGACCTAGCATGCTGCAAAAGATGTATAGGTTTTTTCTGTTCATTAATTTCCTAATCAAAATTAAGGTTTGGGGTTTTTTTTTGTTTGTTTGTTTGTGTTTTGGGGTTTTTTTGTTTTTTAAATCATAGACTTAATTTAGTACTAGTAAGTTTATAAAAGTCTAAATAATATGTCTGTGTAAGTTAGCAGTCACCAGACCTGGCTCACTGAGTTCCTTCTGATATTCCTAAACTGGTAGAAGTTTATGTTCTGTCCTTCTCTCAAGTGCCAGCAACAGCCACTCACCTTAAAGGTGATTTGGATTAACCCAGATCTGAAAATTAGGTCACTCTCCAAAACCATTTTATTTTGATCCTACTTCAGAGCCAATTCCACCATTGTTTTTAAGCCTTCAGGTAGTTACTTAGGCAATGGAAAATGTTATCAAGTCCACCAGATTCTTTCACATAAATCAGGGAACATTCATGTCTTTGCAATTGTCTTTGTTGACTACAACCCGATTAATCAGTCTAAATAGTTCCACGTCCATTTTTTTATCTCTTGTGTCACCCAGTCCCATCAGATTTCTGCTGAGTTACAATCCATGCTCACTCAGATGCTCACTTCTAGCACCTCTTGTTCCTGTTGTGCCTGCTTTCCACATCTCTTCCCAACCAGGTCAGAACAGAGAGATAAACCGTACACCAATTTGTAGTTTTTCAGTTTCTTGCAGACAGTACCTGGCTGGATGCCATTCACATCAAGAATAAGGCAACTTGCTGTCCTTGAAATAATAGCGTAAAAGCTGCCAACCAATTGTGCTTGATGGGACATTATCACTGGATAAATTGTTTTCCTACAGCAGCACAATTCACTTTTAGGATTTACTGCAATAACTTTAATGGGAAGGTTGTGATAGTAAAAAGGAAGAAGAGTCTCGGAGTTCTAATTTGAAATATTCCTATTTTATTAACATAAAAATTCTTGATAGAGATTGTACCTTGGGTTAGGGAATGTATTTTGACATCAAGAGTTCTAGCAAAATCAAACATGTCTCTAGAGGTGATTAGCCAGGAGGTACAGTTGTGTCACCTCCTTTTACGCCATTGTCTATATTTTTAGTTATTACTGTTATGAAAACTTACAAGCCATAATATTTATACTGTAGAATAGTACACAAAAATTATCATAATGTACCATCTTGACAGTAGTCAGTATTTGTGTTTCTTTTCTGATGATTATAGAACCATCATTCCAAAGAAAGTATCATTTTATTCTGACAATATGACTTTGTACATCTTTTTATGTCTTATTGAGAAAGCCTCTAGGACTTAAAAATAAATGTCTCCAGAAAGATTTCATGTTGTTTAGAAGGTGAAAGGAGTGATAAGCTTTGTTTGTTACTAGACATTGCTTAAGAACCTCTTGCCATAATTGCCTGCAGCAAGAAAAACAGGTTTGCCTCTATTTATTCAAGCAACAGTCAAAAACAGTCACAGACAAGTTGCTAAGTATTTTTCATAACCAATTAACATCTGCCTTCCTACTTAACAAAGGTTTTAACATTCATAACAGGGAAAGCAGGATGTTTTCAAGAGGAATATCTGTTTTGAGAGTTTCAGCTGGTTAACATACATGCCATACCATTCTGGCTGCTGTGTAGTTTCACAGTTTTTTAAAATCCTAAAGGAAATAGAAGGTGCTCCAGGTGATTCCTTCTTAATTATGCAGCCACAGAGGACATGTCATTGGCACTGTGTCTATGCAACCATTCCAGATATCTAGAAAGAGATGAAGAGAAAAAAAAAAAAAAAGAAAAAAAAAAAAAGACCTTTTCAAGTAAAGGAGTAGTTGAGGATTGAAATGGTGAGAGAAGGGGGAGCAGGAGGATGGAGGATGTTGCTGTTGTGAATTGTGGTGTTGCATAAGCATTGGCAGCCTTGAAGACTACAGTTCTCTGTCCATAAAGCAAACATAGCACAGGTAGCACTAGCATATGTTTTGTACATGCTTCCTTAGAGACTACACATACTGCAGAGAGTAGGTGAACTGTCATTAAGTGAGGCAACATGTGCTAGTGAGCGGGGTATGGGACTGTAAGACCTGACATGATCCTCACTTGATATAAATTATTGCAACTTCATTACACTTCTTCTGTCTCTGTGGGACTATGCTGTTTACAGTGGTTGAAAACTGATCCAAGAGACCTAATTTTGTTCCTGGACATACTTTTGAACAGCTGCATATGAATTTAGATAGTTCAGCTTTCTATCTAAAATGAAGATATGATATTGCTTTACAGAATATGAAAAGATATCAAAGGAACTATGAAACAAAGAGATTAGCACGGCTAGTTAAACAAAATGCATTCCAGTCCTAACTGTGGATATCTGCCATTTTTTTTTTATCAAGGAAAACGTAGAGCTGCAAAGTGAACTTGTGCTCTGCTCACATGACTCTAATGGAAGCTCGTTTACAGCATCCCACTGGCCATGCCCTGATTCTTCCTTCTCCATTTCTACCACTTTCTTTTCCTATCCAGGCCAGAAGTTTATTATAGAGTTTTGCGAACTATTTTGTGAGTGGTAAGTAGAGAGTCTGGAGCAGATGTTTTGTGCATTTTCCTGAACAAAATATCTTTTTTACAGTTGTTTGTGGTTGTGGGAAGTGGACTGAATCTGATGGCTCAGCTACTCCTCCAAAACCTTGTTTTTATTTTGCAAAGTACATCTTTATGACTCATAATCAGATGCCTTGCACATGACAGCTCCATGACTGTTGTGGAAAGTGATGAAGAAAATTTCATTTAAATAGTCACAGTAAAGATTTTTGTAAACCCTGAGTTAATTTTCTCACAGATAGATATGCTCTCTAAAAACTATGTAAGGAATATCTGCTGCAGTGGAAAGATGAGGGTACTGCACGTGCAGGAACAGAGAATTTTGATGTTGTTTTTCCATGTTTATGCTGCCCTAATTTAGAGTTGGTTTTATGACAAGAAAAATGCAGAAGGTAATAGATAGCCGTCAAAACCTTAACAAAACCACTTCCGTGTAAACAATAGATTCTGTGAATAGATTCTTTTTGCAGAGATAATTTTGCAGACTGATGCAGAACAGTCACTTATTTATGCCAGTGTAATTTAGAATATAAACATGAATTATACAACTCTTAAGTCATTCAATCTATTTCTTTGCTGCCAGACTGTTCTCAATTGTACATACACTAGCATTTTGACCACTTTCATTTAAATTTTCCTGGCTTTGCAGCTTCTATTGTTTCTTATGTGATATCATTCCCAAGGAAAATAAATCTCTCTGTCAAGAACTCTTCTTTGAGTATTCAGTACAAATTTTTCCTTTCATAATTTCATCCCTCTGCTTCTTTTTACACCTCTTTTTATTATGCTATAAAATTTGACTGTACTTCTGGTTGACTGCATCCTTCAATAACAGTCTGCTAGCATGTTCCCTGCTAGCTGCTCTTTGCCATGCTATAGCACTTAGCCTTTCTCATAAACTAGTGTCTTACTGCTACTCTTGCCCATTCTTGAACCGCCTTGTGTCCATCTGTATTTTATGTTAATTAGGTGCCTTGAGATACGCCTAGTAATGCAGATATTGCACTGTGTGTATATATTACAATGCATACCAAAGTCCCAAAGAAAGGAAATTTTAACATGTTCTGATAACATTTCTCCACCTATAAAGATCACCATCCCTTGGACCTATCCTAACATGATGGTCTCAGTTGCTTCAGGAATTTTCCTGATGCTACACTTCCTAATAGTCTCCCCTCTGTATCTTGGATTATACTTTCTCCCTAAGTGACTAATTTGAGTCTCTCTGCTTCTAATGTTTACTGACCCTTTGCATTTTCTGTTGCTATTAATGCTTACATTGCCAAGCACTATGAAAAAATCTCTATACTGTTTTTTATCTTTGTTTGTTGTTTTTGTATCATTAATGAGATAGCTTCTACCACTCCCTCAGTGGTCCCTGCCTTCCCTATTTGGGAAGTTCTGTACTGTGACTTCGCAGTATTTATCTCTTAAAAACCTACCTATAGGTAATTGAATTTTAATTAATAATTATTTTTCTAAGATAGCAAACTCTACTAAATACAATATTTTGATTATTAATTGCATCCATTACTTCTTTGTATACACATTTTTTAATTCAGTAATTTAAAAAGCAAAATACAATTTGTTTCCAGATATTTTCTTTAAAATTTATATTGTTTATTCAGTTCAGTCACATTGCTTTCCAGGACCTAGAAAATGTGTGACTTCTGTTGGGAGAGGGGCAATGCTCTTGCCAGGATGCCAGCAGGCATCCACATGTGCTATACCCAGATTCTCTTGGTACAAGTAATTAACTTGGTGGTCTCAGAGATCTGAGGTGAAATAAGTCTTTATCGTTACTTAGTCATTCACCTTTAGGAACAAAGAACTAGACGCAGTTCTGAGTCAAGTAAATATAACCAGAATATTTACTGATAATATGCTATGGAATATTGTTTTTCTATAATTGATATACAATGGAATAATAAAATCATAATTTATTTTTTTTAATGCATTGCAAAAGGAATTGCTTCAAGAAGAAACTGAATTCCTGTCAGTTAGATCATCTGCTCGCTAACAGTCTGAATTTATGGATAGAGTTGGGTATTTTTATACAATATAGATTTTCAGGCTTCTTTTGATGTAAAGAGGTTGTGAAATGAATGTTCACAGCCTCTGAAATCTGGAACAAATGAGCCAGAGAAAATACTCGGAACATTTTGAATCACAAGGTACCAACATGTGACCTCATAGGTAATATTGTCTGTACAAGGCCACCTGCTAATTGTCAGCAGTAGAATCTGTCCCTCATTCAGTGCCTACGGAACTCAATGGGCATGTCCTCTGCTGGGTGAGTCATCCTGATTTCAGGGAAGTCAGTGGAGCCATGGCAGTCAATACCAGATATATATCACTCCAATGAAAATGCTCCACTTCCTACTGCAATGGACTTTGGATCAATACCAGAGTTAATAAGTGAGCACATTACACTTGGATCCAAAATTAGAAAGAAATCTTATCATTAAACCCATGTATTTGATTATAAGCGCATTAGAATTGTCAATAATGACAACAGATCTAATGAGCACACATCTTACTTCACTTTAATGGAGATGTAGGTTACTTACTGTCATTTGTAAGCTGTTGCTCTTTGATCTCCAGGCCAAAAATACAGGGGGGTAGGGGGTGGAGGGGTGATAAACTGATTTAAATGTTGAAATGTTAAGAAATGCTACTCATTCCAGCAATTTCAGCTACGTGAACTGCAGCATCAAATGAAGGTGAAATTCCAGACGAACTCCTTCAACTTGCTTAAGAAAGTATGGCCCAAGAACAAATGAAAATCTAGCATCTGTTTTGCCAGTATAATCAATCTGCTGCTTCACCGTGGTGGTGCTCCATTTCTCAGTCCTTTAGTAGGAAGTAGAAATGCAGCCTACAGCTATCTGCAACTTGAGTCAGTCACTTCAATTTAACTTTAAAAAAGTCTGGCTGGCAGACAGGGAGCTGGTCTCCACTATGGTGATTTTATAACAAAACACAAGTGTCAGGTGAAATTATATCTGGCAGCTAGACTGCTACCATCTTATTCATCCAGTCAGCCAAATAGAAACATTACCTACAGTCCCTTCATTAGAGATTATTCATCTGCAATGCACAGTATTTTTTCATGTTTCATATAGTTTACATTATTCTGCCACACAACGTGATATTTCTGTGCTTTTAATTTCAAAAATCCTATTAAGAAATATTTGTTCCATGTTCTTTTTATTTCTTTTTTCAAGGGAATCTATCAAGATTACCATAGCTGTTATTCCAAACTACAAAAATGCCACCTGACAGAACTGAAACCCTTGATCGCTTCCCCCATCTCCTTTAAAACCTTTGCCTGCGTGGTCATGCTGTGCCTCAGAAGCTCAGTCATAGACAGACCCACAGCAGCTTCAAAAAATGTAGATGGTTACTTGCTTTGCAGAACACTGAAGGATCCCACCAGAGACAACAGGATGTACAAAATTAATGAAAGCAAATGCATTTAGTAGACAATATGTACATTCTCAACCCACTAGTGGGTTTCATCTCAACAAATTTAGAAATCTGATATTGTACATTTGAAATCTAAGATGGTGGTCTATAGTCCCTTTATAGTCAATAAAGAGAAATGGGCTTTTCACTAAAGAGAAGTCGGCACGTCTGTCTCTAGTCATCTCATCCCAAGAGATTTCTGTAAATGCCAGATAATTGCCCACAAGAGGTGTTTTCTTATGGTTGGAGTAGAGGGATGTTGTTTGGTGTCTTTAGGGAGCAGAAGTCTGCAGTGTCAGTTTAAGAGTAATCTGTTATTCAGGAATAAGTTTGAGAAGAAATTGAGGAGGGGTTTATAAAGTGTTAGGGGAGGAAAAGCTAAAACACAGGAAACCTTGGTAGCAGGAACATCTAATTACAACGCTGGAGTAGAAATATAAAGAAAAAAAATCTCTAAAGTACAGAATTGCATTAGTACTGCTGCTCAGGAAACAACAAACATCCAAATGGTCTCAACATAGATTCCTCCTACACTTTTAATATTCAGAAGAATGACAGGCCCTTTACAGACTTCAGAAAATCAGATTCTTTCAGTAGTACAATATAATGCACCAACCTTTCAATACTTGGCACTGACTTTCACAAAACCGAGCTGCCTGAAGCCCCGTAGCAGCGCTGAATCAATGGCAAAGAGCCTTGAGTGAACAAAACAGACACTCTCGGCTTTCTCCACCACCTTTTCAGTTCTCATCGTCCTCACATCATGCACATTGGGTCACTCGCTGATGGGTCACCTCTGCTGGGTTAAGTGCTGACTCACTTTATCCCTCTCCTGGATGTATACACTCTCAAAAGAATGTGTCAGAGGAAATGACAGACTGATCCCCTGGTCAGCAACTGAAAAGACAACCACAGCTTTCCCAACAGAAACTTTTCAAAGCAGCAATAAAGAAGAAACAGCAAAAGAAGCTGGCATAGCCTGTCTCCATATACACTAGCAAGCATAGCTCAAATTAAAAGTTAAAACTAAAAGCGGTATATGTCTGGGGAACAGGAACTTGAGCACATCTCCCATTCCCCTGCACTGCTCAGGGGGAAGCGGTTCAGAAGTCAGGAGTGAAGTTGTGCCTAGGAAGAAGGGAGGGGAGGGTGGAAGTTGTTTTAAGATTTGTTCTTATTTTTCATTATCCTACTCTGATTTTATTGACAGCGGATAAAATTAATTTCCCCAAGCTGAGTCTGTTTTGCCCATGATGGTAATTGCTGAGTGATCTCCCTGTCCTTATCTCGACTCATGAGCCTGTTGTCTTTACTTCCCATGACCAGTCGAGAAGAGGGAGTGATAGAGCAGATGGGGAGGCATCTGCCATCCAGCCAAAGCCAACCCACCACACTTACCATTTACCCCAAAGTGCTATTCATAACATACCTTATGGAAGCCCTCTCAGAACAAAAACTATAATCTGCCTCCATATATAGCAGGTGTTCTGGGCAGGTCTCATGCACTGCTAGTTGAAGCATGCCTGAGAGCATTCTACAATGGTCAGCTTTTAGATTAAGATGTGGGCAGAATAGTACAAAGTAACTGCTCTGCAAATCACAGATGCCCATCCACTTGCCGGAAGAATACTTGAATGGCAAGTAGTTGAACTATTTGAATTACTAATTGCTCAGAACAGGCTACAACAGCAGGAAAAATTTCTTCGTTTCACTTGATCCCCTACCAGCATCAGGAAGTTCCCCTTTCTCCTGCCATTTATCTTAAATCCTCTTCAGAAGTCGGATACAAGGCTTTATCATCTCATCTAAGCTCTGACATTTTCTAGGAGCTGCTGAGTCAATCAGTCTCTCCAAACTGCCCTCCATGTCTTCCCCAAGGAATTGACCTAATATAAATATCCCCAGAAAAATGCATGTACCAGGAAGCTAATTCTGGGTCCCTCTGAGTGTATGATTGCACTATACATTACCAAAGACTGGCACAGTCAGGATCCTGGCCAACACCTCAGAAAAAAATGTAATGACACAATCTGCATAAGACAACCATACCTGCCCTCAACATCAGGATAAGAAATAAGACTTTGATTCTAAGGTGCACCTAGCACATCATGGTCATTTTAACTCATCTTGTAGCAAGTGAATGGTCCTGCAGCAGCTGTTCGTAGTCCAGTCTTCTCCTGAGCATTAGGAGATGATGCAACCATACATGGATGCAAAGGCAAGGAAGGACCAGTGGCAGTGCGGGACCTTAACAACTGCATACATGCATAGCGTTCTTACCTACTCAGATATATATATATATATCTCCTTTCCTGTTTGGGTCATAAAGTGTGCAACAGGAGAATGAGTTAGGGTAAGGTATGTACTAGGGAGCTTGTGTTGTGGAGATGCCAAGGGATGTGGGATAGGTCTTCTGCCATGGTGTGTACCTACTCTTTTTCAATATGGACATAGCATAAATACCCTGATAAATTATGAGTTTAAGCATGAGCTTGTGGTTCCACTTGGTCTGACAGCTGCAGAACAATTTTCAGGATAATTACCAAACACAAGTATCACAGAAGTAGTCTCAGAGTAGCATGGGACCATTCCATGTCTCTTGTTTGACTCACTTCTACCTCCCAGTCTTTCAAGAAATATCTATCATGAACTTGTCAGATTAGCTTTATTTCCGCCCATCTTATCTCCTATATTTCATTACCCGTCTCTTCTTTCCTCTTTTTCTCCATCTAAAATATTTTCCTCTTTTTTCCCCCTTTCACAATCCCCTCAGCCAAATGCCTTGAGGAACCAATATGACATTAGTAGAATATCACTCAGTTTATGGCTTCAAAACTTTCTCCACCTTTGTTTTTGTTTCATTGTTTAGATCATAAAACCATAGAACAATTTAAGCAGGAAAAGGCCTTTCAGATAGATATTGAGTCCAACCATAAACCTAACAATACCAAGTCTACCAAGATGATACTGTCTTGGGACAGGGACTCCCCTGATTTTATCTGTGTTTACCTTGCTGAAGGCTTACTGTCTATTTGCCCTTCATAGTAAAAATATATGAACAATAAGGTTTAGGTCTAATGAAAACAGAAAAGCCTGCCAGACAATAAAAAATATAGGTTCAGTTCTCTAATCTGCCACAGACTTCTTAGTGTGACCAAGCTACAAAAGCTGGGAAAGTACCCATTTCTTAAACTCTGCCTGGCCACACACTGAGAAGACTGTTTTTCTTAAGACTGACAGCAGAAATCTGAAGGGGATCAGTGTCCCAAAGTATGGCAGCTATTTGAATAACTTAAGAGAGTCAGGCTCTGAAAATGAGGAAAACAGCATTTAAATTTACCCAATATTTAATAAATCAGTAGTGGAAGAAATGGATGCACTGAGTTGCGGGGCTTTAGGAGAGCAGGCAGGCTGGTTAGTGCAGAAAAAGGGGAAACGTGTTGGCTGAATTAACATCAGCAGAGGTTTACCAACACAGGAAATTGCTGTGATCAAGACAGAAGTTACAAAGACCGCTTAAAGGACACATCTGATGGATTCATTAAGTCATTTGATTTCAAAAATGGTCTGCTTTGTTTCTGGCTCTTCACCAGTAACAAGAAGTGGCAAGGAATCAACAGTTTTGCTATGGCTGCAAACTGTATTCACGATTTGTAGAGAGTTGTCTTCAGTTGAAGGAAGCAGGAAAATGACAAGTTCTCCCATCATCATTTATGTTTAATCCAAGATTTTCATGCAGCTACTGGTTGTATGCCAGAGGGATTTTTTTAACCTGAGAAAGCTAGAAGGATCAAAACCCTGCCTAGATAGTTCACTATAAATATGGATATTCTACAGAATTTCATTCTCACAATGGTACAGTGATTTAAAAAAAAAAAACCAAAAACAAACAATATGAACACAGTCCATTCGAAATCTAGAGCAAAATTATCATGCAAAGCTAGATTGTTCTGCCTGTACAAAATTTTATATCTGCTCTAAGAGAGACTAAATAAATTTAGCTTTCTTTAAAATCTAACTATCTACCTAGCTATCTTGCTATAAAGTGTGAATAATACATATTGTTCTACAACCTATAGGAAACTTACTGCAGTATTTTCTTTACATTGACTCTGTATAAGGCTTACAAATAATCAAATTATGTGCTGTCATAAAGTGTTCCAATGCAAGATGATCTAGCTATGAATCAATCTTAAGGTGATATAATGACAAACTAGCTAGAGAAACATACTTTCTAACAGTTCAAAAACAAGTCAGTTCCCTCTTAGAAATTTTGTTTTTAATACCCTCTAGAAAATATGTAACTTTCTATAGTATGTAACTTTTCCAAAGATAAACAGCTGCAGATGAAAGCTAGTCAGTTTTATAGAAAATTATGAGTCTAGAAAATCAAAGCATGTCTAACAAATTATTTATCCAGCATTTCTGATAAGAAAGTGTGGTGGTTAAACCCCAGCCAGCAACCAAGTCCCGTGCAGGTGCTCACTCACTCCCCTCACAGTGGGATGGGGGAGACAATCAGAAGGCTAAAAGCAAGAAAACTTGAGGGTTGGGATAAGGACAGTTTAATGGGTGAAGCAAAAGCCACGACACAAGCAAAGCAAAGCAAGGAATTCGTTCACCACTCCCCATGGGCAGGCAGGTGTTCGGCCATCTCCAGGAAAGCAGGGCTCTGTCACGTGTGATGGTTACTCTGGAAGAAAAATGCTATCACTCTGAATGTCCCCCCCTTCCTTCTTCTTCCCCCAGTTTATATACTCAGCATCATGTTCAATGGTATGGAATATCCCTATGGCTAGTTGAGGTCAGCTGTCCTGGCTGTGTCCCCTCCCAGCTTCCCGTGCCCCTCCAGCCCTCTCGCTGGCAGGGCCTGGGAAACTGAAAAGTCCTTGACTTAGAATAAACATCACCCAGCAACAACTGAAACTATCAATGTGCTATTAGCATTGTTCTTGATCCAAATCCAAAACACAGCACTGCACCAGCTACTGTGAAGAACAAACTGTTTTATTTTACTGTATTATTTCATCTTGCTGTTCTGGGATATTATAGGTAATTATATAAGAAAAATCTAAGGCATCATGCAATATTTCAGCAAACTAATATTATAAATTTCAGTTGAAATGTTTTGGAATGTTTTGTCCTGCTTAGTATGGAATTCTCTGGAAGTTTTGCAGTTCCACTAGAAATAAGCAATTCTTTACTTCTGTGTAGATTGCCTAAACACTTACACATCTATCCGCTTTGTTGCTATTTCAAAATATGTCCTTGTTTACATGATGAGTTAAGAGCCTTACTCTGGACAGATATTAATCAAATGCCATCCTTTGATGTAAGTTGCAAGAAACTGGTTTCACAATGAAATCAAGCAATCAGAACATCCTACATGATCATGTACGCTGTTGCAAGTTTTGCTATGAAACAGGTCAGTCACATAACTCATTATTGTTTGACAGAGACATTTTCTTGCTACTGTAGTGAAACATTTTGAGCGGCACATTTAACAGAGAGTGCTGATAAACAGTCTCAGGGTCAAGTACAACTCTTGATTTTTCTTTTCTCTATTTTTTTCTATTTTTCTTTTCCCAGCTCTACCTCTATCAACAATGCATTTACAACTAGTTCCAAAGCCCAAAGTCAATCAAAGAGGCTATACTGACTTGAGTGCTTTTGTGGAATTGTTCTTAGAGGAGTGCTATAAATACATATCTTGTAGGATTATCGTGTGACAAATATGAACTAGCAACATAGGGGGTTTTACATTACATATTAAAATGTATTTTATTGGAATATTAAAATACTTTCCATTGAAGAGATAATATACTAATGCCGGTAATTGTACAGCAAGGATGAAATCTATTAATATAGCTTAATGATCAGCCAGGTTTATCATAGTACCATAGAATAGTTTGGGTTGGAAGGGATCTTTAAGAGTCATCTAGTCCAACCCTCCTGCAATAATCAGGGACATCTTCAACTAGATCAGGTTGATCAGAGCCCTGCCCAACCTGACCTTGAATGTTTCCAGGGACGAAGCATCTACCACTTCTCTGGGCAACCTCTTCCAGTGTTTCAACATCCTCATCACAAAAAAAATGTTCCTTATATCTAGACAAAATCTACCCTCTTTTAGTCTAAAAGCATTACCCCTTGTCCTATTGCAACAAGCCCTGCTAAAGCTGATCCCACCTTTCTTATAAGTCCCTTTTAAGTATTGACAGGCTGCAATAAGGTCCCCCTGGAGCCTTCTTTCCTCCAAGCTGAACAAACCCAACTATTTCAGCCTGTCTTCATAGGAGGGGTGCCTGACCATCTTTGTTGGCCTCCTCTGGACCCACGCCAACAGGTCCATGTCTTTCCTGTGCTGAGCACTCCAGAGCTGGACACAGTGCTCCAGGTGGGATCACATGAGAGCAGAGCACAGGGACAGAATCACCTCCCTCAACCTGCTGGTCATTCTTCTTTTGATGCAGCCCAGAATATGGTTGGCTTACTGGGCTGCAAGCACATGTTGAGCCATGTTGAGCTTTTTGTCCACCAGTACCCCCAAGCCCTTCTTGGCAGGGCTGCTCTCAACCACTTCACCACCCCAGCCTGTACTGATACTAGGGGATATCACTTCATAGTGAAAATAACACAGCAGCACTGTGGGTATGAGGACATGAGTGAATCCAGACTACCCCTCAGATTTAGCCCAGGAGACATTTTTACAAAAGATGCACTTGAAAGCTTTCTAATTTAACATGAGAGCAATGCCAGAATTGGTTTTGTTTCAGGGATGTGTCTAAGGCATGGTTGGTAGTGTTGAAAGGCATATGTGGAGTCAAGGTGCAGCACTATTGTAATCACTGATGAATGCAAGATGCCTGGGGCAAATAAAGGCTTTGATTCGTGTTCTTTAGGGATACACCAAGGCAAAGGTGTTACAATGTGCCTGGAGGTGGACCCAAAGGAGGTGGGAAAAGGAGGATGCTGGATATGTAGGTTTGCAATGGAATATATAACCAGTACTATCCACATGTAAAAATGAACTAGTAAGCTACTTTTTTGATGGCACTTAACAGTGAAATGTCTTTCTACATTAAATCAAACATGGTAAGTCTTGATTTATCAGTATCCTAATTAGGTACAATGATACAGTAATTGAAATGCTACATGTGCCTACTTACAAAAGAAGAAAAAAAATTAAGCTTGCTAATGTCATTAAAATCAGCACATATGAGTATATGATTAAAGCACGTGAGAGGAAGGCACCAATCAAAAATGAAAACCTGAGAGATATATATTAGTGATGTACATTTTCTGTTTTCTTCAGACATTTGAAGAAATCTGACAAAATCTTATTATTTGAGTGTTGCACAATCTCCGAGAAACAGCTGTTCTATGAATGAGGAATACATCATAATCAGACTTTTCCAGTGGATTTGGAAAGAGAAATTAATAAGAAAATATACAGTCAAAAAAATGCTTACACAGATGTAGGCTTTTCTTCATATTTATTTAGCAGCAAATGTTCATTTATGTGTGATTTCATGTTTGTTCTTCAGTAGGCTTGACCTATGACAAGCATGACCAAAAGATATAGGGGTTCTCTTTCATGTCTGTGAGTTACAGTCATCTTGGTGCAAAATTATTGACCTGAAATGCAGCTTCCCCTTACGTGTACAAAAATAAAAGTGTTCTGCTATTATTTTTTTTCTACCAGTACTGTCACACAATTCCCAAAGTGGTACTGGCATCAGACACCTCCTTCTCTCCAATTCTTTACAGTTCAAGATTTTTCTCAGCTATAAAATGTCATTATTTGAAAGGAAGTCCAAGTAAGAATATTTTCACACTCATACATATATTTTTCTCACCAGAATTTTTGATTCCTTCCTCAGCCAAAAGCATCTTTAGTCTCCCCTCTAAGGAAAGAAAGACAAAGTAAACCAAAAAATCTGTAAGGAAAATTTAAAATTACATTTGAGTTAAGGAATTTTAAATCTAATCTTGGTGGATGAAGATTTGGACAGGAGCTTTCAATGTATGTTTACAGCCCAGAAAGCCATCCGAAACCTGGATTGCATCAAAAGTAGAATGGCTAGCAGTTTGAGGGAGATGGCTCTGTGCCTCTACTCCATTCATGTGAGACCTCACCTGGAGTGCTGTATTCAGCTCTGGAGCCCTCAGCACAGGGAAGACATTGAACTGTTGGAGTGGGTCCAAAGAAGAAGCATGAAGGTCATCAGAGGGATGGAACAGTTCTCCTATGAGAACAGGCAGAGAGGGCTGGGATTGTTCAGCATGGAGAAAAGAAAGGTCTGGGAAGACCTTATTGCTCATAAAGGGGGCTTATAAGAAAGTTGAAGAAAGATTTTTTATGTAAAGGGTGCTTATAAGAAAGATAAAGATTTAGTACTAGAGCCTGTAATGACAGGACAAAGAGTAATGTTTTTTAACTGAAAGAAGGTAGATTGTGCTGGATATAAGGAAGAATTTTTTTGCAATGAAGTTGATGAGACATTGGAACAGGTTGCCTAAAGAAGTTGTGGATGCCCTGTCATTGGAGGTGTTCAGTATCATAGGTTGAATGAGGCTTTGAGCAACCTGAGCTAGTGAAAGATGTCTCTGTCCATGGCAGAGGTCTTGAATGAGATGATCTTAAAAGGTTCTTTCTAACCCAAACCATCCTATGATTCTATAATATTTGAACTCACTTGGTCCAGCTGGAGATTGTTTGTTTTGGGTTGTTGTGGGGTTTTTTTTCCATTTCATATAGTAAGTTACATTTTTATTAAGACAGCAGAAAAAATCTGAGGCTTTCCACAACTCCATAGCAAATAAACATTTCAGCAAGAACTTAATCATTATGAGAAGGATTTTTTCTGTTCAGAGTTACAGGAAAATAACAATGTCAAATAATGTTTAATAAAGCCCACAAATACAAAAAGGTTTTGGTCAACCTACAGAAGCAAACATAAAAGAAAAAAAAAAAAAAAGGAAAACATCCAAAGGCTATGTGAAAATAATCCTTTCTCAGTAGTTGGTTTTTTTTAATAAAAATAGTTTAGAATTTGTTCTTAAAGTTCTTATCCTCAGAGATTTACCAGTGCTAAAACCACTTTCAATATCTCTTGCTTTTATTTCAGAATTCTTACAGAAGGTTGATAAAAGCCTTTGCAGTTCTGATTTAAAAGAAAAACTGTTGTAGAAAATATGTAAGCTGTATTGATTAATAAAATGTATAAATAAGCTGACCATAGATATAATGACTGAATAGGAGATGTAACATTTTAACAGTAATAATGATTAACCCTTAGAACAAACTGCTAAGAGATTGACAAATACTTGCAGTCTGGATATGTTAATTATCCATTAGATGTGTGTTTAAACATATATGCTCCAGCTCCCAGGCTCAGTGGTGTTACCGTGTATGGCAGGGAAGAAGACTCTCCAAAGTATAAGCACTGGCAGGATTCTCTGGTCTGTCTTGCCAAACTTTACCTCTTTGCTTTCAGTGATTTCTGTTTCAGAACAGTGTATTCTGTGTGGAAAGAGGTCTTCAAATATGTTAGATATTTCCAAAGCATGCTGCTTCTTAGTATGGTAAATAAAAGGAGTATAGTGAAAAAAAACCTAAACCAAAACAATAAAGAAATTAAAAAAAACCAAAATCTGACCAAAGGGATATTCCATACCATTTAATGTCATGCTCAGCATATAAAGCTGGGGAAGAAGGAGGAAGAGAGGAATGTTCTGAGCTGTGACGTTTGTCTTTCCAAGTAATTGTCACATGTGGTGGACCCCTGCTTTCCTGGTGATGGATGAACACCTGCCTGCCGGAGGGAAGTAGTAAATTAAATATTTCTTTTGCTTTTCTTGCACACTCAGCTTTGGCTTTACCTAGCAAAATGTCTTTACCTCAACCCATGGGTTTCCTCACTTTCACCCTTCTGATTGCCTCCCCGTCCCACTGGGGGTGAGTGAGTGAGCGGCTGCGTGGGGCTGAGCTGCCCACTAGGGTTAAACTGCAACAAGAGGGAAGGAGATAAAATATAGGATTTGGTCCTCACTCACAAAACTGCTTGCACATTTTATTTTGGAAAATAAATGGACCAGGAAAAAAGAAAAAAAAAAATCAGAATAATGAAGAGAACCTGTGACCTGCTTCCTTAATTAAGATGAACGTCCTGATCATCGGGTAACAAAACAAGGCTCCTGCTTTCCTGCTTTTCCTCTGGCATTAGTTGGTATGGCAGTTCCTCTTCTCTACTCCACTCCTACTCTGTTATGCCTTTGCAATATTGTATGGTCCGAGTAGGACATTCCAGGTTTAAATTGCCTGAGACTTAAGCAGAGAAATTAAACAAGACCTCCAGATTCCTAGAGGAATACTATAACTGTTTTATATAAATACAATTTAGATAAAACAGTGTTTTATCTAAAAAGAGATAAGCAGAAACAGCAGCTAGTGGACAGACACATCTTAAACATCCCTTTGCCTCAGCTGGCAATCTTACTATAGCTTAGGTGGTTAGTTGGCACCCAGCTTTTCGGGCTGAAAAACTTCCTTTATGCATGCAGGCATCAAGGGAAATTTCAGACTGAGAGTATTTAGTGAACATGAGGTAACTTTTCTTATCACTCTCTTCAACTCAGATGCATATCACTTCAAAGGCCCATTTTAAGGAACACAGCAGACACTCTGAATCTCATCAAGTGTCTTGTAAGGAGATACTGCATTATATTTTGTGAAAAGAAGTTCCAATTAACCTTCATTCACTTCATTTACAGTATAATTATCATTCAGTGATTTGGTATTTGTTTTCATCTTTTGCTTTTGGGAAAAAAATTAAACTGTTTAAATTAAGGGAGAGAAGAATGCAAATTCACAAATTCATAATGATGTAATGCCATAGCTAACCAAAGACATGATTAATTTATTAATTTAGCCACTATTCCTAAGCACTGAGACCTCCCTGAAAGTTCTGAATGCCAGAATACTACAATATCATGGATGACTAATTTCACCTACAAACACTCAGATTATAATTGAAGTAGGTGGCTTGGCATACAATTTCTTCTAACTCACACAGAACCATTTTCTTTAGAACAAGCTGAAAGAAATTCCTGACTGTGAATATTAAGAGAAAGAATCTCTAGTGCTAAATTATGATCTGCACTGAGTATGCTTTATGGCTTGGGTAGAAAAAAAAAAACCAACCCTAAAATTGACCTCACTGGCTACTATGTGAATTTGCTACGTGAAAGAATTCAGCACGTCTAAAGATCCTGTGCAGAGCAGCTGTGTTAATTACTCTGCTTTCCACTGTCCTCTAGATGCTAGAAGAACTCCTGTAGGCCCCTGACAGGCATAAATTACAATAGCCTTTAGAGCACTCTGTATTATATCAGGTACTAACAAGCTCAAATTGTATTGGAAAGCAGCATTATTCCCATTTTCATCAGCTCCATTAACATTACAATTGTGAGCTGTGGACCCAGAGGAGTTCAAGTGATTTGCCCCAAATAAACACATACTGAGTTAAAAATCTTACTGAAAATTCTGTGCGAGAGGGCAGCAAATAAATTCAGAAAATGAAGTACTGTAAGAAATGTACTCACTACAGCATGTTTAAACTTAAAAGAAAGAAAACAATGCATAAGCATAAATTCTTAGATTATTTTGTTTTACTCTACCAGATTTTGAGAGATAAATCTAGTTTGAATTTCTTACTAAACAGCACCTGGGAGTAGCAATCTCAGCATGAAGAGAAGTTGAGCACCAGGGAAACTCAGCTCTCTCAGGAAGAGTGCTCTTACCATCTAATTGCAGATCTGCAGCTGCATTAATACAGACATCGCAAGTTAATAACCATAGTTATTTCACCTGTCTTTGAACTGACTTGATTAAACTCAGGTTTTGTTGGGTTTTCTTTTTTTCTGTGGCAGAATGCCGGAATCAGGTTGGTTTTGTAGCTTGTGGCTAAAACCAGAATCAAGCAGTGCAGAAGAAACTGCATGGATTTTGTACTAATTCTCTTCTATGAACAATTCCTTTGATTCTTCTTGTTCTGGATGCTTCTTTTTTTGGCATCTGTACACTCAAAGAATTCAACTTTTAAAGTGTAAAATTTCTAAGGCTAAAACAACTCCTGCAAGGCATGCTAGCATGTCAAGAGATATTCATAAGCATTACAACACATACACTTGCAATATGGTAAATCACAGGGGCACTCCCTACTTTTACTGTGCAGCAAACAGCACTATCAATGCAACATCCATCACTGAGGCTCACAGATGCTGCAACAGTGCACACATGTGAAGAGCAAACTGTTGGATTACGGTGAACAGGAGATAGCTTCCTTATTAATGTAGGACACAAGAATGGAAAGTAATTCAGACTAAATGAACTTTTCAACACTTCAAGTTACCTTTTTTTTTAATCTCAGACTATTCACAGTAGATTAATGTCCATACATATATCCCTATCTATTTGGTTGCACTTGAAGTTATTTAATTTGTAAATACCAGCCTGGGACTTACTCTTCCACAGTGGTGTCATAACACCACTTCACTATTCTTCCTTTTAGCTGGCCAGTTCTGGGTAGAAGACAGAAACTTTAGTCAAAATCAAACTCCCTTAATGTGAGAGGTTAGTCTTCTCTTCTAAAACTGAACACTTCTAATTCTGGCACTCCAAATTAGACAATGTGTAATATAAAGATATTTGAAGGGCATGATCAAGGAAACAAAGATGGATAGTACTTGCTCATAATAGCTGTAAAGAGTCAGTTTCAGACTGAAAATAATAATTAAAGTAAATGTAGAATACAGTATTTTTAATCATGACTGTCTCTGTTACAAACATCATATTTTCCCACTGAAAATAAATTTATTTATAATAAAAAATTGACAGGATGGCTAAGGTATTAGATTTTTTTATTCCCTTTAACAAGAAGGCACTGAGAAGAGTGCCTATGGCAGCATGAATAGGGAATGTTTATTCCTTATAAAGCGTATACACTTCTAAACCCCTTTCCTACTCAACTGCATGCCCTTAGTCTGAGTGATCCGTGTTAATGTTAGCACATAAAGAACAGTAACATCACAGGCAGGAATCAGGCTTCACATTTTGTAAATATATTGGTTTCATATGACAGTGCTGCTTCAATACCTGAAGCTTCAACTCTTACATTGAGCAATCTTGTAGCAAATGCCTACAAAGAATATAGTTATTTCTCATGTTCTGTGTTGGACCATCATTCACAATTATAGGCTACCAATTGCAGTGAGATGCCCTTGTGAAGTTGTACCAATACATTATCGCCTACTACTACTTTTTACTCAGCAGTTTCATGTCTTCATAAGAAAGAAATTTCCAAGTGATGCTGCCACTGGTCTCTGTTCTTGTGTTTCAGTCCATTTCTAGTTGGTTTACTGGTCAAATTGCCCAGTCCTAGCACAATACTGGAGTTAATCTAGGAGGATGCTTATGAGTCTAAGTGAATTATTTAAAAAAATCAACCCAAAGAACTCGCTACCAGTCATGGGCATCATAGACACTTACCAGCAATAAGTATCTATCATACTTACCAAAGATGCTTACCAAATTTTTCAGTTGAACTCAGTCTAATAAAGCCTTCCTTAAGCATCTATGTAATTGCTTGCAGAAACAGATTATTTTCACCTAAATGACACCTGTGAAGACATCTTTTTTCTGTGCTGTAGCATGGATATTTACACAGGAAACCAGTGTAATGTTGCTATTCTGCAAAGTATCACTATACACATCATTAGCTTTATTTTACAATTTTAAGATTTAATCTTAAAAGAAAAATATATTCTTATTACATAAAACACAGTAGCAAATATTCAATTATCCTCTTTCTGAAAAATATTATACAATATTTTTCCACATGGTATTCTTATTATCTCAAAATGACACTAAAACCAATATTGCAAGAATCCTATTAATTCAATGGCACTTTGCTACTTAATAGAAACATGAAAAGTAAATACTTCACCTGATAATGTTTACTAAAGAGGGGAAAGAAAATATTTTAACAAAGCCCAATAGGACATGTCTATATTCTCTTAAACCATATCAGGGGAAATTTCCAGACACTGGAGTTTGATCTGTACTCTTAAATTGCTGGAATGATCCCTGACAGTTTGACCCAACTGAACTAACAGTCTTGGAAATCAAGTTATCAGGCAGGGTTTGGGAGTCAGCATGAACTAGGAACTGTTGTCAGTGGACATGTTGTAGGAATTAGTATTAGGGAATATAATACCACGCATGCAGCTGCTCCACAGCGCTTGGCCTCAGTGCCAGAGAACAGCTCCAGATACACTGAGGCTACAACTTCAGTAGAAATTAAACACAGATGGAATTTTTTCTAACCATATGGGACATAATATTCAAATAATTCTCTCAGTGAAATTCTGCATGGTGTTTGTGTATGGACCTCATGGGCCAACTCTCACCTTTTATTTGCTCTGTCTACAAATTTCTGCTACAGTTCTACTTCTGCAGACTTTAAATGAGAATATGAAGCCAGTGGGCAAGGCGCAGGCTACCTTTTTGTAGCTTGCAGGAGGGTCACTAGAATGTCTCTCTCAGAGATCAGGTCAATAAAACTTTAAGACATTAAATAGGTAGGAGAGAGGAATGAGGATGCAATTTCCCCTCTTCCAAAGACATGTAAGTCAAAGACTCTGTAAAATCGTATTCTTTCCATTCTTTATTGTGTATAACAGGAAACACTGTAGAAGTAATTCAAGAAGAGTTAACTGAAAAACTTCTTACTTACATATATATATATATTTATTGATTAAAATGGGTAAAATATGGGTAATAAATAATACATATTAGTTTTTTAACCAAATATTATTTTTAAAACTTGGGGTTTTTCCCTTTTATTACAACCTTCAGCTTTTTTATTTAGTTATTTTTAAAGAGACAAAAAAACCCAAAAGCCACCCCAACAACACACACAACAACAACATTCCATTGTTTAAAACCCTTAAAAATAATTGGCACTTTTCTACCAATTCAATACTCAAGTCCTATTACTAAAGCAGAATTAGTACAACTAGAAAATAAGTCTCCATGTCAATAGAGACTCCAACAGGTAAATACTTTTACCGTATCACAGACAGAAGTGTCCTACTTAAAAGACTGGGGAAACTAGGGCTTGGGTTTTTTCTCCTTTCACCAGTTCTGAACATCCATTAACTCTTAGGAAACAATCAGATCCTTGCTTTAGCTGTATCCTCTTGTTTTCACTACATTTTTTAAATGGTAAAGCATTTTTTTCAAGTGATTACTTGTACAGATAAGAGACTGACTCAGACCTCTGGGAAGTCCCCTGTAGATAACACCTCTGAAGCTGAATTTTGAAATGGAGAAAAGAAACTGAAATCACTCTCAGCATACTTGAGACTGAACAGGGTTGAGAGGTATGGGAGGTGAATACGTAAAGGAATGATCCTAGATGGTAAAGAAACATTTTATCTAAATCAACTTCATTAAGTGATTGTCTGTGGTATTTTCTGGTTTTACAATTTACTCTTTATGTGCTATTTACTGAAAAATTCTGTACAGGGCATACATTCTATTTTGCAGTAATTGCTCATACCTCAACAAAAAGAATCCAGGTTTAAGGTTGCTGGCATTTCAGGGTGGAATGTGTATAGATTACCTTCCTCAACACTTTGGTGTCACCAGGAGGATGAAATTTCCATAAAACATTTATTACACCTAAGCTCCTGTGGTGTGGGTTTCTGATTTCAGTAAGATATGAACTGTTCATATCAATTTATGACTTGGTCCACAAAGATGCATTAGTGCCTAAGTTGCTCCAACACCAATGTGAGTGGGACGTTACATGGTTTAGTGAGGATGGGGCTCAGTTTTCTGAGGACTAAGATGAAAAGATTTACCATTCCATGTAAAATTTTAGGAATACAAGTAATTACAATCCATGGGAGCCAAGACTCATGCACTATCTTGTCTTAAACAGCAGCTAGAACAAGATAGTTCAGGAGCATGACAGGGTAACGGCAGGCGTGCCCAAGCTGAGCAGTATTTGGCATGGCACACAGAAATGACGGAGTCTGTGTGGTACTCCAAAAATAAGTGGTAAGCTTCAGATGTTTGATCAGGGGCATTGTCCCAGGGCCCCCCAAAAGTGCAGAATGGGCAAAATGCGTCTGTAGCTGGACTGAAATCCATCACCAGTGGTGCTTTACCACTATGCGTTCTGGCTGGTGTGAGGGAAGAGGCAGGTGACATATGGGTCAGGAGTGGGGAGTGACATTTTATGTTTTACATGGTCTGGCTATCACACCCCTTCTCTGGCCTGGTAGCACACATTTCAATCCAAGACACTGTGGAGCATAAACTTTTCAGATGCGCGGGAAACAATCCTAACTGGTGGGCTGCCATCAGCACCAAAGAGCCTTCCTGCATGCAAGGCAACAGTCAGCAGCTGACCAAACATGCCTTGAAGTAAGTGCAACTCTTTCCACTGATTTCATTGAGTTTGGGATCAATATCAGTCAATAGAAGTGTTGAGTGAGTCAAATCTGTGTATTGCTTGTGTGCCTGAAGTGCACGTTAGCGTTTGCACTGCAGTGAATGTGGATGATGACTGGAAGGGAGGCCACAGCGTAGGTCAGATGAAGTTTTTGTTCAGAGCTTTGTAGCTGAAATTTCCTTATAGTTCTACACATTGAATCGTATAAAACTATGCACCTGGCTCCATAATTTTGCAAATACTATACTCTCATACAAAAAGTAAAATAAAGAACAAGTACTGTGAAAATAAAAAATAGATTTTGGTCTTACTTTTAAAAATTATTTTTATTTTTATTATTTTGTTTTTAATTAATTTTGGTTTTCTTATTGAGTAGCAAGATGGCTTTGTAATGAAGAATACTTGCAAATTGAAAAGTCCCATACATTCTTCTTTTGTGCCACTTATCTACAGGTTATTGCTTCACTAATCAAATGATTTCATTTAAAAATATCCATTTTCTCCATTACACACTGTTTTTGATGGTAGGTCACTGACCTACCTCTGTGCTATTGAATTTCAGCATAATGCTTCATTTACCTTAGACAACCCACGCACACACTCAGAATGCTAGCTCATACCTACTTTGTAGCACTACCCTTTGTTCACCAAGCTTTTATCCAGGAAGCAAACTGATCCTACAAACTTTAATTTATCATTTTCTTATGGTTCCTACTGAGATGGAGTCCTTTCAGCAGATAATAATAGTTGAAGGTAACGATCTGGGGAGATGGAACTTCCTAGGGAGAATCAAAATGCATGAGTGGAAAAAGAAGATGTGTCAATATTTTGTTATTTAGAAGCTTTCTTTCTCACATATTTTGTACAATCCCTCCAAAGTCACAGTTAAAGCTGTAATGGACTTAAGACCACCATATATTCATTTTAATTGGCATTTTTATAGAGACAACATTACAGCTTAGTCTTTTTAAAGTCTAAACTTTCTGTCCTTATTAACCCTCTTTGTGATAGAAGTGAGGGGTAGGATTCTGGCCTTGGTGAAGCAATTGAGTCAGAAAACCCAAATTTCACACCCCCAGATTTGCACTGAGAGTGATGCCACTAACATGGAGTTTGAGAGGAAAGAGATTATTATAAAGTAGGCATGACTACAAATGAAAAAAAATATAACACACTATAAAGTGTTCACAAATACAAATTTGTACATATATCCTGGAATTATGTTGGTATATTATATGTAACAAATGTCCGAATTATGCTTAAAAACTTTCAATAAAATGTCACTGTAATAAATAATATTGTAAGAATGAGTAACTCACAGTAGTGGAAAGTTGCATACTATTCACAGCTATAAAAAAGTGGATTTAAGAAACTCATTAAACAGCAATTTTCAGAATCCTTTATCTGGGTTTAAATATGCATCCCAAACTATTCTTTGGCAAATATCCAGAGTGGAGTAGATGGATGACCATCTAAAAATAATTAGTGCCTCTTTCTCAGTTTGAATGTAATTGATTGAGTTTTCTGATTCTCCCTCTCCAGTCTCCTCAGATGTACAAAGTGATAGAACATATTAACACTAGAGTAAATGCTCTGCAAAGGCAGATAAATTTTATTTCTCCATCTTATTTATGTGAATCATACATCTTTCATTTAGCATTTTTTGTTCATGGTACAGCAATCCTCATACAGTTTTATTTCCTTCCTTTACTCATCACACATTATTTGCCACATAAGGCACGTATTTTTTCTCCAATTTACAGAGCAGGTTGGGTTTTGTGGGTGGTTTTTTTTTGCATAAAAATACCAGTGAAATCTCTTGGTTTGCAAACCATAAGACCACACCTTTCTAACTGCACATTTTTATAGACTTCTTTATTGTGTCCATGACACCCAGTTTGGTAATGGAAGGACTGCAGTGTTGACTACTGTGAGAAGAAGCCAGGGGTTCCCCATCCCAGACACAGCCAGTTCCAGCTGGATCTGCAATGGACCCACCACAGGACACATCTGTGCCTATCAGCAAAGCTAGTGTAGTGATGTCTCTGGGAAAATATATTTAAGAAATGGAGGAAAACACCATGGTGGGAGGAGGAGAGAACAATAGGATTGAGAAGCAACAGAGGGAACACCAAGGTCAGAGGAGAAAGAGGTGTTCCATGGTGGAGCGGGCACCCCTTGAAGAGACTTCAGCCTGTGTATGAGCTGTCTGTACCAGATACTTCCCAACAGGGACTGTGGCCCATGGAGGACCTGTGCCAGAGCGTAAGAGAGGAGTGAGAAGGAAGGATCATCAGAGAGACTGCTGACCCCCACCTTCTGCACCACTATTGTCTCTCTGAAGGGACTGAGAGTAACCTGCAATGATAACAAGGAGGGAGAAGAGGTGTCTGGAGTGAAATTGAGGTAAGGAAAGGGGGAAGAAAAGGTGGTTTTCCTTAAGTTTGTCTTTTTCGGTTCTTCTTTGGTTTGGGGTTATTTTTTCTTTCCCAATACCCAAATCAGTAATTAAATATTTGTGTTAATTATAAATTAATTAAGTTAAATCACTGAAGTCAAGTCTGGTTTACCCACAACAGTATAGTTAATAAGTAATTTTCCTGTCTTTTATCTCAACCCATGAGTTTTCTTACCTTTATTCTTTATATTCTCTCCCCCATCCTGTTGGGGCACAGGAATGAGCAAGGCACTGTGTGGGTGCTTGTCTGCCAGCTGGGGCTAACCCACTATAGCTTCCAGAATGCAAACATTTTACTTTTTCCTCACCTCCTCCTATATGTGCACATGAATTTATCAGTCTCTGAGCTCTTCCTCTTCACTTCTTTTTTCTCTTTCAATACATAAAGTGTACATCAGATCTTAAGACTACTGCTTGCAGTTGTCTAATAACAGAACAGTATGTTTCCCCACTAGCTCAAGCCCCACCTGCCACTGCTCTGAATGCTAGTTCGTTGTCCTAAAGGAAGGTATGAAGACAAAACATATTAGAGCTCTTTCTGTCCATCAGCAAGGAGAAGCTCTTCCAATGTTGATCTACCAGACTCAGAGGACGTATTCATGCTTCAAAATATAGCTGTCAGGAAAGACACAATGCATCAGGCATTGATCCCATTAACGAGAGTAGGAACTCGTCAGTAAACATTAAACAACTGTTCCTTGCACTTTACATCTGCAGGGAAAGTATAAGATGGAGGGTGAGAGAGCAAGACTAAAAAATAGTAAATATAGCTTTGTTTCCCTACCAAACTAAATGTACATAGTACATACATAATAAATAAACAACTGCAGAATAACTTAATTTCAGAAGTATTTGTTGTTCTTCCAGACAGATATTTTTGTTGTTTTAGTAGAAAAAAGAGAAAACTCTCATCTTGCCTTTTTTTCTCCTTACATACTGGTTGCAAATTTTGATGTTATGAAATGAACTATGAATAAATCTACAGAATGTTAGAAATTACTTTCTAATATTAAGGCATAAGAAAAAAGCTTTTGATTAATTAGCAGCTTTATATTTTAATGTGAATTGTATCTTTAACAAAATCAGCTAGGATATCCAAGGGAAAACATATTTACATTTCTACTACTATTTGTCTTTTTGATATTAGTATTGACTTTGTGCACTGGTCTATAATTGATTAAAATACATATTTATTCTTCTGGGATCTGAAAACCCTAGAACACAATTATCCACTTCAGCTGGGTAACCTGCAACCCCCTGTGAATAGAATGAACTTTTAAAAAGGATATAAATCTTATATTTATTTTAAGTTTGGAATAAATTTTCAATTTGCATTAGAACATATCATTAATGAGGTTGTGATTTTAAATTGATATAAATCTAGACAGTTTAATGAAATTGGTCAATTTATTAGGTCTTGTTCACTGGTTTAACAGGAAATTTATGCACACTCTGGAAATTTGCTTTTTCAGTATTTGGTAGTTTTACTACAATATTTTTATTAATCTGAATAGCATTTTAGATCCTTCTCTCACCCTCTTTTTATAACTTCCTCAAGGAAGACTCTTGCTGTGTTAAAATCAGTTAAATGAAAACGTTTTTTCTCCAGTAGAAACTAGATCTAGTTTAGACTGTATTTAGCCGTAGATGTTCACCAAATGTCAGTGTCTGAGTACTTGGCCTAGCTTTAATACACTGAAATGATTTTATTGAAATGCCTAAAGAAAATTCCTTAATCATCTTCTCTTCCACGTTCCATACCACAAACACATTTTTCAAGACCCATTCTTGAGAAACAGGCTTTCTATGGCTCTAGTATGATTGAAAGCAGTTCTTTTGAATCCAGCTGGAGTCCTTCTACTAAAATCAGGTCTGTTATTTACTGTTGTTTCTCTACAACTATGTTAACAATAAAGAGTTTATGGAATTTCAGGAAAGATGCAGTGTAGAAAATACTGAGGGAATGTACAGAGAAAAACAATCTTAAAGATCTAGGCAGGAAAAGAAATGACAGTCTATAGCCATGTAGCATTTGTGTTTCTTTCAAAAGAGATGGAGAATCATATAATGATTTTTAGTTCTGTATAGGAATTACCACTTTTGGGACAGAGGAAGATGCATTTTATCTCATATCTTGCTTATAGGAGTGACACAGCAGACCCTGAGAGACCATCGCAGTGAACAGTTCCATTGGAGATTTACCTTTTGCTAAGTAAACCATCCGAGTTTCTTGCAGCCATATTAAAGGGCTCCAAATGTGAAGTGGGCAAACTCCACTGTATTGGTCATAAATGGCAAGGTTTAAGTCAAAGGGGCTGTAGTGTTGACCTGTGTGGGGAAGACCATGAATTGTGGGGTGCCGGCCACAGCCACTTCCAGCTCACAGGTGACCCACAAACAGAGACACCCCTGAGGGACTGCAGCCATGGGTGACCCATGATGGGGCAGGGATGCTAAGACGCTAAGATGCATGTATCAGTGGAGGAAGAGAAGAAAGAGTCAGTGGCAGAAAGAAGCCAATATGCCTGTGACTGTAGCCCTGAGGAACTGGAATGAAGTAACTGAATACAAGGGAAGCTGAGATTGAGATAAGTGTCTGGCTGAAACTGAGCACTCGGATTGGAAAGAAAAGATGTTTACTAAATGTTTAACTTTTTACACTTTCTTTTTCTCAACATATGAATTAGTAATCAGAATTTTTGTTGATTGGCAATAAAATAAAGTGAAAATTCTTGTTAGTCAAGACTGTTTCCATATTACACTCTGTCTATGCAAGCACATTTCTATTTAGCTCACCAAAAAGTCTGAGAAGTATATTGGAGAGTATAGTCAGTTTGTGCATTCCCCAGACCCTTTCCACTTGCATAGAAAAATACCAGGTTTAGAAGTCTTATGGAAAGTCCATTCTGCACTGATAACCATTACATTAATAGTTGACAGAAGAGATTAAAGAAATCAGGAAGACCACTTGGGTAAGTGTATGTCTTGAAGATAGTGTTACACTTTTGCTGATACTATACAAACTACTTACAGAGAAAGAAATGTTGGGTTTGAGTTAAAAGATATTAATATGTAAGGTTCTTTTTAGTAATAATCTATTTATTTACAGGAGAGGTGGTTATACAAGCTTATAAGTATGTAAACAACAATAACTCAGCAAAAGTATCAAGATCTCGTAAATATGCAGCACTAGCATGCCATGAGAGGCATTTGGACAACAAACTGACTGCAAGAAATAGCCTGTTTAATAACAGCCTGTAAGCTCTGAGGCTCTGTGCTCTAAGACGCATGAAAATACATGTGCACCTTAGATATGTTTTTCATGACATGAATCTCTCCATCAGCCTGAAAAAATGTCCTCAGTGCAGGAATCCACAGGAATAGCCACGGTGGTTCTTGCTTATTCTGAAGGGTAATACTTGAATCACTCTATTCTGAAATTATATAGAGTCATCAGAAATTCTAGTCTCAAATACAGCCTTTAGGAAGGAGTTAATTTCATGTAGCACAGATTGGACAGCTGTATGTTTCCTGTAACAAGCTGTATCATTTAGCTGCTATCTGTCTCTTAGTCACAGAAATCACTGCCTGGTCACTTTGCAAGTAGCCCTTTCCAGATGCCATCCTGGAAAAAAAAAGCTCACGTACCTACTGATTATATGCAGTCATCTCCAGTGTGGTCTGTACTAAGGTGTAATGGGTTTAGCCTTTAGGCTTGGTCATGTAATTTCACTTAATACCACAGCCAATGCTATACAATTCTTTAAATCTGTCAAGCTTTGCTGATTTATACTACCTGACTCCTGGCCAGAGCAGCACATTGTAACATGGCATCAGTCACATACCTACTTAGGGTATTCTGCTCTGCAGGCACAGTGGTGGCACACAGGCATAAACCAGGAAAGCTTTAAATTAGCCGGCAGGAGAGTACAGATAACACAAGGCCCTAGGGATTTTTACCTGTTTCTTCCTTAGCCTTTGAAAGTACCTGTTAAGTAGGTAGTCAGAAGAATGTAACACAGTAAATTTATCCAACCCAAGCTGCATGATACACAGCAACATCCTTTCCTTTCTAGGTATTATTATGACCCCATTCTTGCATGTAGATAGCAATATTGACCACGGCCACCTATTTCAGCAATTCCCTTCTTAAAGTGATAATTAAAAATAGTAGATCTGGGTATTTTTACCCCTAAGAAAAGCCTTTCTGAATATTATTGACATGAAATGGCAAAAAAAATCTTCCAAAGTCATCTACTTAAACCACTTTGTTTAGGTCATGGCATTCTCTTTCATGCTGTACATTTTTTTTAATAATGCCAATATGAAAATAAAATATTATTCAAATGTATGCCTGACTGTTTTGAGGTGGGGAAGATGTAAGTTTAAAATCTCTCACCAGTCCCAGTGCCAGTGGCTCTATTGAGAGGTTACACAGGACTCAACACCTGCCGCAGCAGGGCAGAATTCTCATTATGAATCACTTGCTAATGTTCATGCAGGGAGGATAACATTCCCTTCTGCTTTCATTTGTTATTTATCTTGTTCATTTAGATTACAAACCCATAAGGGTAAGACTGTCTGTCTGTTCATATATTATAGCGGAGTGGGATTCTTCTTGGGGCAAGAGGCCTTGCAGAGGAATCTGGATAGACAGAAGCGTTGGGCAACTGTCAGTGGCATGAAATTTAGCAAGAACAAGTATTGGCAAACAAGAACACCTACAAGTAGCCTTAGATTCGATGGCAAACAGGAGAGGAGAACATCTTTGTCAATAACCAGGTTGGCTGAAACTTCTCTGTAATAATAATGATTATTGCAATTTCTAATTTTGGATCATGCTATCACATATGGCAATTCACCTTCTGTAAGGGTTGACTTTCTTAAATCATTTACAGTTATCTTCAGTTTTTCTTAAACTTTTGTCCATGTTTTTATCTCTCTGATCTATCAAAAACTTTATTTTGTTTCTTTTGGTATGTCTATATTCTTAAAGTATCTGAATGATTCCTCATCAACAGTGCATAAACAGCTTTACACAATTACTACCATTACTTTAGAAATTTTGCCAGCCCCAAAGACCTCAGCCTCAACAGGTAGTTAGATCAAAGTGGCTCAGAAAATTTTCACATTTGTATATATGTTATAATCATTATTTTTCTGACAGGAGAAACCTAGCAACTATTACTTGTAGTTTCCCTTTTCTGTTCTGACATGAAAATACAGAAACCGCTACAGAACTTTGAAAGAGTTCAGCTGTGCCTCTGTTCAGCTGCTCCACAGAATTCAAACCCATGGAGTTAAACTAGCTCAGACAACTATCTGGTTACAGCAAAACAAGATGCTACAATAATTTTTAATATAAAACATTCATAGCTTTTTCCTGTTCTGATTTTGTGTTTATGTAAGATGCTACTTAAAATCATTATGGAAGTTCTGGTAATTAATCTGTACACAATGTAAAATAGGATGAAATATCTAAGTGTCTCTGCAATCATCCAATCTTTTAATAGAAAGTTGTGAAAAAATTAAGTGGGATGGAAGGGTTGGCTTTTGGGTTGAGTGTGGTTTGGCAGGGTTTTGTTGAAGGGGTTAGAGGGATTTTACTGGTGGTTTAATTTCAGAGCAATTCATTATTTGAAGGTGTGCTCTCAGACCCTCTCCGAGTGCCTTTGCCAGTGTCATTTTATCTGTTCTGATCTTTCTCTGCTTTGTATTCCTCCCTAATAATTTCAGATGATCTACTCAAAAAGACATGTGAGGAACATGAGGAATACTGGTGATTTCTGTGGGGCAGAAGAATCATTCCCACCTGTCTGTCATTAAGCTTTGATCCTGCAAATCAAATGTGTGGGCTGCACATGATATCTGCCGAATCATAACTCATTACAAGATCAGAATGGAAATACAGACTGAAAAGACTGCCTGAGGTCTGGCAGTCAGTAAAAAACCTTAAGTATTTTCCACAGAAGGCAGCTGAAATACATTCTGCTTGATAAAATCAGAGAGCTGTCCATTCATTTAGACATTTAATAGGACAGAAAATGAGGCACATGTAATTTTTTATTACAGGGCTAGAAGCAAAACACTGATAATTACCTACTCCAGAAAATTAATTACATTTTAAGGAGAAGTAATTGCATTATTTTGGGACCTTCTGTGGCTATCTTTACATTAAAATATAAACCATCATGTACTATAAATGTCAAATTCCATAAGACATCAGTTTAGTAAATGCAGAATTTTTTTGTATTTTTTTGATTTGTATTTTTTGAAGTTAATTAAATCAATGTAAAAATGCCCATGGAAAAGAGCCTGAGGTCTGATGTCCTTCTCTGAAAAGATGCAAAAATATTTTCTGTTCCCTTGCTGGATGCATTTCCAAAATCTATTTATTTGTTATAACATATGAAGCAGAATGCACATCTTTCAAACTCCATGAGAAAGGAGCAAATCAGTCATTCTTATTCACATCTTGCATTGCACAGCACCTAGAAATCAAGTCACATTCCAAACTGTCTTGGTGTTACTGCTATATGAAGACAGAAGAAAAAGATAACCTGTGATTCAAGAGTAACCTGACAATAAAAAGTAAGAAGGCAGATTGGAAGATCCCAGACATTTGAAGGCAAGTAAATAAATAAGAGATGATAGCACTCAACAGAAACAGAGATTTCAACATACCAGCCATAACTTGTCACATCAAAGAATAAACATCCAAGTGTTTTGGGCTTCTTGCACACAAACTTGTCATTAAAACAGATGTCAAAGTGTAGTTATGGTGCTAATCTGCATGCTAAAGTGTTTGTTGTCATTAACAGGTCAAGATTCTGTCATCCTTATTTATAGTAAACATACTTACAAAGCAGTCCCATTGAGTTCATTTTCATGTCTAACAAAAGTAAAACAGAAAAGCCCACCTTAGAGGGAAAGAATAGTTTGTTTGCAGTGACAGCGCCTGAACAGTCAAATCTGGTTCAGTGTTAATGGGCCTGGAAATTTGCAGAATAAGGAGCAACTTGTTTGAAAGATCCTATGAAAGAGCACATGATACTGAGTAAGAAAGAAGTCCATCTCGTGCAGTGAGGATCAGTCCTATACAATGCTTTTGTTCTACTCAGAGATGTGAAATACTGAACTGCTAATCAGGGCATGATGATACTGAAAAAGAGTGCAGGAGAAGAAAATGATAACAGACTGTATTTTAGTAAATCTTACTTGGGAGAAGAGTAAAGAGGTGGAAGTTACATTTACAAGACAGGAAAAAAAAAAAAAAAGAAGTCAAAGAAAAAAGAAAAGGAAAAATAAAATATGTCTGCTGGAAATAGGAGATACTCCAAAGAAGAGATACATAACAGCTCCTTTTTAGATGCAAATCAATAATAAAGATTATGTTAAGCTATGTAATACAGATGACACTTCAGAATTGTCAAGATCAATTGGCAAGCTAATTAGGAAATGGATTAACAAAACAATTAATTATGTTCTTGTTAAATTAGAAGTCAACAAATAATTCAATCATTTCTTAGGACAAAAAAACCCAAAACCAAAATATCAAGTAAGCAAGGAGAAATATAAAGTTTGGAATTCACCAGCCAGAGTCCTCAGGGTTCCCCACATCATGGTGCTTAAGACCAAGGGATAAACACTTGAACTATATCTTCACCACCAAGTGTCTTAGTCTCCCTGAAGTTTGCCCCTTCTGGGTTTTGGGTTTAGGGCACCAAACTTTACTATTTATAGAGTTTTGAAACAGAAGAGTTTTTTGAGAGTGGGGCCATAATTGTCAATGGTAGATAGGGTGGTTGGTTATGTCTTCTATCTAAATGATATTAATGAGACATGATCAGCCACTCCTTAATGAATTATATCAATGAGTGACTGTGGGAAAAAAAAAATTACTGAAAGATCCTCTTTATCCAGGTAGCTAAGTATTACAAGTGGAAAGAACAACATCAAGGTAGAGATGGAGCAGCATGCAATACAGCTAAAAGATCGACTACATCCTGGTTTGTCTTAGCAAGAGAGCAACTGGCTGTTTGAGGCAAGGGATTGTTCCCCTCCCGCCAGCACTGTGGCACCACATCTGGAGGGCCGTGCCCGGCTTGGGGCATCTCACTACAAGACTTTAACATGCTGGGTAAGTTCGGTGATGGTGACCAGGATGATAAGATTACAGAAGTATGTGAAATAAAATAAGACGCTGAAAGACTTGAGCCCGTTCAGCCTAGAGAAGAGGAGAGGCAGAGGAGGCCATATTGCTATCTGCAGGTACCTCATGAGAGACTGTGGAAAAGATGGAGTCACACTCTTCTCAGCAGTACACAAGAAGATGAGAAGCAACAGATACATCTTCCAGTATGGGAAACTCCATCAGATTTTAGGAAAAAAGTTGTCAGTATGAGGGTAGTCTGAAATCAGAACAGGCCAACCTTGGAGATAATCAAAAATCAATTGGACAAGGCCATGAACAAGATCCAAAAAGTTTGGAACTGCCTTGAGTGGAGATTTAGTCAGGACGACTTCCAGAGACCACTTCCAATCTAAATTATGTTCAGTCTATGTTTCTGTGCAAGTGAAAGCTGGCTTTGCAGCTTTCAACCTACAGTATTAAGAAACTAGCCAGAATCATGTTTGAAACACTAATGCCAATCTTTTGCAAATACATGGAAGATAGAATTGAGACAAGAAAAATTGTAGCATTTTTCCTTTAAAATTCATGTCATGGGATAGGAGGACAACCTGAGAAATCCAAGAAAATATTCCCCCAAGTGGGTAAGTATTGGAAAACATTTAAATTCAGTGAGTCTGTAAATAGCTTGAAGAAAAATGTGCTACATAAAACAGACAATCTGGAGCTGTCAAAACCATATCCTGTAAATAAGTCTGGTTTATTCCTTGGACCAAGATAACTGTCATGGTAGAAAAAGGGAATTCCTGTAGTTATAATAAATTCAGAACTTTGATGATTGCTATGCAAAAGTCACATTAGAAAACTAAGAAATTTTGTTTAGATGTAGTAGGTGTACATCTGAAAACTACAGTCAAAGAATGTTTTTTGATTATTCATCGCCAAACTGTGAGTTCACTGAACATGGCAACCCACAGAGGTCTGTCTTTGTCCCATTAGTAGTTTCATTAATGAATTACATCATGAAAGAGTAAAAGGGTGGTAAAATCTGCAGGGGATGTGTGCAAGTAACATGGAGAATACAATCAAAATTCAAAATTATCTTAATAAGCTGAAGAGATGTTTTGGACCCAGTTAGACAATATTCAGTAAAGACAAATGTAAGAACTACACTGATGCGTCATTCACAAATACAGATGAAGCATTCATGAAAACAGACAATAAAAGTGAAATATACAGCTAGGCAGTTGTGTAGTATGTTAAGGGGATTATATGGGATCACAACCTAACTGTAGAGTATGATACACTTTCAAGAAAGGTATCTTTCACTTTTAAGCGACTTGATCTAGTTTTTTTAGCATTGGTGAAGCCTTGGCTGAATTAACAAAGTTTGTTGAACTAATGTTAGGAATTATAACATCAACCTGGAAAGTATCCACAGGAAATAAGAAAGAATGCTAAAAGATAAATTATGGCCTGCCTGCAAAGGAAGATTAAAACTGCCTGTTCCTTTAGTCTTAGCAAAGAGACAGTTAAGTGTGGATATGATAAGCAGTATACCATGAAAAATGCTGGTAGAAAGAGGATGATGGTAATTTTTTCTCTACTGACAATGCTGAAAAAAACAAGCAGTTGTTAAGCTAATCTGCAGAAAACGTATGTTGGATATTAAGGAAAGATGTCATAATGCTGCACTGCTGAAACAGACACACAGAATCTGTAGGAATGTTATGGATTTTTCTTCCTTTGTGGTTTTCAAAAATAAACTGGATCTCTTGGCATTTAACTGAAAACTTGATCTTACCTCCACATTGAGGACAAACTAGACCAGCAGTGGTGCACTTAAAGCCTCAGACCTGGACAGGGCTTGAGACTTCAGTCCATTCAGTCTACATCTGCAGAGCAGCACACGTTAGTGACAGGAGGTATCCTTGTGCAGAGCCTACCATGTGACCGCAGTTGTTTTGTTTAGTTGTCAGCAAAGAAAAAGGTTCTTCATCCCCCAGTTTACTTTACTGTTCTATTTTTCTCTATTTCTAAATTCTGCAAAGTATAACTAGAGCTATAAATACATGGTCTTTAATTTTATTTTTTTTCTTTTTTTATATTCCAGTGAGTTCAAAGTCCAGTTTGGTGGGTAAAACTGTAGGAAGCAAGGAAATAATTTAGGAGTGAATTATACAGATTACATGGTAAAGAAATTAATCAAGAATTTTTTTTAATAGAGGAAAATTAGACCAGTAGGTAAAGCAACTCAAAATTAGCCCAGCAATTAATCTGATCAGTAGACAAACCATTGAAGAACTGATTAATTAAGCTGGCAAAAAAAATTAATTAAGTTATGAAATGAGTCAGATAGGAATTATTAATTAAGTAATTAAGTAGTCGGTCCTGTGACTTGTGTAGGAGAGAGTGAGGGTGATCTGCTGTGAACAGGATATATGGTTACCAGGATAGAAAGTTAAGATAGCAAGTTATGAAAGGAAAACACATTTATTGCTAGTAACACTAGCCATTGCAGCCACAGAGATGGAAATGTAGAGAGAATTGATTTTTTATTATACTGTCAAATAAAAAAAAATATTAAATCACAAAACATCTAATATCCAGGGAAGTCAAAAAGTTTTTCTATTATTAAAGTTTCTGTTATTACACCACATAAAAATATTTAGTTCAAATTCATAAAAATTAGGCATTTTTAGTTTTAAAAGTGTTGTTTTCCTCACTAAAAAGGAAATTTACAGAGGAAAGCCAAAACGAATTAATGGCTATGCAGTGGTCAGAGCTCTCTTGTGGTACCAGGTCTTCTCTATTGCTCAGGATTTGGGGTTTTTTTTCACTGTGGTTTTTTGTGGTTTTTTTTCAAAGACAAGATTTAGGAACTAAAGGCTCCAGATTCCAAAAGAGCACTCTGCCCTCAGAGTTCAGAATATTTGTGCAGCATCTCTGTCAGTCACACCTTCTGGAGCTGTTCTAGCTTCTGCAAATTATACAAATTTTTCTTGTGGCCAGAGGGATTATGTAAAAACATTTCTGCAGCCTGATGCTTGGGGTACTCTCTAATAATGTAGAATATCTGGTCTCAGTTCCTCATCAAACGCATTCTCCTTTTTGAGTTAGAGGAGGTAGTTTTCCAATTTCGAAGAAGTTCTTCCTCTTTTGGGATATCATTTACAATGGATAACTATCCAGATATTCTGCAGATTTCTGCAGAGAACCATCCAGACAAGGAGCAGGTACTTAGCTCTGCCTGCAGCTTCTAGCACTTCTCTTGCGTGCATAGACTTGTCTTCTCTGAACTGTGTAAAGAAAGCACATACAGCTGTGATATCTTTCATTTGTTCGGATGTCTGTGCCCACTAGAGCCTGGTCATCTAGTATGGGTTGCAGAGCAGCCTCGGAAAATGGTAGAGCTGCAAGTCAGGAGGCATGGAAGCTGATTAACACAGCAAGAAAATTAAGACAACCTAGAAACAATACAACTGTTGAAGTGCCACAGAAGTCCACATCCAGCATGGGACTAGGTGATAAAATTGGATAGCTTTGTTCAGGTGTGAAAGCTGACTTTTGGCCTTTACAGATACTCATATTCAGTGGACAAGGACTCAAACTGTAAGGAGACAAAACATGTTGATGAATGACTTCTGTGATGATTTGGAAATCCTCTAGGACGTATTGCAAAGTCTTACCATTTAAATATTTTGGTTCTTTGACTTCTCTACTATGTCATGCTATTTATTTTGATTTAATGTTGATAAGAAGTGCAGAACTAATAAGAAAACATCACTGGTTTAATACGGGTGCATTTAAAATGTTAGCCTTAGACAGCAAAAGGTCTAATCAAAGACAACTTGTTTGGTATTGGATGAATTATTTTTTCATTCGGTGTGTATATCCCTTTCCCAATAAGCATCTGTCAACCACTTGTTCCTTGGACTGAAACAGGTCTGGGACTTATCTCAACCTTTAGTTTTCCCTTAGCAGCTCCTCAGGGACTGAGCTGATGCCTTCCCCATGGCTGGACTGGGTTTAGGGGGTTCATGCTGGACGTTCACAAGTCAGTCAGTAGTAACTTTGTTCATGGACTCCATTTTGCCAGCTTAAAATGCATTTAATACTTCAGTCAGCAAGCACATTTTGTCTTAATCTGAATTTCTGCTTCCACTCTTAAACCTGAAAATTTTTGCTTTTGTATTTCTAAAAAGAAAGTTATTCTTTCAGCTTCTACTTTCTGTGTTTCAGCGCTGTCTTGAGGTTGACAAAATATTTACGATGCTTTACAATAGTTACCTGTGAATGGTTTGGCAGCTACTTTTTTAAATCCTACTTCAGAAGCTCTGTTGCTACTGAGTTATTTTTTTCATTTTTACCTTCATTTTTCTCAGCATGTTTTACATAATTGTTCCAATTTTTCTCTGATTATGGAATTTGATTATACAGACACAACACATACATAACAGCTGTAGAAATTCATTCATATTTTTATATGATTACTTGCAATACAACTAAATTGGTATCCAGATCACCTTTTATGAATTATTCATGTCAACACCTGATGTGCTTTATTTAGGAACACGCACGTAAACAAAAGCAAAGGAAAACAGTGGAATGGGATAAGAAGATACTGCTCCATTTCTTTCAGCTTCTGATTACTTTTTCAGGTCCTTTTACACAACTGCTTGCCAATTCCTAACCATTGCATATCAATTTTTGTCCCTTGATAAGTACGTGACACAGCAGACCATGCAGGGGTCATACAAAGCACAGTGCCTCAGTGCCTCAGATCACCTTAGATCCAAAGTTGCCTTATACTTGACTCAATAGTTTGCTTTAATTTGAGGATTATTTTCTTCTCCTGGAAGAACAGTATAAATAAACTGGAAAAATTCACCTTTATTTTACATATATGTATAAAATCAGTATCTCTCTATCTAGTCAGGATTACAAAACACAGATCTGTTAAAGATAGACACAAGAAAAATACCATGTTATTGATAACATTCTGTAAATCAAAGGTGTTCAATATTAACAACCTTGAGATTTGTAAATTCAGCTTGAAGGTAAATCTAACAGACTTTTGTATTATTAGGTCAACATTATTAATTTTATTTCTGAAATAAGAACTCCACATTTATGGTTTTACAAGATCATACAATTGATGAAAAACTTCACAAATTTAGATCTTCAATAGTATACCTGACTCGTTCATTGCTTTGTTTTTTTCATGTTATGTAACAAGTAATATTATGAATTTTAGAAATATGTAGATTCCAATGTTATTAACTTTTCGTCTGTGTTCAATTACTCCACTTTTCCAACCGTGCACTATATTGAACAATCATTTAGATTGAAAAATTAATAAAAGTGTGCTAGCAGTAAAAATTGCTTTCCTATCTCCAACCTTTTTTCGTGCCTGTACATTTAAAATCTGATCCTCTAAACACTTGCACAGGGTTGTAGTATCATCAAATTGAGTACAGGCATACTTAGTTACAGGGTTCCTACAGACTCCAAAAGCCATTGAAAATCATTGAAATTGTCCTATTCATTTCAGTGACCATTAGATTATGCCCACAATAATTATTATAGTATTTATCTTCTGTAGAATTAAGCCATAAAGCATCAACAACCAGAGTTTTTGCTCAGAGCTTAATATATATTTAATATATATTTAATATATGCCATGTTTATAATTTATAAGCAGAATTATACATGTTAAAATTGCTATTACAGACATGCCACAAGGATATTTTTTGTATATTTAAATATTAATGTTGATATACATTTGATACCCACAAAAAATTTTCTGCTTTATGTTGTTAACATATTTGTTAAGTTTCTGCTTCAGCAAATCCTTTCAAATTTTATTAGAATGAGGAAAACCTACCAGTTCTTATGTGGATATCAAGTTATATTCCTTCACCTGTCCTACCTTTCACAAAAAAACAAGCAACAATAAAAGTTTCTGTTTGTGTTCCCTGGCAAGCACAACTTAGCCTCACCAGTCACAAATCAGATGGGAGTCTGGTAAGATGTGACTCTAAGGCGGTATCACACCACTGCTCTGCGTTTCATGGACAACCACATGCAAGTTGGTAAGCATCGCTATCCCAGACTTAAAAAAGCACGCTTCCAGATGGCTGAACACTTCTGGTTTGTCAGGTAAAGCAAAAGTACCAGGTACACACAAAGTAACACAAGATCAGCCACTGCTGAATAGAAAACGTGCACGTCAAATCCATGTAGAATGTCAGAAAGGTAGTTTGTCTGTCAGCTTGCACGAAGCCTGAATTTGGAATATCACAAATCCTTGTATTAAAAGAGATCTTTTTGAAACCTCCCAACAGTTTGCTACCTTTCCCATAATATTACCTGATAGCTAATAAGTAGGTTTTGAAAGTAAAAAAAAACCTCTGAAGTTAATATTTTCAAGCATTTTTTTACAAAGAACTATTAAGATGTTTCTCATCTCTTTTGGCAGGTAAATAATAACACTATAAAGGTATTGAGAAGTAGGGATTGTATGCCTGTCACAAATAATAGTAATTCAACTTACCCCTATAATTAATATTTGATGTGAGCAATTTCAGACTACTGATTAGCTCTATTAATAATTAATACAACGTTATTGTGGATGATTAAGGCCATTTCTTTTAATGGGATTCTCAAATCACTTCTTAACACCTCACTATAAATTCTTTATGATATCTATCCACGCAAGCGTTCCAGCAAGCCTGCTATGGAAAGCTTTGTAATTACAATACAACCAACCCTGCAATATCAACAACAGAAGTTGTATTCCAACTACTGTATAAGAAACAGTTGCAGAAGAATGCTTTAGGCAGCTGAGTATTGTTTTTCTTTCTTTTTTTTTTTTTAAGCTGCAGCATTAATATTATTTCATGAACTTTCCTTTCTGCCTGCTTTACTGGATTTCTACTTAAATGTAGTAAAATCTTGGCTAAAATTAGTAACCAGTAAAGGAAAAAATGCTTAACTCAATAAGCAATGTATTTAAAACTGTGAAAATGACAGCAAAGATCAAACCATGAAGAAAAAACCTGTCATATACTCCATGGAAAAGATATCAGGAAAGTAAATTTCACCTGAAAACTTTGCTTTTATCTCAGCTCAGATTGGGAAATGGGCTATTTTTCTTGCAATTATTATAGCTGTCATTGCAGATCATTTCTGTCAGTAGGTGATGATGTAGTTTTATGTTAGTTTTAAATAATTTCGTAGTATTTATTTGGTCAGGGAAGTCAGAAGGTAAAGTTCTGCCTGGGCATGATGGAGTTTATAATTACAGCATTCTATTAAAAAATCTGTTTTCAGTATATAGGTGTTGCAGTCTCATTCATTAAAATTTATTTGGTTGTTGTGGTGGGCTGACACTGGCTGGTAGCTAAGACCCCACCAAGCCACTTGTTCACTCCCCCCAGGGGGATGGGGGAGAGAATGGACAGGCAAAAGCAAGAAAGCTTGTGGGCTGAGATAAAGCACAATAAAAGCAAAAACAAGGAATTCATTGACTATTTCCCATTGCCAGGCCAGGTGCTTGCCTATCTCCAGGAAAGCAGGGCCTCAGCACCCATAATGGCTGCTTGGGAAATCAGAGACCATAACTCCTGAGTGTCCCTGCTTCTTTCTCCTTTCCCTGAAATTTTATTGCTGAGCACAGCATCATATCGTACAGGATATCCCTTTGGTCTGTGGGAATCAGCTGTTCCAGCTGTGTCCCCTCCCAGCCTTTTGCCCACCCCTGGCTCACTTGCTGTGGGGGCAGGGTAGGAAAAAAGAAAACCTTGACACTATGCAAGTACGGCTCAGCAATAGCCACAACTCTCCCGTAATTAATGCCGTTTATTCAGAAATACAAATCACTGCATCACACAGGCTGCTATGAAGAATATTAACTCTTTCCCAGCCAGACCCAGTATACTTTTACTTGAAACTTATCATTTTATGTTCTTAAAATTATGCACAAAATTAGTTCAAAAGTAAAAAAAAAAAAAAAAAGTTTATGTAGAATTTTCCATCTTTAGCACAGTCTTGGTCATCCCTTTTGTTCTGGGTTTATAGAAAACCTACTCAACCATGAGTGGAGCTCCAATCCACTGTCACAATGCAAATATATGATATTATTTAAATCTCAGTATGCTTGTGTTGATAAAGACAAAAATAAAAATGTTTCTTGGTAGCTATCAGAAACCAAATGATACTCTGAACAGCATCAGACTCTTTGAAAATTCCTCCTCTTTTGTACCCTCAGAGGTTTGCATAGACTCTGGGGTGCTGCCAATGATCATACAGATCTAGCCCAAACTCAAAATCTAATATCAGAAAAAGAACCAGAGAAATAAATGAACTATTATTTCAACCCAGATCAGGCAGAAAGTTTGCAGGAAAAGGGAAGAAATAAATGAAGCAGGGAATATAAAATGCTGTTCTATTCATACGTCCTATTGACTATTGTTTCATGGTTTCTTACTTCAGATTCTTTGTTTTAAAGGTAAGAGGAAACATGACATCCCAATTGAAGGTACGTAACCAATGATTAAAAGGAATTAATCTCAAAAAATCTAATTATACCTGATGGTCCTGAAACTCACATTGTTTATGAGTTAAAAATGTAGAAATAACAGTGGAGTTATTAGTGAGTCTAATAACAGACCCAGTTTTCAAATTATTTCCAACTTCCCAACGGCATAAGCCCCTTCATACTCATTGTACCACTCCCATTTTAGAATAGAAGCTTTTTTAATTAACTATTCATTTTACAAATGAAATGTAAAATATATGATCTTTTTTCCATCATATATACGTATTCAACTAACTGAAAAACTCTTTTGAAGAGGTTTTACATTTTTTTCAGAGCCTCAAAATGGCCTGACTACTTTTCATTGAAACCACTGAGCTGTTGTATGAAGTTTTACTATAGCATTCCACAGTTGTCAAGAAACATTGAAAATAAATAAATATATAGCATTGCCTGTTACACCAGTCATATTTCTTTGCAACAACTAACCAAAAAAACACCTACATTTCTTTTTAAAGGGAAAGGTTAAAAGTCTTATAACCTGAAATATTACAGTAAGCATTGATTATGTCAATCCTGAGCAAGTATATCTGGTTTTATACTCATCTATTGACTATTGTTTTCATTACTGAATTTGATATTTGTCAATAACCTATTCTAATGAATGTAGTTCCAGGGATATAAGAATGTAACACAGACTATAAATAAATTTATATTGCAAATAATTAGGGTAAATGCAGAGCAAAATAGGCAGATGATGTATTTTCTTCAACCTACACAGGTTATTTCCATAGTAAATCACAAATATTTGTCTCCCTTGAAAGGGTAAGGAAACAAGACCTAACAAGAAAGACCAACAAACCAGCAAGCAGGATATGGCCAGGGGATTTACAGGACACAATTAGATATATGTATTCATTACAAAAGGTTAATGCACATTGTAAAAAGAAGTTGCAGAAGTTGCAAGTGCCCCAAGGCAGCTGTAACTTCTGCATTGAACATTTAGATGGATTTTTACGTGTTCATTAAATCTACTCTGAAGTGTGCAGATATTTTAGCAGCTTTTCCTTCATTTGAGATACTGGCAGTTTCAAAGGCACAGGATTTCTTTTTACATCTACCTGTACCATAAATGTCACTTTTCTTTTTATATTTTCTTCAATAATTGAAGAAGCTTCTCATTTTAATTGCACATGACTATTTTCTATGCTAAGCTTGGTTAAGACATTTTTATTTTCTGTTCTGAGACAAGGGAGTAATGAATACTTGGGCAAAGAAAAAGTCCACCCAATTCACTTAGTGAATTAAAACTGGATCAAAGACTGTGAGTAAAAGAAAATAATTGATCAGATCAAATGAGGAATGTGCCCAGCAGGTTTGGAATTAAGTGATGTCTTACCTGTTTAGTATTGATGGTGTGGAAAAGAACGAAAAGCATGTTAATATTAGTTAAAAATATCTTTAAAATAAGAAACAAAATGCATTTTCCAGTGGGGGCAGAACTAATGCAACAGTGAAAATTTGACTAGCAAAATGAAAACTAGCGTAGTGGCTGGAAAACAACCTGAATCAATGATACCAAATTAGGGTTCTGGTAAGCAGCCATAGAGAAAGATCTTAACGTGCTGTGGTGGTTTTGGCTGGGATAGAGTTAATTCTCTTCATAATAGCTACTATGGACTATGTTTTGGATTTGTGATCAAAAGAGTGTTGATAATAGAGGGATGGTTTCGTTGCTGCTGAGCAGTGCTTGCACAGAGCCAAGGGCTTTTCTTCTCCTCACCCCATTCCACCAGTGAGTGGGCTGGGGGCACAAGGAGCTGGGAGGGGACACAGCCAGGAGAACTGACCCCAACTGACTAAAGGGATATTCCATACCATATAATGCCATACTCAGAATATAAAACTGGGGGAAGAAGGGGGAAAGGGGGGATGTTCAGAGTTATGATGTTTGTCTTCCCAAATAATCATTCTGTGTGATGAAGCCCTGCTGTCCTGGCAATGGCTGAACACCTGCCTGCCCGTGGGAGGTGGAGAGTGAATTCCTTGGATTGCTTTGCCTGGGCACGTGGCATTTGCTTTACCTGTAAAACTCTTTATCTCAACCCACAAGTTTTCTCACTTTTAGCCCTCTGATTGTCTCCCCCACCCCACCTTGTGTGTGTGTGTGAGTGAGTGGCTGCATAGGGCTTGGCTGCCAGCTGGGGTTAAACAACGACACATGCACTAAGACCTCCACGACCAAACACACTGCAGAAGATACAGCAGCAGAGATGGATGAGATGTGGACTGTTCAAGAATATTACACCTTTGCAGATCACAAAGTATAATCATTTAGTTTGTACATCTTCTTACCAAATACATTGAAAGGATATAAAAGAGCAGTACAGGGGGGCTGTTATTTGATTAATTAATCACTAAGCCAGCATTCTTTGGAGACTTACTGCAGCGCTGGTGGCCATTTGAACTCAAGGATAGCAGGTGTCCTACATGTTAGTGTCAGTGCTGTCCTTAAGAATATCCTGAACAAATCACACCAATTGGTTGAAATGCATGCAGGGTCAAAACTCTGAAGGTTCTCTATTTAGGCAGCTCTTCTAATTGCTGTTCAAAGTCCAACAGGTCAGCAGACAGCTCTAGAGAGGATGCATCTGAGAAGAAAAGAGGTTTCTTTGCACATGAGACTTGTTAAAAGTTCAGAGACTAAGTCAGACAAATACAAACCAGCTCAGATATAAGTTTTGTTTGTTTGTTTGTTTGTTTGTTTAAAAAAAGAATAGGCACTTTTGGAAAGGGAACAATAATAATACAAATTCAGTAAGGGCATTTCAAGAAAAAATCAGAAAGAAATCAGTTCATCTTAGATGGTGGTAAGAAGGCTATTGATTTAAAGGGAGGAGAATGACAGATAGTACGAAAATTAAAAACAATTTTCCATTTTTCTTTTATAGACTGTCTCCAGAAGATAAATGTTCCAAATATATTAATGACAATGAAAACTAAGTCCATGTGTTCTTCTTCAGAGCACAGGTCTTTTTAAATTCACATGCTGCAAATTGTTGAACAGTATTTTTTAAATATGGTCCTGATTAAACCACTGTAGTAATATAAACATTCCATCAAATTATCTTCAGCCTGTTTCTGTAAACTGAAAATAAACATGATTTATAGAGTAGAAAAATAGTATATAATTTTTGACAACTACATTTAGATTATCAGAATCTGTTTTATCCTCCACACAGCTCCAAGACCCAGCAAAGCTGCTTTAAATGACCTTCACATAAAGAAAAATTTTCTGTGCCTCTGCTTGTTAACCTGAGTTTTTAAAGAAAAATATTTCTAATATATGTAGATAGAGTTCATCATGATTTATAAAATTGGGGTTTGCATTAATAAATGCTCTGTTACATGTAATTGTATTTAAATGTCTTACTCAGGAACATTATAGTTATAAAAATTTCCTAGTAGCTGTACAGTGGTTATTTAAGAGATTTAAAGGTCATGAGACATATTGAATTTTTTTAAAACTTTCTCTTCCTTTAAAAATGAAGGTGCCATGTAGATAACATTTATCATGTAAGTCAGAGGAGTCTAGGCCTCTACAAAGTACACAGATTAGGCATCATCAGTGAAAGCTCCTTTTTGTTGTCCCACCCAAAGGACCACATTTCGGAAAAGAGGAAGCTTCCATCCATGACTGATTCGTTCTTAAGTTGTGTGACTAGAAAAACAGCAAGAGTGCTTATTAACTGGCATTGCCGTACATTAAATGAAGTATCAGCCGTCCAAGTCAATCTTCTGAAACCTTGCAAATCAGAGGAGTTCAGATGAGTAGCTTGCAGCCTGCAACAAGATCTTTGTTACCGTATAGCATTGCTGTAGATATGCAACACCTCTGAGACATATTGCAGCCACATCAGGAACTGAAAAAATCAAGGTGACAAACAAGGTGCTCTATCAAGCCAACTTACCCTACTTCTTGCAATATGTAGTCTGCATTTGACAATTGAATTAAGTCTACATTCACTGCTGTTATCTGAAAACAGTGCTTTTGGTGCCTTCGCTGGGGTTTAATCTCAAGCCTCTACTCCAACATCCTTCGCCTGAATATGGCAGTTTGCTGGAACAGTCATGCATGAGTAGGTATCTTGACCCACCATTAACCTGTATAGCAAGACCTGTAAGTGCACAGAATTGAAACAGTTTATCATCCTCTTCCTTTTACAATATTTTTGTGGGGTGGCTTTTGGGAGAAAAAGAAAAATGCGTGTTTTTATCAGATCCCCAAAAAGCTGTGCTCCTGGGAGGAAGAAAAAAGTTTAAAAAAGACAGATTCCAAATAATAGCAATGTGTTTTTATGATCGGCCTCCTTTTAGAAGGGAAAGTAGAGGAAAGTGGCGTTTTCAGCAATCACTCCATATTAACACAAAAAAGACTCATCTTAAGAGAGCTGCTTAGTATGGGATAACGTTTTACTGTTTACTACCCAGTTTACAAGTCTGTGATATTATGCTCTGCTGAGAGACACTTGAAGTATATCTCTTTGTGGCAATATCTTTATATCATAGGTCAGCTGTGTCCTCCCTGCAGTAAAAGAAACATGTACCTGTATGTTGGTAATGGATCTCATTTTGCAGCTAGATACACCAGTGATTAAACATGTATTTTCTTCAAAACAATCTTTATAATGATGCTGTCCACAGAATGGATGGTCTTGCACTGTGCTGTACAGTAATTATTTAAATCTGGTGCATTAAAAAGCTTTGATAGTTTGTGATTAATACATTTTTTGGTCTAGATTTTTATTCCTTCATTGTAGTTCAGCTTTCTAAAAATTAATTGAAGACCAGTGACTGTACACAGCTTACCATAATATTAAATATTGAACCTTGCCTCTCATTTTATTTCCAACATTCTTTATCAGGTACCTTGCTATAATATGTTTTTTTTCAGAGGTTTCATTTAATTACCTAAGCTTATTTCTGACAGCTGTTGTTCATGTTAGTGAATACGTTTTGAATCTCATAATTGAAATACAGCCTCTACATATGTTGCTGCTGTGCAACAAAATATACAGTTATTGAAGAAGGACTAAACTTCGTTCTGTTGCTCTCACTATCCTACAAATGCCCAAACTGTGGTATATTCCACAAAGGTTCATTTTAGAATGTCCCCAGAATGGAGATTAGCTCAATTTAAAATTGTAAATTCAAACTCCTATAAAGATGGAGGAGTTTGATACCATACCATCATTTAAATTTGCTTTTCTACCAAAATTAGCTCTAGTCAGCTTTATTAACAGTTAACCCAGGAAAGACTTTTCTGGATGCCACCAAAATAAATTTCGGTCTTCCTGTTCCAGTTTTTTCCAAATCCTATCATTACATCAGGCAGGAAATTGCACCAACAGAAGTCATACATCTTTTCAAATAATATCTTATGTTGAAATCTGAATTAATTATATTTTAATTGTTGATCAGGGCATTTGATCATATTTCATTAGGTATTTAGCTTCATAGGCTTAGATGAGGCCTCAGTAAAAATCAATAAAAAAATGTAAATGTAAATGAAAAAAGAATTTGGTCAAGAGTCCAGTACATGTAAGCCATGAAGTTTGAAACAAAGCATAGACTTGGTACTTTGTATAAAGCCTAGTGTGTATGAAAACAGATCTCAAGGTACAAAATAAAAACTGATTATTTACAGGAATGATTAAGAAGTATTGCCTTTTTCTGTTCTATATTTTATAAGCTTGTTTTGCAAACAGGGATGGGAAGCAATATTATTTTCAAAACTAAAATATTATACACATTAAACTTTGAAGAAAGTTAAACCATTGAGTATGTGATTATGGGAGGAAAAAAACCTGTATTTCAAATGGATAACAGCTACTTCTCCTGCATTTAGTGTATTGTTCTGTTTTCTATCTTCAGTAGTTTCATATGATTCACTGTGTATTTTTAATGAATATATTTTTTCTCGTCTTTAATGTCCTAAACTCTGAAACAACTTCAGTGTGAAATCAGCATTTATCAATATTGATCTCTTTAAAGTAAGTATTCTCTTCCCGCTTGGCCAGAAAATAAAAGACTAATAATTCACTTGCCAATTCATCCCCCAGAGTATTGCTGGCAAATATTGTCCGGCTTCTTTCAACAGCATCAGAGATGGTGAGTGATAGCAGTCACTGCCCTCTCTGCTTTGGGCAATTATCTTACCAGCCAAGTGGAAAGGTTCATAATCAAAGATTTGGTAAGTATTAAAGATGTTGTTGTTGTTGACTTGGTGATTCTTTGATGTTGCTTTCAAATAATTTCAGCTATTTCTTTTTCTCAGATAGTAAAAGCTTAGTATGTCATGCCTGCTGAACCAAATGTCAGTCAACGGAGGCAAAGTTTTATCTGAAAATGTGCAGTCTGAGTGTGTGATACCAAGCAGCATCTCTTGAAGTATCACAGAAGATGAGTGGCCAGAAGGCTTCTGTCCACATGGGCCACTGTGCCTAATGGGCCTCTGGTAGTCCTCTAGCTTTTAGGTATCACTTAGAGCCAAAAGAATCCAATTCATTCAGCTGCTGATACCCAGGTGATTGCTGAGCTGCAGAGACTGAAAGGTGTGATCCTCCACCTCAAGGATGTCAGCTTTGCAGCTGTACTTACAGCTGACTTTAGATAGGCAGATACCCTTGAAGGTATCTAGAGTTTCCCCTGAAGACAGTCCAGCTCAGGTTTTCTCAAAGAGGGAAGGAGGTAAACTTTAAGGCAATGCCCACCCCCCTGCATCCCACTGGACCCCTTCCAGCCCACCCACCCCACACGCCTTTCAAAGGGATGCTTAGCTTTTCATTGAACCCCATCCTTGTTATGCGTCAGTCCAAATCACTAAGACCATGTTGCTTCACATTCAGGGGAGCAAAGAGATCATTTCTAAGCAAACCATGACTCTCCAAAGGGCAACAGCTGTACTGGCACTGGAAAGAAAACCCACAGCTGTGTGTTTAGATGCGTATCTGAATTAAATGTAGTTCACACAAAATCAAAGCCATTTTAAACTTCCTCTTAGCTCTGATAAGATGCAAACCCACAACTTTGATTGTTTTTGTTGATGACTAGAGGAAAAATAATTAAATTATGGTTCATTTGCTAAGCTGTCTCATAGCTCTGTGATTCCCATTGGTAGCCTAAGGTACACTTTCCAAAGCCTCCAGCTGCCTTTCCCTTGGCTGAGTCATTCTTCTTAGTAACTGCACTTACTCCTCTAATGACTGTGGATGGGCAGCCAAGCTGATCCCAAGGGAGCATATGTATCAGCATGTACAGATAAAGAATGTGAAATCACTCATAGGGTTGATTAGAGCATCTCCAACAATTATCTCCTTGGTAGAAAAAGAAGCAAAATAAAAAAGTTGTACATGATTTTTTTCTAGCTTTTGAAGGCCAGAAACCTACCAACGTAAGCTGTGTTTGCCCCTTGCTGACCCCTAAACTAACAACGCATAAACTGTTTTCTTCAGAGGAAGGGTTAAATGGGTGCTTCAAATAATGACATGACAAATAATGTGATGAGATCCAGTACAGTGTCTTCACATCCAAACTTTACATTGCATGCCTGGTGTCCCTAATCTAGAACCCCCAAACTGCACCCAGCAGTAAACATTTAGAGCTAAGGAAATGGTTCTGTAGAAGATAAAATGCAGATTCCATGTTTGTAGAAGCTGATGGATCAAATATTTAAATATGAGAAAAGAGAAAAAAAATACCCATTACAGTATATTTTCTGAAGACAAAGCAATGTCAGTGAGCCTCTGGACAGAAACACAAGTGTTTTATTTTGTGTAACAACTGGATAAATACATCAGTTCAAGAAAAAGGGTAGCCTATTGCTAAGGATGAGAAAAGGAAGGTCTGAAAAATTCAACAAGTCAAATGCAAACAGGAAATTAAGAGAGCTGAAAAAGAAATGGAAGAACACCTTGGAAAGGATCTTCAAACTTAGTAAAAAATTCTTTAAATACATCAAAAGCAAAAAAGCTTATTAAGGACAATGCCAGACTACAAACTTTTTAAGGGTTTGCTCAGGCATGATGAGGCTTTAGCATGGAAGCTCAAGGATTTGTGCAGATTTTAATTGATCTGTTGGACAGATTCCTCCATGCAGTGCATTTTTTTTTTTTTTTTTTTTTTTGTAGCTGATAGGTAAGAGGGACTAGACAACTCAGATATACAGGAATTACAAAACAAAACAAAAATGGCATAAATCCCCATAACTGGATGATATTTATTTAAGACCTAAGTGACTCAGATATGAAATTGCAAATCTGCTAGCCAAAGTGTGTATCCTGCCATTGCAAACTGCCATTGTGCCAGATTACCGGGAGGTTCCTAGGCAACTCCCATGTACACAGAGGGCTGAAGGGGGCTCTGGGAACTGCAGTGCAGTGACTCTGGCTTCTGTCCCTGAGAAGACAGCGGGGAAACACAGGCAGTTGAGAAAGGCACTGACAACACCACAGAGGGTGTAATTTTTCCACTATGGAAAATTTGGTGTTCTCACATCTGTGCTATTGTGTACAATTCTCATCCCTGCACCTCAAAACAGATGTAATGGTGTTAGAGAAGCAACAACAACAGCAACAACAATGATCAAAGGGTTGGAGCAGGTACCTGAGAAAAGAGAACCAGAAAGGGCTGGGATGACTCAGTTTGCAGAGGACACAACTGTAGGGACACATGGTCAACACTTTTAAAAGGAAGCTGAAATAAAATCTACTATAATTTATCAAATCCCACAGCACGGGCGTTGGGGGCACTTGAGAAAATGAGGAGGTAACTTTAAAATAGCATGGTGAGTAGGGAACCTCTGTAACCTGCTGCCATGAGTGGCAAACAGCGGCAGCCAGCTCAAAAAGGATGAAGTAAATGTATGGACTATCCATAAACGCAGGGTGGAAGGTCTGGATGAGACATGTACCCACTAGCAGCCCAGCTACATCCCTTCTAGTTGCACGTGCAGCAGGAGGAGTCAGGCCATCAGGAAAAGTCCAGTCTTTTGTGCTCTCCCTAAACAACGTCACCTTCTGCCCCCATCAGAGACATAATACTGGGTTAGAGGAATCACACCGCCGGCCCAGAACACTTCCTAAGTTCTTATGCAGGTTTGTACAGTTCCGACTGCACAACGTTTGAACATTAAAAACTGATTGCTGCAGGCAAACATCATGAAGATGACTAATATGTCATGAGAAAATAAAGTGAAGATTCATTTGCTTATTTTTTCTAGAATTTTCATGAGTTAACTTTTGAAAAATAATTATTACTTCTCATTAGCATGTAGTTTACACATTAATAACACTGTAGTGTTAAAACCACCATTAGTTCAGCTCTGTGAATCATTCTTAAATTCCACAATATTCCAAAATCATGAGTTCTGTCTCTTGGACAAATTAATCTTGTCTCATTCATAGTCTTGTAATGGAGAACATTTATAAAAGATACTGAATTGCATGTTATGCCATGAGCAGTCTTATTGTTGCAGTTAAGTAATTAAAAATGAAATAGTCATCTGTTCTTTATACACTAATTTTTAATTATAAATTCACTCATTTTAGTTTTTTAAATTATGTCAATCCTTCAGGGACAGCAGAGCCAATGGTCTAGCTGAGTGGTCCCATCCTACTTCAAGAAAGTAAAAGGTGAAACTGTATTAAAACACAATGTGTCAATCCTTGAAGAAATGATCCTAAAACTGCTTTTTCTTTTCTTCCTAAAATAAAAATGTCATTTATTTTATTTATTTCTATTTTACTCCAATAATTTAATTTTTTATTATATTTCTTCATAAACTAGATAGAAATTAAAATTCTAGATTGTAGAAAAATAAAAAATAAATAAACCCCAAACATTAATATTTTTATTCTTATTTAGTTGAAGGATTATTATGCTAAAAATTATCTTTTTTGGTGGTTTTTTTTTATTTTTTAGCTACATAATACTGCAAAGTGGCCTCAAGGTGAACTTTCTTATGTATTTGGAGTTAGATACAAACACATCATTATTTTTCAGATTAGTCCTATATCTAATCTGAAAAATAGATTTTAATGCTGTCAAACAGCTAAATTCAATAGTTTTAGTGCCAGATTATTATCATTGCTGCACCTGGGACTGAACAGTATTTTTTCTAATTCAATATCACATTTACAACAATGGGTATTGTATGTCTGAGACTGGGACATCTTTTATTGTAAAATAATCCTAGGGTCCATAAAGGGACCATTTCTGTTATTCAGTTTAACTCTGTCTAAGCATGAAGTGTTCATTTCTGAGGCCTCCAGAATAAGCGGACCTGATGGAGCGAGTCCAGAGGAGGGCCACGAAGATGATGAGAGTGCTCGAGCACCTCTCCTATGAAGACAGGCTAAGGGAGTTGAGGTTCAACCTGGAGAAGAAAAGGCTCCATGGAGACCTTAATTACAGCCTTCCAGTACCTAAAAAGGCTTATATGGAAGCTGCAGAGGGACTTTTTTAACAAGGGTGTGCAGTGATAGGGCAAGAGGGAATAGATTTAAGCTGAAAAATGGAACATTTAGATTAGATATGAGGAAGAAATTGTTTATTGTGAGGGTGGCAAGACACTGGAAGAGGTTTCCCAGAGAAGCTGTGGATGCCCCATCTCTGGAAGTACTCAAGGCCAGGCTAGATGGGGCTTTGAGCAACCTGGTCTAGTGGAAGGTGTCCCTGCCCATAGCAGGGGGTTGGAACTAGATGATCATTAAGGTCCCTTCCAATCGTAACCATTCTATAATTCTGTAATTCTATATTTGTCCACAATATAGTGCTTTGCACTTTAGGTAATTGCAGTGGTCTGAACTTTAGTGTCTTTAAGTCAGATATTGAAAACTCTTTACCTGGGGGTATTAGTTAGCAGCTGGCTAAGCATGAGTCAGCAGTGTGCCCAGGTGGCCAGGAAGGCCAATAGCGTCCTGGCTTGTATCAGAAACAATGTGGCCAGCAGGACTAGGGAAGTGATTGTCCCCCTGTATTTGGTATTGGTGAGGCAGCACCTCCAATACTGTGTTCAGTTTTGGTCCCCTCACTTCAAGACCTACATAAAGGTTCTAGAGTGTGTCTAAAGAAGGGCAATGAAGGTGGTGATGGCTTCAGAGAACAAGTCTTATGAGGAGCAGCTGAGGGAACTGGGGTTATTAAGTCTGGAGAAGAGGAAAGTTGGTTGGGATCTTACTGCTTTCTACAACTACCTGACAGGAGGCTGTAGGCAGGTGAGGGTCAGTCTCTTCTCCCAGGTAACTAGCGACAGGACAAGAGGAAATGACCTCAAGTTGCACCAAGGGAGGTTTAGATTAGATATTAGGAAAAATTTCTTCACAAAAAAAGTTGTCAGGCTTTGGGCCAGGCTGCCCATGGAGGTGGTTGAGTCACCATCCATGGAAGCATTTAAAAACCACACAGATGTGGTGGTTAGGGACATGGTTTAGTGGTGGACTTGGCAGTGTTAGGTTAGTTGTTGGACTCAATGATCTTTTCCAACATAAATGATTCTATGATTCTTATTTGTTAGAGTAGTGTTTGCTTGGAAAAATAATTCCTATAATCTTCCCTATAATGGTTTACCATTAGGAAGGTTTGGAAGAGTGGATTTTTGTCAACTCATTGCAGCCAGTACTATCCAAAGCTCCAGTCAGAAATTCCAGGGTGTTGGCAATGTTTATTTTGTTTATCCCCTCTATAAAAGTGTTATACAATCTTAAAGAGTTAGATCAGTTATAGAAGTCTCAAAAATGTCCTAAAGGAAAAGTAAAGATGCCTGTATATCCTAAAGGAAGAAGAATACCAAGGAATTTCTTTTCAGACAGTGGTACTATTGCAGTGCAGAGGGAGTAATCGGTCAGGCATGTTCTACCTTCTTGAAGCCAAAAATGAAGCTTTCAAGGTCTTTGGAAAGACCTCTACCTAACACACAGAAAGAAATGGACAATACATGATGCCTAGTGGGTAATTTATTACAGAAATAAACCTACTTTTTCTGATGTAAAAACAGACAAACAAACCCAAAGATTATTTTTTTCTTTAGGTAAAAATATTACAAATTATCAATAAAAAATAATTTTTGTTTCTTAGAGGGCTGCTGATGTCTTTTTTCTCTTTTTCTTTTTTTTTTTTTTGGTGAAAATCCATTTGTCAGTTCTGGAAAAAGATGTTTCCTGTGAACCTATAAATCAGGTTGGAGGGAAGCTGTAATGTATATTACTTCCAAAGGCCTGATTTGACTGAAAACAGACAGACTCAATCCTTTTATAAGATTTGCAAGCAATGTGATTTAATTGAAAACATACAGATAAAGAGATCTAAAAGGAGCTATTTAACTTAATTTGAGCCACATATTGGATCAGATATTTAAGTCACATAAGTAAATCAGTATAGATCATTCCTATCTAAATTAATGCAGCATCAATGAAATCAGTCAAACAAATACAAGTGGTCCAGTTTGATAGTTAGTATTTGTACTTACTACAACCAGCATATTTCCAAATTCTAGTTATGCTTTCAGAGTGGACAGCAGCAGTAAATGCTGCTTTCTTTTGTTACCAATATTTCTATAAAACATGACACAAAATAAAGGTTTAATTTCATCATGAAAAAAGCAGCCCAAAATCTAAATATTACCTTGCCTTTCCAATGAATTACTTTAAGAAAATAAGTGCCTGAGTTGTTTAAAGAGTTTCCACAACATGTATTGGGTGCCATGAGAAAGTCCATCCAGTCTGCAATGAATTCCCCGGACTTAGAGCCCTTTCCACTCCTCAGGCTTGTGGTAGGGTCCCAGAGGCTGAGACTTAAACCTATTTCTTCTGGAGCCCTTGCTCTGAGGAATGTGTCTGGTGAACCAACTGATAAACGACTAGTTCTTGGCCTTTTGACTAATCATTAAGCAAATGAGAGAGAAAAAGATTTAAAGACAGAGATAGGCAGAGGTATTTGAAGAGCAAGTGTAAATTTGAGTGCCAAGGGAGCTGCCTGCTGTGCAACTACAGCTGAGCAGGAAACAATATGGAACTTCAGGAAAGATGAAGAATGAAGGAATAAAACCATGTAATATAGATGATGGTCCACTTGCTGATGGACCTGATGTAAACAGTGAGATACAAAGAACAGCAGAAATGATGGGGAGAAAAAAACCCCCACACTCTCAGGCTTGATTAAGGAGCAAGTATCAGCCTATAGTGAACTGTTAGAAAGTCTATTCTCTCAAGTAGTTTCATTTTAAGTATCTAACCAATTAGCAGAACTGGGAAAGGGTGGGAGATGGCATAAAAAAGTGTCTTGTAATTTTAAGGTATGTTATAGAGCTTCTTTATTTCATTCACTTTAATCCGGGGGAGAGCCACAGTATAGTATTGCTAATTACTTTTCTTCATAAAATTGAGGTGACTATTGCTTAAAAGAACTTCCCAAAAAAATCTAGAAATCAGAATTATATTGGAGACCCTGTAAATTAGAATAAACAAACAAAACCGTGTTCATATCTGAATTGATGTAGCCTCTGAAATGTATCCATTTCTCAGAAAAACTCGGGTGGATTTCTGCCTCAGTGAGACAAGGCAGCTCCAAGGATGTAACACATCAGAGCTAAGGACAAACAAGCTGTGATTGCAGAAGCGAAAGATATTAACAGATCTACAGAGCTTTTGGCCTGAGGACTGAGAGTGGTTGGAGAATAAAGAGTCCCAAAGATCTGCTTGTTTCCCCAGCATCAGCCTGGAAGCAGGAACAGAACAAAGAGGAACTGCACAAAGAGAAGAGCTATCTGAAATGGAAAGCTTTAGGAAGGAAAGAGAGGAAAGAGAACACTGAAATAAAAGATAACATAAAATTAGGAAAGGAATGAATAGATGAGTGGGAAAAGCTTTATTAAAAAAAATAAAAGCAGTTATTATTTCAAGTCATTTACAACAGATGCCTCAGAAGAGGCATTTAACTTGAGGTGAGAAATCAGAATTTTCCGAACATCAAATATCAAATCCTTTACCATACTGCAAAGAAAGGCCATAAACAGGGCAGTTACTTCAGAATATATTTCTTACAGTTTAAGTAAATATCAAATAATTTTAATATATCTGGGTGTTGGCCTTTTTTTAAAAAAAAAAAAAAAAAAAAAGGAATGGAGCCAGGCACAAGTCCTTCTGAGGGCTGTAGCTCTCCGGGAACACTTCCCTGTACGGGGTGGCAGGGGGAATGACTGCTTGTCACAGCTTTACAGCTGTACCCAGGCTGGGAGATAGGGAAGGAGAATACTGAGGTATAAACATAATGGAGGGAATTAAGGCACCAACAAACAGAATATCAAAAACACAGCTTCACATTCATTTCCTAGATAATTTTCTCAATTAATTACATGAGCCAAACTTCATATGTAGGTTTATGTGTGCATTATGAGTCTTCTGCATCTCAGAAGCCAGTTAAAAACAACTGATGCTAAGAGCAGCCAGACATATGCCTATATGAATGGCAGAACAATTGTACTTGCACATTTGATAAACTGCCTGATATGCCAATGAACTATTTGTTTTCTACAAGAAGTTTTCCTATGGTATATCTGCAACTGGAGAAAAGTTCCAGCCATCAGCATGGTGATACAACAGAAAGAATAAAGCTTTTCTTTTTAATTGGCAGATGGAGCTTTCTTCATTTTTCTGATGCTATTTCCATCATGTATTGATTTGCTTTGCAGTTCCTGCAATAAATTTTTTGAAGTAAATAAGCATCATGAACTGCTGTGAAAAAGAGTGAAAATTTTAACAGCCCCTTTAGAGTGAGAAGATGAACCCTGAGGTCTGGATTCAGACTGCCTATTTGCTGTACTTTGCTAAGTAGGAAGAAAGGGGTAAACCTAAAGACAATTCAGGTCTAATGTGATGCTGGAAACCTACTGACTCTCCAGCTTGACCCTGCCTGCAGATGGTCCTGCATCAGTTAGATTCTTGATTTAGTCTCTTTAAGTTAAGTGTCAAAAGTTAGACTGAAACCCTGGGATCCATCCAGGTTTGGGTTTGTGGTTTTTTTTAAGAGACCAAAACCAGTAATAATTTCAGCAGAGTAAATGTTTCCTAAGTTTTAAGATCTTCCATGTATATGAAATAATAATGACGGATTAAAAATACCTTTCCTTGTATTCATTAGCCACTGCTCCTGGCAATACTTTCAAAGCAAAAAGTGTAAAAATTCAAACTTTCACATCAATTTAAGGCTTTTGGCTTGACTGGCATGGAAAATGATGGCTTTTCCTGAAACCTTCATCTACGCTAATTAAGTTACCCTGGGTTATTTTTGCTTCATATCTATAGGAAAAACAAACTAAGTCAACCAACCAAACAAAAACCCAGTTTTTATCTCCTTCTACACATGGAAAATTGTGATGAATGACAGTTCAAGTAACTTGTCCAAAGTTCCAGAGAAAGTTTGTAGCAGACCTGGGACACAGAGCCATAATACCCAGATCTTAAGTATATTCCTAAGCCTTCAAGGTCCAAAAGGTCCTTCAGGCCACCCTGTTCAATCTCCATTATAACACAGGTCAGCATTCACCAGGTCTTACCATTGACAGACCATTACCACTCCTTATATGTACCTTTGTAACTACAGGAAACATCTCAGTTGTAGTCCTATTGATAAATCACATGAGAGAATAGCACAAGCACATATTCCAGCTTTGCTTGCTTTTGTTATGTTTTTGTGTTTATTACTTCTAAACATGAGATTTTTGAGCAACTTAAATGCTCACAAGATAAAGGAGGAGTTTGGGAGAGCTTCTCGTCAGTATATAGTTGAACACTTATTTGATTTCCTGGATGTTGAACAAAGATTGGCAAATATTTATAAAAGTTAATGAAATGTGGATAGGCCAAACATGGTATAATACTCTGATCTGCCATCCTGACATTGCACTAATTATATTTAGTAGAATTGTTGCAAAATTGAAATGCTTTGCATTCTAAATGTCACCAGAATTGTCACAGATTTCAGTCCATTCACACAGATTCACAACTCTCTGGCCCTCATTACAGGGAAATCTATATTGAGCTGATGAATCAAGTTGCTCTAAGAGACATATACCTATCAGCTGATCTTTACAGAAGTAACATCAGTTAGCACAGGTGATATAACAAAGTAGAACTGAGGACTGTAAGGTTAAAATCTAGCTGAAAGTTCTTATACTGTAAACACTTATTGTATATGTATATTTTCAATAGTACATGTATTTTATATACTAAAAAAAATTCGGTATATGTAATTTTACATACTACTACATTTTACATTACGATACATATGAGTCATAATTAATGTTAGCTAGAAATATTTGTCTCTACCGTATCATAGTCTATGCTTCTTTATGACAGCAAATTACTCAATATTATATTGGAAGTACATATAACCTTCAGGGTTTATAAACTAGAATATTATCCTGTCTTAAACAAAATAGAGTACAAGGGAAAGTTTGTTTGGGGTTTGTTTTGTTTTGGGTTTTTTTTTCTGTTTAAAACTGGCTATTATAATAGTTTCATTTCTATCACACTTTGCTCCAAGATTTTAAAACATTGTTGTTAACATGATGGCTTTTTTTTTGGGGGGGGCTTTTTTTTTTTTTTTTTGACACAGTATTGACCAAAAAAGCCTGGATAACATCACTGAGGTTATACAATGCAGCATAATACAGTTGCACTACATAGAGGACAATGTTGTGTGACTTGATAATTGTCCTTATATATTTCTTATTGTGAAGAAAAGATAAAATTCACAAGTCCTGAGCTCAAACTCTCAATGAAATGGCATCAAAGCCAACAGTCTTGGTGTCAGCTGAAAATATTGTTTCCCACAATTTGTACTGCATTGTACATCTTATAAATGAAGATTATTCTTCTTACTATTTTTTGCAAAAGATCCAAACCATCAGACTCCAAGCATAAATTTTGGTGCAGTTAAATCTCAGCACAATATTTGAGTGGTATTTACAGGTGATCCATATATTTGTGCAGTACTGAAAGGCCAAAGAATTTGTGGATACACAACTATTGCCAAAAGGGCTTTGAAAGCAGAGGTCGGTTCAGGTGAGGTTATAATATAATTTTCTTGCTGCTAGGAAAATTACTTATTAAAGCAAATATTGACTGTGTATCTGTGCTCACAGCCTCCAGCAATATCAGCTAAGAGGGTAAGTGATCAAAAATGTAGTCTGTGCCTGGCAAAAGCAGCAAATGTTGACTATATGTAAAAAAGCCTTATTCTGCAACAAGCTTAGCCTGTAGCTGGTATCAGAGCATGCAACTCTTATTTTCACAATTTTAACACTAAAAGAAATGTGTGAGGCTACAGAAGTGGAGAAGAGTGATTTTTTTCCCCTTCTCATACCAATTCCAGCAGTGTGAGTATACTCTTTCTCCTGCAGCAGGAGTTGCCCATGTTCATCAGATACAGTCCTTTGGTACTTCGTACCTACTGTCTGATTTCCCTCTCATCAAAGAAATTATTAAATGTATAGTATTTATAGCCATTCTTGCAAAATATTTTATGATCATACCTGAAATATTGTCTGCATTACTTTCAGCACCATTGGCTTAAGACTATTACTGCTGATTAAATTCCAGAAGGTGGTAGGGGTGAAAGTACGTGCAAAACAACTTTTGTGGGGGTATAAACTGGGCAGCAACTTGACTTTTAATTCCTCTGTACTTGAGGGCAACAAACCACAGAAAGAAAGGGGCAAGCAGTTCGCAGTTCCAGTAGTATCCCAGTCTGATGACCTGCGATTGCCTCATCATCAATATTGTGACCCCAAATGACAGCTGAGACACAGCGTTCCTCTTGTTTAGCGAGCCACAGTATAATTACCTCTTATGTCTACCCATGCTTGCAGTATAGTGACTTTTTGTATTTTAAAGTTATCAGAAGGGAAATAGTTAAATAAATAAATAAATGTCCCTAAATCCATCCTCCTCTTCAGAAAAGTAAAACTCTAGGAAACTGACAATATTCTGTAAAATTTCAACCCATCTTCATTTTTATGACAAGAAAACTCTTCCAACAAACACTTTTTTGGACTAATCCTATAAGGTACACAAATTAAGTGAACTATAAAAAAATAAAAAGAAAGTGACATGAAATTGCTATTCCTGCGAAACTGTTTTTGCCTTCCTTTTATTTCAATAAGAAAAATTACTATATTTTTAAAAGCAAAAAATGGAACTGTGTTCGTAACCATAGAAACTACCTTTAGTCACAAGTAAAAAACTTAAAACTGTACTGCATAAAATCCAAAAATATCACAAGCTATTAGTCCACAAATATGACAAACATGAATATAATTCTCTCTTTAAACAAACTGAGCTGGGAATGTAATCACACTTGTTAGAAGACTTGCCATATGAAGCGCAAATTGTTAGTCTTTCTGGAACAACAAAACTACAAGTGCCTGTCTTCTCCTTTGCACCATCCTTCCCGCTGCATGGCAGAAATGGGACATCCCATATTCGTAGCAGCCGGTCTTTGAAAGGAGGCATCCTTCAGGTTACTCACCCTTGATACTCAGTGGTGCTTTGAATTTGATATATGGTTTTTCTGCTTCTTTACATTGTAGTGAACAGTATTTGGATACTAATGGCAGAATGTACAAGTATTCTCTGGTTAAAAAGTATATAATAGAGAATTAAAAAAGCAATTATCTAGGTATCATGGAGTCAATGTCATCACCCACAATACCAAATAAATATTTAAAATACTCTCTTGTTTTCATTTACATTCTCCTGTCTCTCAACATCTTTCTGCTCACAATGGTTTCCTCCTTTTAAATCTTGAATAATGTGCTTTTTTTTTTCTCATTTCAGTTATGCTATCTTTTCCTGCAGTGGTTATAGTTTTCTGTACTCTCATTTGATATAAGTATTTCTTTAGTTTGTGTGATTAAGCATGTAAAAGTGATGGGAACAGACAGAAATAAGCATCAGAAAGCCTAGGAGTCTCACCTGATGCTCTTTGCTGCATGTCTAATATGTCCTCTGCATAGTCTCTACTGTCTTCAACTTTTCTTTTCATATATAAGCTTATTTATATATATAGGCTCTGTTTATATTCTTACCTTGTTCTTTCATCATTTACAATAGTATACATGCTCAGTCCCACCACTTATATGCAGTGTATTTCCATAACCTTCATAATTTATCCCCTCACCCTCTCTGTTCTTCAGACATGCCACAAATACAGCTTCTGCCACCCCAGTGTCTCCTTCCCAGAGAACCATTTTTTTGTACCAGGCATCCTTCAGACCACTTCAGCCCTGTGGGGCTCTGAAGCCCTTCTCAGGAAAGTCACAAGGGAAAGACATCTTGGGCAGAAGGAAGAAACCCCTCAACTTTAAAGACAAGAACAAAACCATTTTATACTTTCCTCCACTAAAACCATCAAACTGGAGGAAATCACTGTTTTCTAGAATGTAAATGCAGACTTTTTCTTCCTCTTCCTTAACCAGCACCTAACTCACATTTAAACACTAATGAAAGACAACTGTCTGTGTCTGGGAGCACTTTTCCTGAAAGGGGGCATCAAAATGAGGGAGGCCAAGTTTCATCAGTCTTACCTTCTAAGCTGTGGACCTGTGCAAAAAGAGAGATGCTGTAAGCCTGGAAAGAGTACATCATCCACTTGCCACAGCCCACCCATCCACATTTCTCTGTAGACCTCTGTGCTTCAGGCCACATCCTTCATGGAGAATTATGCATTGGCCTTGCCTATAGGCAAGGTGCTACAGTCTTACACTGGAGAGAGTAGGATTTGTGCCATTGGCAGCAAAAGGTACTTAGTCAGGCCCTTAGACAGTATATAAGAGTCATACAGAATAAAATGTTTCTTCTCTGCCCCAGTTTTTTCTTTTCAGGTTTGGAGCCCACTGAGCTATGTAAGCTCCCATAGCTGGTATCCATTTCAATATTAATGGACCTAATCTTTCTCATTTACAGTTAATCAGAGAGGGATCAGTCAAGTATTAACATGACTGAAAATCTCAATAATGCTTTTGACTGTAAATACCATTTAATGCCTTGTGGGATAGACCTCAACTGCTACATTCAGTAGCTGAGCAAGGAACCTATATAGCATTTACTTTCCAGTATTCATTACTCCCCATAAAAACTGAAACTTCCACATTTGCTGCTCCAGTTATTCATTAACAGAATAGAAAATGCTTAAATTTTGGACAGAGATGAGTGAAAAAAACATTTTATCCAAACTCAGTTAAACATTTTCTCAGGAATAACATGAAATCTTAGGAAGTACATGGGGTACCTGGCAAAGCAGGTGGAAAGGACGCACGACATTCAGAGAAACATAAATAGGTTAGCAGGTGGGAAAGGTCACTATGTACTGATATGGAGTATTATCATAGATGGCATTTTTTCCAGATTTGTAAATGTATGGTAAAATATATAGCTCACCTCAACACCTTAATTACATATTTTTAACTGAGGTAGAAAGATGACTTATCTCTCAAACCCTAAGTTGTTAAAAGGAGAAAAGAGACCTGGAAAAGGAGACCCTACATAAGTAGAAATTATCAGGGTTTTTTCTGAATTTCTAAATCATAAAGGTGGTTCTAGTACACAAAAAAACATGCCTTACAGCATAACATAAAACATAATTAATTAAAGGATTAATATTAGACATGTATCCATTCATATTAACTGACATTGAAAATCCTATATTTTACTAGGTTATAGTCTTATGTTAATAAGCAAGTTTGGATTTTAGATTGGATTTTGCTCTTTCCTCTTTCCCTCTGCAGCTTTTCACATCAAAGCAATCATTTGTAGGCTATTAATCTTATCTTTGAATAAAAACCAGATATCCAAGAGGTAGTGAAGAAACATTAATCTTAGAATGCTCAAGTGAAACACTGTGCATGTGCATTTTACTTCATACAAATAAAGGTAGTATGTGACAAATCCTGTTGTTTCAGAGGGCTGCTTGAGGACAGTAAAAGTAGCTCATTCCCACAACACAAATGAAGATGAGCACGGCGATGCCGATGCCATAGGTGATGCAGCCTTGGCCCAGACAAAGCTGCCTGTGCAGCATCAGGTAGAAGGCAGCAGGAAGAAAAACAAAACCAGGACGAAAGAGAGGAGGAGAAGGGAGAAAGCAGGCAGGCGTTTAGCCAGGCCAGAGGATCCAATAGTATTCATGTTTTAGGAGCAGTAGACTAGAAGGATTTTGCAGATCCTCAGGCCCAGGAGATAGGTAGCTGCTGCCCAGTCATCCGCAGAGTACCTACCCTGCTTGGCACCTTGCTCCACCATATTGTACAGCTGTACAGTGAATTTGAAACATACCTTCTCCTGGGGAGCAAGAGAAATTTGTGTTTCTTGATGTTTTCCTAATTTTTCTTTGTATGTTGCTAAAATGAAAACATAAGCACTGAGCTGTCATTATATAACTACTCTTTCTGTATAATAATGTGCCTGTTTTCTTTTTCTTCCATCATCCACAGAGGCTAAAAGATTGATGAAGTATTTTGAAATGGTCAGCCTCATCATTCAGTACTTTGCCTAACTGAAACAGTTATCTTCAAATGGTGGATTAATCTATTGTTCATATGACAATCTGAATTCCTAAGACACATTTGGTTTACGGAATGCATTTAATTCTGACTCTGAGCACATTGTTTATGTTCCTAAATTTTTTTGTTTGATTTTAATTGTTGGGGTTTTTTTCCTACAAAATTCTGTTTTGTAAGTTCTCATAGGATCCAAATTCCACAGCTTAGTTTAAAAATGAATACAGTAAAAGTAAACAGCCTCCAGCACAAATATAAAGTTTTGGATATTTTTTTTCTTCTTTTAAATCTCAGAAAGCTAACCACTCTTTCTGTTTTGTAATGTTGCAATCAATGCATGCTATCAATATTACCACTTGAAAAATCAGATGAGGTAGACTACAGCTGCTTAACTTGCCTGGATGTCAGCACTCTAGTATTATCTAAGATGCCCTGAAGTCTCCAAAATGCTTGCATCAGGCAAGCAAAGCACCTACCGGTAATACGCCTTCTTCTGCAGCTGTACCAGTAGACCAGGCAGGTCATTTTAGGGAACCTCTGACAGCATTATATTCCCTTACAATAGGAATGCACCAAGTTAAGGGAACATACATCTCCAAGATTATAAGATCTAGAAGTTTTATGAAGATTGAAGTCAAAGATGGATACTTCTGCCTGGCTGGGAAGAAGTGATGCACTTGTGTTGCCACTGCCTGTTCTGGAAGTTGTGCCCTCACTCGTTCTCAGTGGGGAAAAAAAACAAAATTACTAAAAAGAAATAAAATTAAACACTCTTGGTTTAATTTCCATGTGATAAAAATCATGATATATTTTGTTAGGCAGTGGTCAAATATCTCTATGTCCAGACTAATTTCTGAATCTTACACACAATTTGAAGTACATTTACTTCCATCTTTATTAGAAGAAATTTTTTGTTTCCTACTCACAGAAATTTAACAAAGGAAAATCCATTTCCAAACAAAAAAGCAGCATGTAGGTCTCTTCTGAATGATGAGTAGTGAGAACATCACATTTAAATAAACATTGACAATGTTCAATGTTTCAGCCTTAGTGTTACATATTTAATGTAACAAAATTGAAGATTAACAGTAAAAAAAAATCAAAGTGCTTAGATTAAAATAATTTACACAATATGTTATGCAATCTCTTAATAAAATATATATACAAAATTTAAAAATGTGGTTTCAAACAAATAACTTTGCTGACAATAGTGAAAGTTCAGTTTATGTTAAAAGAAATGTATACGTATATTTCTTTGTAATGAGGAATGGTAATAAGTCTTCTCTTAATTCCATGCACACAAATATCAGAAAGGAAACATTTTTTCATACATGTTTTTCATGTCGATATTCACAACCATGTATTATTCAGCATTAAAATGATGGAAAGGGTGGACTAGGTAATTTTTTGCCCTCACTGCACCAGCATTTTGAAAACTGTGCATTGCACACCATGGATCTCCATTTTTAGATCCAATTCTTCCCACTTCTGTGGGACATGATGGCTTTTTGTTTATTAATCTTCATGTTTGTTATATCCTGAAAAGAGCTATAAAGATGTGAAAATTTTCCTACTTTGGTGACAATCTACAAGCTTTTCTGTGAGGGGTCTCTTCCTTCATCAGCAGCAAGCATTCATGTCTGAAGTAGGCATGGGAGGGGCATACAAAGCACCCACAAACGTTAGATTTTTAAGGAGTCCATCAAGTGTTCAGATCTCGTCAATATTACAGCCTCTGACTTCAACACGTCATGCACCTACTTCAGCACCCAGTAACCCTCTCTACTCACGTCTGAAAGCAAAGGAGCCCTTTTATAAATTTTGGAATGGCTCCATTTGGGTAACCACAAATCTTACATCTGTTTTCAGGTGAAATATGAAGCATCTACCACACAGAGAGAATCAGAACATGTGCTATGAAATGCCAAATTAATTAATTAAATGCCATAGCAAAGGTGCAATAAAAGTCCTAAGTGCTTTATATAAATAACAACCCCTAGGAATTTACAGCTGTTAAATTAGCTACAACCTTTGCTTGAATTATACAGCCCTGATCTTCAGTTTTTAATTAAGTTTTTCCTTGTGCAATAATTTTCAATATGCTTCTGTTGAATTCAAGAATCAGTTGAAATACTGTACAAAGGAAAAAATGTAATTTAAATTGGAAGATTGAGGCTACACAACTCAAACAAAGGCTATTCTCTGGTAAGTACAAGGAGCCCAATCACTTGGTAAGCTGGGGTCTTTCAAACAAAATGGGTTTTAAATGCAAATTCACATACTTAGGAGCAAGGAATACCTACAAAATTGGCAAGTACATCCTGGAATGAGTGAATCCGGAGAGGCGTTACCATCTAAGTGAAAAACTATGAGAACATGGACTTTGGGGATGTTGTTCTGACAAAAGGGTGGACTTAAGGCACAGACTGATCCTTTGTAGCTTTAGGCCTTTTGTCAGAGTTGCCAAAATGTAGAGTTTGTCTCTGAGTCTTTATGTAGGCAGTGCCAGGAGGCAGGTATCTCCAGAGGCTGATACAGATGTTCAAGAAGTTGAGTTATTTAATGAGGGAATGTGTCTTTCCCTGCTAATTACTGAGCTCCCAGCATTGGCACATCAATTAAGTTGCCTAAAATTAGTCAGATAAATATGGACCCATGTCTTTAACAGTGAGGCAGACCATCAGCTGAGATACCTGCCATAGAAAATGGTGTATTTTTTGATCTGGTATCTTCAGAGTAAGATGGGATGGTTTCAGAAGATGTACCCAGAAACAAGTTACACATTGTACACATTGGTTAATGCCATGTCACGGAATTCACTACAGAGCTAAGGGATGTGGTATGGCCTGTGGTGTACAGCACACCAAACTCTTGGTGATCTAAGAAGTGGTAAAGAGTGATCAGAATGGTGTGGATTTGTCAAAATCCTTTGCTTGTGCTGGCCAGTACCTTACACACCAATGCAGCCCTGATCTCACTGTTGTGCCTCAGCAATGTCCTGTCTCCCCCACGCCAAAGAAAGCCACATATCACTTCTGAGCAATATTCAAAACTCAAAAATACCAGCTGAAAGCTTATGGTTTTACAACAGTAAGCCTCCCTGAAAACAGGAATTTGGGCTAGAAATCTTACGTGTTAGTCTGACTGGCTCCAGCCACTGCACTGCTGCTGTGTCTTATCTCTGCAGCGAGGTGCAGCAGCTCTGTGATGGTGACCAGGGTGGGGGGGCAAGAACAGACCTGTTAGCAGATTATCTCCTCTGGAAACAGTCCTACTTTAATGTAGTGCTAAGGCATTCGACCAAGCACTGCTTTTTATGTAGCTTTTTACATTATCTTAGTTTAGAGTTACATATTTTAAACTGGATTTATCTTGGGGTCTCGGTCTGTTTGATAACAATCTCCCTATTTTTAGGATTAGATTATTTTCCTATTTCATGGTCTTCTCTAATTGTTAAAATAAAGTCAGGAAGGAAATGCTAGATATCTGTCACCCTAAACTCATTCCCACCCCTGAGAGTGCACCTCGGTCAGGAAACCATAACGAGCTACACACAGCATATTCGGGGGGGGGGGGGGGGGGGGGAGGGGGAGGGGGAGTATTTCAGGTATGCTTCTAACATTCAGCTAGAAATATAATTCAAAGTCCACTGAGAGACGTATTGCACAATGATCCAAGACAAACAGCAACCAAGGCAGAGTGGATTCTGCCTTTTAAGGAAAAGAATTGTTCACTAGCCAGTTAAGTTGGGGTAAGACTCTTAGTTTAAAGCAAAGTGAGGTCTGACAGCCTTTCAGCTCAGGAGGGAATAAATGGCTTCTGAGGAGAAAAGCTGATGCAGACTCTAAATCTGTCTGATGGTGTGATTGCAGAGCTCTGATGAAAGCTCTTTTATACAGGTGAACTCCTTGGTGAAAAAAGTCTCTTCTTGCTTTAGATGCATCTTGAAATATATGGCAAGCACAAAGCAATACCTCTTTGTCAGAAGAGGGGAAGTCAGCACAATTTTTAACTGCTTTGGATGCTGCAAATTAAGTATTTTATTTTCACCTGGTTGGCATAGGCAAAAATTAGCTTAAATTGTGAATGCTAACAGGCAGCAGATAATTGGGTGTACATCTGTCTGCAAGTCAGTGTCTGAATATGAACTTTTGCACTCCCAAGCAGAAACCTGCGACCTGCTAGACACAATGGGTATTACCTGGTTATAGGTTTTGATAATGCCTGGATTAAACAAAAGTGGAACACCCTGAATCCTTCTATCAACAGAGATGAAACAGAAGCACCAGTTAGGAGGTGGTCAGGCACTAGGCTTCTGAACATAAGCTGCTTAGACTGGGAAAACCAAGTGCTTGGGGTTGGAAGAAGGGTTTCTGAAAAGAAGATGTGATCTTGGAAAGAAAAAAGGGGCTCACAGGTGGCAAAGATGCTGGCTGGAGTAAAGATCATGGAAGTCGGGGAAGTTGGGGAGATAGAATAAGACATATGCAAGGGGATGTTCAGGACCCTGGCTAGTAGCACCCAATACCAACTGCAAGCAGCAACAGAGCATGAACAAATGCAACTTTGTCCCCAGAATTCCTGGGCTAGCAGTGATCTCTCCGTGCTGGGAAGAGAAGCCAAGACCTGCTGAACATAGTGGTGGGGAGGAACAAGTTTGAGAGACAGTCAAGTAGAGTAAAAGCTCTAGTCTTGTTGGTTATTGCGCAAACCCCAGTACCCAGATCCACTATAGTCTTGTATTTATTCTGTGCTGCCCATGACACGCCAGCTTGAGTCAAGTAGGATTTGAATAAAGGAATAATAACCATCTAAGCACCTGGAAAGTCTACAAAACATGTCCATGGACACCTGAACACATGCCACAACTCTTCCACAGCTCCTCCACTATAGTCAAAGAGCAACAGAGTGTGTCCCTGTTTAAGAGGGATGGGTCAGTCTGCATGGGCTGGGAGAGGCGGAACCACTCAAAAGGCTCTCTGGGACATAGCAAGGTAGTGTAACACAAGTCAACTCTGAAGGTCACAGGAAGAGTTTCACAGCAATAGAAAGGCAAAAATTCTTCCTTTTCTGAATTACTGATATATTTCACACAGCCCCACATTTATGGGACTATAATATTGCTGTTGTAGTTCCAAAAATACAGCACTAAAGCAAATTGCAGTCAAACATTTTTTAGTCTTCTTAATGGATCCATTAGGGATCCATATTCTTATCAGCGGTGTATGACAGATCTGCTGGTTGATGTCATCATAATACCTGAATTTTGGCCACATTTTTTTCAAACCCTTCAGTCTGTGTAAGTTCTGTGTTGCCTAGTGTAAGGAGTCCAAAGCCAGCTGGCCGTGTGGTTGCAGACTGACATGCAGCACTGCTGGTGTGTAAGAAGAGACAGTGAATTCTCAGTGAACCTGGCTGCCACAAAATATGCTTGGAAAACCATTCTGACAATGTGCAAAAGCCTCAGCTGTACATGTCCGACAGCAGCACATCTTACAGCTTTGAACTCAGTGGTTCTCACGCTTTGATATGCAATGAGGTCATAATATGTATTTATGACAACAGTACTCACCAAGCTGAGGACTGTGATATCAAAGTTGAAATATTTTGACTTCGCTGCATGATTAAGCATCTTGAGGAAAAAACAGAGTTATACAGGACTATCACAAACCTTTAAAGCATATTTCTCACATAAAGATAAAGGTTACCTCTAGTATATTGCCTCTGGAAACGTTCTGCCAGGTTGCTATAGCAACCTCTGCTATGTAAATTAGCAAGAGCTTTATCACAAGATTTTTAGATTGTTGGATTTAGGGAAAAAAAGGGGGGGAGAATAAAAGCTGAAGTGAAAAATAAGCTGGAGAAGCATCTAAAGGGATCAATTAGTAGTTAGTTGTGGTCCACTGGCAACTAGATACTAAAGGATTTTTTGAAGTACAGTCCTCAACATGACTCTGTTTTCCCCTTACCCAGTCTGTACTGCTAAAGATGGTGGCACTTAGGATGAAGAAATTCCCTTTTAGGCTTAAAGCCATTTTAAATAATCCACTTATATCACAGAAGTACAGAAGTACAGTATTGGTAAACTTAAGATACATAAGAAACTAAAAGACCAAATGAGGAACCACAGAAGGGAAATACCTTATTCTAAGGGTACTCCAAAGTTGTTGAGTGCTCTGAACTTGTGAAAATTACTGGAAGGTCATTTTTAACACTGCTCTGCTTGCAGATTGCTCATTAAAATCTCAATGCAACTGTCAGGGGATTCTTTTTCTGATCAGCCTTTCCATTTCAAAATGGACCATGAATTTCTGAATTTTCTGTGTCTGATCCAAAGTTTATTGAAAGGCACCTGCTGACCTTCATTGGTTTCATATTAATCCCTAGGATATTTAGGGATGATCAGTTAGTTTACGGACAGTGATAACCTACTGGGTCAGAGATCCCTAGCCTCATCAGTGTTTCTCAGTGTAATTATTATGTGTACAGATGGTGTACTGTAAACTGGCATACCCTTGTTTCCAGGAGAGAAACAGGCCAGTTAGAAAGTAAAATAAAATTTAGGGGGGGGAAAGCTGTTTTCTCTTTTTCTATATAAAAACAGTATGTCTGTGGTTCCCTGATGGTAATTTCCCATGTTAGGTATTGCTGTAATTGACACTGGGATACTACACAGCAGTAAATGGAAAAAAACATATTGGCCCTCGTGAATGAGCTGGCAGGTGACATGGGCACCATGAGCAGAAGGCTAGGTGATTCAAAGGACTATCTGTCTGATAATATGTGTCCATTTACGAAACATTTGAAAACCCCTATATTTAGATCATTTGAAGGCACAATGCTATTTTTCCCAATAGAAAATATTTCAGATGGAAAGCTTATGCTGAACTAGCTCTTTCACAAAAGTCTGATTTTCACTGAAAATAAACCCTTTAAAGGTATGCTTCAGTGTTTTTGCCAGGAATTAAAAAACATGATGAAAAAACCCATGAGGGAGAGGAAAAATGAAATACAACAACAACCTTCTAGTGAGACAATTTGACTGGAATAGAAAATAAAAAGCTTTGATGTGTATATATCCATCTTAATGATGCATGAAAAACCATTCAGATACAAAGTTTTGGGTTAGGTCATGATAAATGCTAAGTTGCTTTTTTTTCAGAGAATTTCATAACAAATGATTTTTTTTTAATTTTGCTTTTCTCTACATATACAAGCTTTGCCTATATCATACACACACACACACACACAATATGGTATTATTTAGATTATACACCAAAAAAGCTGAGATTACTATGACAAATACAAGCAGTCATTCTACACAAAATTTCACAGTAATATTTTATTTATTGATTTCTATTTATTTTGCTTAACTTACATGTTCAGTCTGCTTGGCATAAAGACTGTGCATATTAAAGATCTCTCCTCCTATTTAAATTAGAGGTTGAAAATAAAATTTTCACTTTATTTTATACCACCAGGGAGGCTTCTTGGAATTGGATGAATTGGATATTCCTGATATTTTATTCTAAAAAAAACCAAAACCAAACATCTTTTTGATTGATCAGGAAGGCACCAAAACATACACTGAACCTTCTCCCCCGCCCCACCCCAGTCATATATATATAAAATATTCATCTTAAATAAAAGCTTTATCAACATTTACTTATTGCTATTAGCAGATTTATTCTCTCCTCTGCAGCTGTTGTTTCTTGTTTTCTATAGGACCTGTTTATGAGTAATCTAATAAATTCAGAATCAAATCAGTAAAGATTTCATCTATTTTTAAATATAGAAATTAAATTTAATTTTTCCTTTTTTATTAAAATGGAGATCCAAAAAGTAATCTTTTAATCTCATTAGGTAAGAAAGGATAAGTTTGGATAGGAAAGAAATGAGATGAGACTACTATCTGTTATCTGATCAAAAATTCTAATTTTTCAGTCTAGTGCTTTGTTTGTATACTGGACTACCATAACAGAGAAGAAGAGGGGAATAATCAAAAAGTAAAGCAGCTTTTTAGGGAAAAGAAACAAAATACTTCTTACTTATTTTTTATTGATATGTAATAGCAAAGAGAGGGACATTTTCCTCTAGGCACTTGGATGAAAGGGCAAGACAGAGAATTTAGATGCTTCAAATCTTTTTCATATGACTTATTTAAACAGTATCTCAGCATGGAGGGTTTTGGAATTGGAAAGAACAGGCTAGGAAAACGGCAAGAAAGTCAGGGGTGGGGGTTGCTGCTATCAGAATTGAAGTTGCCGGACAGCAAGATAAGAGTCTGGAGAAGAAACTTTGAAATTTATTGTGACCCTTTAGAAAGGTACCAGCATGCAGAAGACTAGCATCATAAATCATGAAAGTCACATTTCTGAGCACATCAAAGCTAGGTTTATGTTTCAAGCAGCAACAAATCAAGGATCTTGACATTTGTTGCCATCCATGACATTCATGGCATTGATGAATTTGCTAGGTAATAGCATTTGACATTGGTTTGGTAAGCCACAAACCAAAACACAGGTGGTCTGTTCATCTGAGTTCAGGGCAATGACTGGTCAATAAGAATCAGACACCATCTCAGGGCTTGAGTGACACACTTCATCTGCCTGGGTCCCCTCCTAGATCTAAAGAGTCCTGAAGGTAGAAGCCAACATCCATTTGACAATGACTGAGCTCATCAGACTTGCAGCATCTCCACTGAGGATTCAGAAGATATTGAAAATTTTGGTACTTTTCCATGTAAACATTGACTGCTACAAAGCTTCTAAAGCACCTGTTTTCCTGCATTCATGTAACTCTGTGGTACAATTTTGATGCCAATCACACTGGAGCTCTGTCCTGGGACAGCTTTGAGGCTCGCTGGATCCCACTTTAACATCTGAAACCGCTACATTTTATTTGTCTCTTCCCATTTCCCCATCTCTGCCACTGCATACATAATCACCTCAGATCTGTGATAGCTACCCTGAATATCGTTACAAAGTCAGGTAAAAAGGAAGTCATGGCATACCATAATGTTAATAAGCTAAAGCAAGTTCTGACTACATCTGCATTCTCTTTGCTGTTCAGATATGCAAGTAAGAGTTGTTCTCAGCTAATTATTTAAAAGCCATAGCTTTCTCTGTTGCTCAAGGTACTCACTGAGCCAAAGCCCAGAGCAATTCAATAAAGGTAGTGCTAATAAATGCAGCATTAATTCCTGCTTCCACACTTCGAAGAACATTTCCTGTCAGCTTCATATCCTGCATGTTGCCAGTCATCATCTCCTTTTGTGTATGGCCCCATAATCAATTTTGAATTAATGTGATCAGTGATCCTCTGCAGGATGGGCTTCTGACGTGTGAGTGCCTGCTGCTTATTAGCAGAGGTCCTTAAGCAGGATGGGAAGCTGGAGAGGTCAGTGCTATGCTCAGTTGATTTAAATATTCAAACATTCTGTTCATGTCATCCCTTTCTCTGACTGGAAATCAATGGAGCTTTACTGCTGTGAAATGGAAAGGCTATCTCAACAATCAGGTCTTTTCTCTGTGCAATTCAATTAATACAGTATGATGAATTATACATAACCAGTGAACAAGATGTTTGACATGGTCATAGAGCTGCAGATGAGATGTGGTAGGTGACCTACAGGCTGAGATCCTCCTCAGTGTGTAGAGCTCCAGCTCTCATTGTGGATTATGATGTCCAGCAGACCTCACTGCCCTCTTTTGATCAGCCCCCTGAAAACCCTCCTTCTATGTTCGTAAATAATACATTCTATATGTAAAGAATAACATGTAGGATTAACAGACCTGTTCTATATACATGATTGCCTAACAAATAAACAAAGCATTTATTACACCAGAAAAAGGGTAAAGCTGATAGCAAGGTATTACTTTCTCTCCTTGTTTCTGCTTTAATACAACAAAGATAATTCATTTAAATAGAGATTAAAAAATAAATATATTTAATTGCATTCCATTAAATGTCTCATGATGTAACATAAAAACTGAATGCTACCATCTTGGCTTTTACAGAAGTAGGGCAGAGAACTCTGATCAAAGTCTCACTCTGCTAAGTCAAACTCAGCAGTACAATAAGAAACTGTAGTTGCACAAAGGCAGGAGCACCAAAGAGAAGCTGGAAAAGATTCTTATTAACCCCTGATTGGATTTTGAAACCTGAGACATAAAAAATTATCCAGGGATTTGCAAGGCTTTTTTTATACCCAGATACTCAAACCAGACAGAGATGGCTCATAATTACTGATTAAGTCTCAGTGTTGATCAGAAGATACTTCTAGTTCTGAACTGCTGCACGGTAACTATTTTTGCAGCCTTTTCTGGAAATCTGATTTTATACTTAACTGAAACAATTTCAGGTCTGGACAGATATGATGTTAGCCCTTCCAATTCAGGCAACAAAGGATACAGGTGATTTTATTATCATCTGCCCAGAGGTGACTGCTTATATATGTTGACTCTAGATTTCACACAATTTGTGTAATTTTTATAATAAACATACTTATCAAAAAACCAGTGCTAATCTTTTGGATATACACATTTTATACCTAACACAATAGATCTCTGGACCTGATGAAGTTATAGGCATTCTTACAGTAGAAGTAATGAATAATATGATATTATCAGTATAAACTGGGGAGTATAAGAATGGAATCCCATAAAACATTACATATTTTTTTTCCAGGAAACTAACATTTCTTGTTCCACAACTCTGAATCCGTAATACCTGTTATGTAATTTGCTACATCAAACCATTTCTGCACTAGAATGCCTAGCTGTGCTCTTAAAACAAATTGTTTCATAGGGGAACAGTGCTCTCCAGTGATCAAAGAAAGGAACTGTTGTGGTCATAAAACATAATTGTGCTTCCCTTTATTTTCTAAGCTTTACTCTCTTTCTTCCACAGTGATTGGTAAGATTATTTTCTACACATAATATTCACATTTTCACTTCAAGGAGTTTTCCCCTTTTCTTAATGAAATATGTCTTACAAGGCTAATTGTTTTAGACACATAGTTCTCCTTGAAATTCCCACAGCTCTTTTTTTAACACTGGTATAAAACCACAAATTTATGAACACTGAAAGCATTTCTTGGCTAAATCACATGAGTATTAGCAAAGGTTTATTTGCAAAACTACCCATCCTTTATGTTCATGAAAATTGCAAACCTATGACTAATTAATCATGAAAGTTATTGGAAGTTTTCAGTGTAGTTTGTTTTACATTTTCTTGAGAAATAAATTCCTGGAGGATTTTCAGCTAAAGAACTACAGAGAATTTTATATACACATTTTTGCTGATCACATACACTTAAAATGTAAGACAAAAGAAAAAGGATAAATCTTTGACTCTATGTTATTCTTGTCTCTTTGTAAGGGAAGTATTAAGAACATGTTAGATCTTCATTGCTTTATGTCAGTATGCTTTTACTTAACCCAGTAGAGAGATGGGACAAGACTCAACTTACCATTCAATACATCTGTAAACTAGATGTCTGGTAGTCTCAGGCTTCTGCTGTACTTAATGGAGAGAAAAAGCTACATCACCCCTTTCTAGGGGAGTTGAGATGAAGCAGCTTCTAGAGATGACTGTTAGCTCCAGTGAATACAGAATGAGCCTTGAGTACTGATGCAAATGTCCATCCTGTAGATGATGATGACTAGTTAAGTCTATACCATGCTGGTAGACATGAATCAGCATCCTAGATTCTGGATCAACAAAATAACCCATCAGTCCAAATCAATCCCCCAAATCCTCACTAAAACCACATTCCAAGGCCCTATTTTGTAAAATGTAGTTTAAACGCTAAAATAGAATAGGTTTGGTTGTTTTTTTTTTCTTGGAAGTATGAACATCTACTTGAGTTTGTGGTTGTCTTCTAAATAGCACTGACTGCATCATTTTCTTTTTTCTTACTGACTGCATTGTTTTCTTTTTTCTTAGGATCAGAATGCAGATGCGTGTCTGCATTAGTGCACCAAACTAAGGGTGGATCTGTAGGGTGAAACAGCTGATGCTGAGGCCTAGAAGTCCTCATCATATGCACCTCAGAAAGGTTTGCTTCAGTATGGTTCCTGTCTGGTCCTACAGACTGAATGATCATCAGTGACCTGTTTGCATCAGCTGTGCTACTGGCATACTTTCTCAAGTTTAACTTAATCCAAAATAAATCCAGTCGGAGTACCCCAATGCAAACACGCCATTGTAAACTGCTCTGCAATGCAAACCAAGCTGAAGTAAAAGGAGATGATTAGGAGATGTGTTCCTAATCTGGACTAAATAAATACTAAGACGGACACACTTCATGTTGCATGGGTATTGTTATACTTAATCTTTAAATTGCTGCTGGGACATTTGGAAACCATGAAAATATACAGAATGGTGATACTCCTCTTAGTCTGTGCAAACATCTATTCAAGCACCTTTTAAGATTCAAGATTAAAATCCAAAAAAATGATACCTACCTCCATGTATGTGTATTTTGCAGAGGGTATTTTTGTAAAGTTACAGTTAGAGACCTTACGTGTATCAGTTACTTCTCCAGCCTCAGGTTTTTAAGATAATTTGAAGGATACAGGTCTTGTGATGTCTGCCTTTAAAGCTATTAGACAGTTTTATTTGGTAGTAGTGTACATCAGTTGTCTTTGTATGTACAATAACGCTTGATGGCTTGAACTCTAGTAAAATGATTTTCTGTGGTTGGTCTTCAGACCAAGAAAAGAACTTGTATGATTAAGAAAATTATATCTTGTTCCTAACCTATTAGTTATGAAGAATGCCTTTTAATTCCAGTAAAGATTATATTTTCAGATATCACACAGGCATTTAGAAAAGTAAAGTTATTTTAGCCATTGTGTTCTAAGGAAAAAATTCAAGAAAGATTTATGGGGTGATGTAAGGATTTAAAAGGTAACAAATACTATCATTGCACCTATACTTGTAGTGCTCACACCTATTTGCTGCCCCAGATGAACTGGCATAGTCTAGCTGCATTCATACTTTTGCCGTCCAGAACTCTTCTTTGAGAAAAATCTTTAGCCCCTGCAAACCCCCATAATCTGTCTGGGTACTGTTTAGGGAAATAGTCATGAGTTCATGGCAAAAAGTGTTCCAGGGTCCGTTCTAACAATTTAACAGAAAATATAATAATATGGCAAAGGCCAGGTCCACATCTAGCGCCATTTAACTTTTGAGTATAGACCTATCTGCACTAAACACAGTGATACAGAAGTCTTAATCCCTGAACAGTAGTCTTCATCTAGATTACATATACATATATATGGGAAGCCAGTTTGAAAAGCAAGTGCACAATTTCAGGAGTTCTTGTTATTTCTGTCATGTCCTTATGTTTAGATCAATAGGCTTTCTCTTTAAACATAAAATATAGAATAAATGTCATAATTGCAATTGTAACCCAACCTACTGAGATGTCGTCAGCTGAGAAATTTTTCTTCCTCAATATTCACCTGGTTGAAAACTACAGACAAAAAACCTGCTCAAACTGATTCCAATACATTGTCTCTGAAAGCCCTTCTCCTCTCCCTCTTCTTCTTTCTCTTCCATGAGTATTCGAGTGATTTTTCTTCAGCCTCCATTCCTGCTTTCATCTTTTTGGTGGAAGTTATCATACTTCATCTCTAAAGTTTGGTGGTATGTGCATATAAAAATGTTTTTCTCTAAGTAGTGGTTCCAACATCAAAAATGAGAAAGTTCTTTCTCATTCACAAAGTAGTAGAATAGCAAGAACAGCATCTTAAAACTGTGGGATAACTTATGTATCATTTAACAGTATCTTAGAAATATGTACCAGAAAAAACAGACAAACAAAAAAGACAAGCATCCAGACTTGACTGTTCTTTGTGGATCTTCTTGTCTGAATCTCTTCAAGTTTGCCGATTCCTTTGTAGCATTATGAAAGTAAATGCTGTTCCTTTGAAAAAAGCAACACTAAAGAGATTTCCAGGATCTCTACTGAGAGTTCAGAAATCCACATCCTTGATTCCAGTAAGAGATCAGCTGATCCTAAAGGATGGTATATTTTTTTCAGCAAAAAATAAGAATCTTGCGGAGATTCATTAGCGTTCAGTACCAGTCACGTTAATTTTGTTGTCAACATAAGAATGTAGTTGCATGCCACCTGTAATTTTTGATCTAAGAATGTTACAGAATAGCTGATTTGTTCCCAGCTAATGTACACACATGTTGAATTAAAGCAAGATAGCTGAAGCTTATTTCTTTCATTTTCTGAATACTGTGAAAATATCAAACAAGTCTTGCATCAAACTAATGAGAATTTATATTCAATTTTTGTTTTGCATTGGTTTTGTTCATAGGAAAAATGTTGACCATTTAGCCTTTGAACATATAATACCAATTCAGACAACAAGGTTTGGGATCAGGGTCCATGTCTACCCATACCTGCAGGACCCTTAGTACTACTTAAATGAAATTTCAAAAATAATCCATTAAAGTCAATAAGCTGAAAGACTAAGACTCTTTATTCCCCCTTAATTATTTGTGTGAAAGAATGATGGTCTAACCTTGGTAAATTTAGTCTCTTACTCAAAGAGTGGCATCTCAATCTAAAGCGAATTATTGCAGTGCCCGGGAATATTTCTTAGTACTTGCTTGTCATTTGGGTGAGGTCAGAGTTTGCTTTGTAATTCACTATTGACCTCCTATTGTCCTGTGAGTCATGCTTGGGCAACAATTTTGGTAAAATCTCAACTTCAAAATTTTTAACCATTTTCATTTTTCCACATTCCTTCCTCAGAAGAAGTCAATCAGAAATCTAATTCATTTCTCTAAGTGAGCTTTTTTGCACTGTCAGATATGGGCTGCCAGCTTACAGCTCGGTTTCAGGACCATCCTTACAATGGTTCAATAAGTTATTAAAGGGCTCACAGGTAATAATCACCCTTCTGCTTCTCTTCATGCTCCATATCCATATATCTAAACAGTCCATTCGTCTTTAGCCTAATCCAAGTTTAAAATTCCCTGAGTCCTTACACACACAGTTAGTCTCCTCCTACTGCTCCTTCCTACACATTCTCCATTTCAATTTTCTGCCTGTACTGTAGCTCCCAAATATTCTCTTAGCTTTCAATGTTTATAGTACTTGATAGCTACTGGTAACTGTGAGTGACACACATTTTTTGGAAGTTATTGAGAATTTTTGCTTATGCTTCATAGTGGCTGGAAATATAAAGAATATTCTTTCCCCCCCCTCACATCCACTCCTCATGGTAGCAATAGCACCAAAGTTCTCTGCTACAGGGTTTTCTAAGAGATTTTTATCTGTATCCCTAAAACTTTTACTGATAGACCATTAGGGAGATATACAACAATCAATAGCATTTTGAAAATTGCTTCTAGTCTTACTGCCAAAGGTTACACAACTTTTACTCCTTGGGGTACTCTGTATATTGAAAATCATATGACATGTATATATTTTCTTTTAATTATTAGATTATATACATTATTTGCTGCATGTCTACTCTTTATACTTTCTGTGTTTTGTATATTTTCATTCAGTCCTCTCTATTATGACTAGTTTGATTTCAGTTCTGTTTGACTTTCTTCTGATTTTCAGCCTTTTTCTTTTTCAGCTTTGATTTTCATGTTCATACTTTTGTGCCAAAGGCTAAAAAACTTTCTTATTTAGAAGATTTTAACAGTAAGTCAAAACAGTTAGAGACAGTTTTTACATTTTTAAGTATTCTGAGGAGGTTTTGTGAAGGGTAAAATTGAAATATGTATCAGATTAAGTTTTTAAAGTACTTCAGCACTTGCAATATCAAATGCCATTGTCTTGCAATTAGACAGAGTTGCTGAAGAGTCTGCAGCAGATTTAAAAATGCAACACAGGCTCCAGAAACATTTAGTGTATGTCTGTACTGCAGATGAACTATTCGTGCCCCAGAAGCTACACAGAGATCCACCAAAGCTCATTTATTCCCCATCCATTAAACCAGTCTTTGTAGAACACTGTGCTGCTATGGTTTGACTGTTTATATTGCATTACCATCTGAAGTGCAGCTGACTCATCTGTATTAGATTGGAACAGATGCTATGGTCAAAGCAACTTGGAAGTACATTCTGCAAAAAATCTTTACTTCTTACAGTATGAGGTGATGTTTTCAAAGAGCTGAGAACTAAATGTCCTTTGACAGGAGCAATTCTCTTTGTGCACACATAATTTTCACACAAAATGAAATTCACAGATGAGCCGTGTTTGATTTCTACAGCGTCTGAATCCCACTCGTGGCCATACATCAATGCTGAACTGTAGTTTTCATGTTTTTAAAACTCCATTTAGGTAATCGGAGGAAGAAATATTCCTACTGGTTGGAGTCCTGAAGACAGAAGTAGCACGTTGTCCTATAGGCAGTAGAGCTAACGAAACCTGATTTCCTGTGTATTTGAGTCCTATTTCCTTTATGTCACTCACATCACCTTGGTACAATTAACTCTGCTTCTCACCAGGTGATCCCTTATGAAATACACACAGAAGAGAAAAGCGTGCACTGGTCTTGACTACATGCATATGAAATGGCTACCTGCAACCAAAGAGAATGTGTAGTGGCTGATTTCACTCTCCTCTGGCCTCAAGAAAGGCACTGTTTCGGCCCTTTCTCCTTTAGTCATTCACCCTTTCAGCAAATCTGTAGTGCCTTATCTTCAAGAATTCTACCCATCTCTCAATGAGCCTAAAATTAGCCAATGTGTTTCAAAATTATCAAGAAGGGACTGACATACAAATCAAGTGGAATAGAGTTCAAATTAATCTCATTTTAGCAGGAAAGCATGCTGAATTTTCCATTCATATTAATGGTCATCAGAAATTCTCCTGAGCACAAACATGGTGTAAAATGTTGTAGCAGATTGCACCCATCAGTTTTCAGTGTATGGAGAATGAATAGTAAGTTTATCCTTAAGTAAGTATTATAACTTTAAAAACAAGCGAACAAACAAACAAACAAACAAAACCTCACAAAAAAAACCCACAAAAAAACCCTGAGTCTATTCCAGTGTGTGCTCAATTTCCCTTCTCTATTTATTGAGCTCCTGAATAAGTTATTCACCCACAGCTCCCAAAGTGCAGTATTTTCTTGCCAACAAAACAATAAAATAATACCAGAACAGTTTGTGGTTTTTTCCCATTCTTTTACCTAAAAGCTCTACCTATGTTTTATTTATATTTTTGCCATCCTAAGCAGCACAAAATCAAGCATTCGTTATACACATTTCACACAGGAAACTGAAGATGCAGCTCCCAGAAGCCTCTGTGTTAACACTTAAAAATTGGAAAAACATAGATACAACAGGGACTGTTGGGAGCTTACTGTTCTGTTCTGTTCTTGTTCTGTTGAGAACTTTTTGTTCAGTTGAGAGAAATATGATGAACATTTGGCCAAAAGTTCTCTGATAGAAAAAAAAAAGAAAAAAAGAAACAAACAAACAAACAAACAAAAAAAAAAACAAACGCATGCCACATATTATAACAGAACACTTCCCATTTAGTATCTCCCAGACATCTTTGCCTTTAGCCATTCAAGATTTCCGAGAGCACCAGAGCAAAGCCAGCTCTCCTTGCTTGGGGTAAGAGAGGTTCCTGTTCACAGAAATACAGTAATGTATGACTTGTATCACAAAGAACTAGATGAAATTGGTATGAAATCATAATTTTCCAATCAAACCAAAGTTTAATTAGAACTTTTTTCAGGATTGTATCCATTTTGACTGCATTTGATAATACTGATTTTTTAATTCCTCAGGTGGCTGAGAATATTGAAATATACCAGTTTAACAGGTTTAATTTTAGCACATTTTCATATTATTTCAAACTTTCTGATGTTTTTAATGTTTAACGCTTCTGCCTCATATTTGCATCAACAAGATAAAGCGATTTGGTATTGTCAACGTTAAACAACGTACACTTTCAAAGCAGTGTTATTTTGTAAAATCATATTCCTTAAAAATATTCTTTAAAAACCTGTTGGGTTTTCCTTCTTTCAGCAAGCTGGGGCATTAAATGTAAAAAATTCCCACCAAGCACAAATGTTGAGTTTTGGCTAATTCCAAGTGTGCACACCTGTGATTCTGTTGCAGAGGACAGCGGCAGGCAGGCACAACACCCAGGACTTTACCCTGCCCTTACAGCAAACAACGTAGACTGCACTGAGTCCTCCAGGGAAAAGAAGGGTGCTAGCACAACTCTGAAAATAGCATTGTGAAAGCACCTGGGGTGAGGTGATGAGGGGAAGACAGCTGTATCAAAAAAAGAAGTGGAGATACTGGTTTGGAACCAGGCAGAAACGAAGAAATTCATTTTCACAAGAAAAAAAAGGTGAAAGGCAAGAAACCTGAAGCTGAGCCTAAAAAAGTGCACAGATCAACTTGGCTGGCACAGGGAGAGGATAAAATGTGGAAGGTCGCAACAAATAATTACCAGAAGCAAAAAAAAAAAAAGGGGGGGGGTGGGGGGGCAAAGTGCCCTGGAAATGCTGATTACACACAGGGGGTTATAAAAGCTGCGCTACAGGAGAGGTGGTGCTGCAACTGAAATGAAGCTTTTGCAATAGACTTGGAGCTAGAGGTCAAGTAGTAATGTGTCTTTCTCTGCTATCAGCATTTTTCACGAGCACAGTGAGTTAATTTACCGGGAGGCTCATTCAGGCTGCCCTCACCACCACGAGTTCAAATAACCAATATGCCACAGGCGCTTCATTTTACATGCTTTTTGAGACCAACTTGAAAACAGCCAACTGATTTGGCTGCTAATTGTTGACTGCTAATTGTAAATGCTGTAATGATAACCATCAGTCAAGGTCACAGCTTGTCCCTGAGCAAACTGTCAGTGATACACCCGCCATCCTGACAACTGCCCTGGACCCTGACCACAGCATGGGCATCGAAGCACTCACTTCTTTGCAAGCTCAAGCTGGGTAAAGAAGATAAGCAAACTTCCACTAAAATACCATTAGAACATGAATTTATTTAAATATTAAACCTGAATAATTTAATATTAAAACCATTTTTAGCCCTAATTTATCCCATACAACTAGGATGTTAACTGAACTGCCCAAGTTAGAAAATTGCTTTCTCTAAACTCCCTACACAACTAGTGGGGTTCAATTCACTTGTGGTCTTACGGAGGTGCCTATATTTCTCCATTGCATATGAAAGGCAACCAAAGGCTCCTCAGCTGGTGACAGGACAATCTTGTGTCTGCACCTAGGTGACCATAAGCTCTATGTTTCCCTCCAGTTCTAGTTGAGGTTGCTCATCTTTCTACAAGATTAATTCCTATAAACACATGAGCAATCAAAAGAACTTTATTACAAATTTATATGATCAAAATTATTTCAGAATGTGGCATGAAGCATGGGCCATCAGAAGAAATGTCTATTAATAATCTGATGTAGAACAAAGGTATTCCCTTTACAAAAATCCTGTTACTTAAAGTCTAATGTTCCTTCTTTCTTTTTCTGATAAACGCTTCCATAGTCACAAGATTTTCAGGAGACAGATAAAAACATTTCTACATTTGAGCACTCTGTACTTGGTCTTAAGAAATACTTCAAAATGCAGAGTAATTTTATTCATTACTGGTGAAGACCAGGAAGTCTTGGATTCATTCTTCCTGATAAAACTCTTTATCTTTGTAGATACTTATGGACACAATATTAATATTTTTTTAACACTTTTGGACTTGAATCTCTCAAACTGATGAGAAAATGATAGGGATATGACATTCACCATTCAAACGGATGAATATTCACCAAGTCCCAGATTTATCTAGTGAAAAGAATTTTTCCAGGCTTCCTCTAATGACAAAGGGAAAAGACAAGTGAAGGGGAAATTGTAACTGTAACTGCTCAACAGTGATAATTTGTGTCTGAGGAATGATCTGGCACGGAGGGCAAGAAAGTCCAAGTACAAAAAAGAGTTGAACTGCTTGGAAGCACGAATATCAGAGACAGAACAGACTCCTTGCAAGGGAGTAAAGCTGTGAGATAAGAAACAGCATCAGGATCGTCTTGTAGCCATCCTGGAATAGGAGAGCTCAGGGTCCCAAGCTCAGGGCCAAATTTTGGGCAGCAGAGCTGGGCCAGGGGATGGACTTGCAGCTGGGCTGAGGTGCCCCATGCAACCATTCTTGGGACTGGTGTTGGTGCAAGGAATCTGTTTGCAACACATCCTTGCAGACTCCATGCAGAACCATGCATTGTGGTAGGACTTTGCACAATGCATTGTTCATTAAATTTTTCTTTTGTATTTAAGCACAAATGTGTGTTTCATTTGCTTCAAGGAGTACCATAAAAAATCCCCAACATAAACTTCTCCAAAAAGAAGCTTTGTTCAGAGGAGGATTTTCAGCTAGTATTGGTTATAGCTGTTCTCTGGCTGATGAGGTGGTGCACTGCCCACCTTCTCTCGGGAGCTGCGGATTAGTCCTCACCACCCTGATTAGTGAGTTGGGCAGTTAAGCACTCCTTGACTGTACCAGTAGCTCTTACTTAGCTAAGGCAGAGAACGGCACTGTCCGTCTTGAACTCCCATTGACTGGTCAAAGCAGGTAAGAAAAATGGAGACAATAGTTATCCCTTGACAACCCCAGAATGCTACTTCCAGACCATAACCTAAGTGGTAATCGAAGTGAAAAATACATGTTCTTGGAATTTTTCAAAAATTACTGACTCAGGTTGTGTCCAGGATGGAAATTTACTGATGACTAAAGCCAATCATCTCACAGCCTTATAAACAGCAGTCCTAAAGTGAGACCCTTTTGAGCTCTCCTGGAGTGTAGCAGGCTGCAACCATCATCTCCCTCTGAGCAGGACACTGCTCAGAGCTTGCAAACCACCAAGTCTGCAATGTCAGGGGGAAAGTCACAGGAAGACAAGAACAGGGTCTGGGCTGATACCCCTGATCCTCAAGGCTCAACCCTTCACCCTTTGAGAAATGCAAAAATCATCAGATGTGAGTATTTCACTGAACTCGAGGGGAACTTTTAACAGGTATATACCTTTATTATAATATGCATTGCAAGCATGAAGTAGATAGGTTCTTTTGCTGATTTGAACAAATTTTACTGATTTGCTTTGCTGCTAAAATTTTACGGATAATCTTGAATTGTAAACAAACTCTCTTTCTCTTCCCTTCAGATACAAACTGTTGTCCAAGTCTGACTGGTGACTAGTGTCACCTAAACACTATGAGAGTTTAGAAAGCAAAGAGGTCTATTCTGAGCCATGGTTCAATGGTAGAATTCTCCTTGCACTTTATATTTCTCTAGATCTAATTCATTGTCCAAGCCTGAGACTAGGAATAGATTCAGCTGTACCTAAACTCTGTGAGAGTTTAGAAAGCAAGGGGGGTCAACTCTAAACTTCAAGACTCAACAGGAGGATCTGCTTTACACTTTTATGCCTTTGATCTTTATAAACTTCTTCCAACTCTGTTGACTCAATTTCAACTTGATTTATCTCTGTGCATTTACTCCATGTAACAATAGAGTGAACCTTGCCATTGTATCTTGTGCAGTCACATTTCCACAAACTCATATCAAAACTATTTCATTCAGACTCTTTGGTGGTGGTTCTTTAAGCAACCTGACCTAAACAACTCCTTTCGTGGCAGCTGGAGAAAACGTCCAGTTTGTTAGCCTGCCAGGCAAGAGTTAACATTTGGGAATCCCCTATCCAAAATTTTGCAGAAGAACTTTGTTGAAGTTTAGCTTTAGTATATAAATAAATGGCCAAATCATGCTTTAGTTATGCACAGGTAGATTGAAAATGACAATAATTTTTTAAAATAAAAGCAAGACTACCCTGAAAGTAGGATAACAGCTTGGGGGTCAGGTATCAAACCTGGATACCGAAGAGATCAGAGGGTCCATGGGTTGGCTATTGGCTGGATGGGCCAGGAGGTCACAGCCAGCTCTTGGAGAGACCACAGGGCCTGGGTATCAATGGAGAGACCCATTTGTTCATGTGTGTCTGCACACAAAGCAAGGCAGGCCAGGGTATCTGGGGACAGCTGCCAGGAAGGTCTGAAAGTATAAGGCTAGCTACTGGAGGGATCCATAATATGACATTAGACCGTGCAGTCATGTAACATGTCTCATGTAATATCATGGTCAAGGTCATGTAACATGTGAGATATTTGTACTCCTCATGTAAAGCTGTTTTAGGTACTTTTTTTTTTCCCCATTCAGTTTGTCAAGATGTGTTTCTAACTCTTGAAATGGTTCCAGTTCAGTCAGCTCCAGACTCCTCCTCCATGTTGCACAGCTCCTTTGCATATGGAATACAGAACAAGTAAATTCCCCCTAGCAAAGGACTATACTGATGCTTTCCCATTCCTCCTCGATTCTCATCTACCACACATCTCAAAAATATTCAACCTAGGTCTCCAAACATGTCCATTTTCTACCATCCTTAGTCATAAAGGAAAAGTTCCGTGTGGGCAAAGGCTTTCCAGGGATTCCTAAAGAAAGACATTTTCCAAAGAAATAACTAAAACAACCATGGATCAACATGCACATTTTTATTTAAAGCCAAGTAAAACATGGCAACATGCTAGAAAGGTCATTCAGCACTTGAAGTTTGAACTGCACAAACCCATGGAAGAGGCACTAAAGGAGAAAATTATTTTAACTTGCTTATCCTGTACAATGGTAGCAGCTGTGCTTGGCAACTGGTTTTTGGGGACTGCATTATCATAGCGGTACAGACACAGCACTGCTTACAGCCCCATTTATCTTAATGCCAATATTATTTCTTTCAACAGAAGGAAGAAAAAAAGTCTTATAAAAAGTGGATAAAAGTCTTTTTCATGTGAATCAGTGATAGCTATAACATATACATCTATTATAAAATAGAAATCAAGTAGCAGTGTAAAGCACTTGACAGCATTGTCTTCATACAGTTAAGAAGCAACAGCCTGAGTAATATGCTACTTTCCATCTTGTCATCAGGACAAAAGTAATTCTTGCATCCTGCATGCTACTAACTTTACATTGAAAATGCATTTTTCATTTTATCTGACATGGTCATCTCCCATGGATTTTCAATGTCTGTCCATATCCTTTTCAGAGTAACAACCTGCCACCCTACTGACAGTACTCTCTACTCCCACCAATGTCTAATTAAAATTATCCACTCCGAATACTTCATTTCACCCCTATGTAATTTGAATAAACTACTTCTAAATGAAAAGAAAAGTGTTCACAGAAGAATATAATTAAATCCTTTAATAATAATCCCTTTATTTAAGTCAGTGCAATTTCTTATGAGGACAAGACCTGTAGTTCACAATTTGAAGAGCCTAGGTAATCACTCTGTGCAGGAAAACCACTGTGCCCACACATTTCCAAGATGGAAGCATATGTGCAAAGATTTGTCCTGATCAGTTCTTGTATAGGATATGTGAGTGAACACTGACTACATTTGCATCAGGGATTGATTCACTAAATTGGTTTCTACATCAGCTAAGCCTTAAAATGATGTTTCAGGTCATGGTGTTCTTGAAGATGCTGCATTCAGGTGACCAGCTTTTTTTAAAGACAAGAGCTATTAGCAAAAGAGACATAGTTAGATTTTTTAAATCTAACTTTCCATAACCTAAATAACCTCAGGGTGGTTAATCTCTTTTTACCTCCTTACAGTCTTTCTGTATTTTCCTTTGCATGCAGGATTCTTTCCTGGTCCTGCTCCTACACAGATCTGCAACACTGTTTCCCCTGGTAAATAGCTGTCACATTCCACTCTAGAACAGACTTCGCTTTGATGGACACCATGCTATTTCTGTATGAAGTCTGCTAACTGTAGTATGATTCTCTAGGGAGAAATGAGATATGTAGACACAAAACATCAAACAGAATATTTTCTCCTGAAAAGAGTTTTGATAATTTTCTGTGGTGAATGCCTTAACTTCTGGTTGCCAAAATCTTTCTTATGAGACACGTTTATAAATTCCATATGGTCCTTCCAATATTCTCCTTAACACTCCTGAGACTAGTAAATGAACAACACCAAGGCAGAGCTGGGCACTGAAAAGCTATCGTTTATAGTACTGTTGTTACAGTGGTTCCTGGCACATTTTTAACCTTGGTGAATGTGGTGGTGCATCTTACCCGCTCCCTTGGGCCAGTCTAAAATCCTAGGAATCCCCACTAGGTCTTAGCCTCTGTGTGATGAGTGGGGCAGTTAAGCTTCCCCTGACTGAACTTGCAGCTTTTGCACAGCTGAAGTGGGAAACTGCGCTGGCTGTACCAGAAACATTCCTTAAACAAGCAACTTAACCTAAAACATTTGTTCATGACAGTGAATTAGCATTCTTCCCAAAAGATTAACAGGCACAGTTTATGAATTAGCCCATTCAAGGTCCACTTTGAATACACAGTTTGGATGTAGCTACCCTGAACTGGAAGCAAAGAGAGTTTAACAGTGAGGAGGTGCCCAGCTTCTACCAGCTGGTCTCAGAATTGGAGCCAATGCCCTGGCTTTGCATATCTCCCAGCATTAATGTCACCTTAGCATCAAGTGATCATTTTAGTCCATAGACACGCACAATGTAACAATGAAAAATGATCATAAGTCAATTGTCTTATCCACAGAAACAATAAAACAATATTCGGCTATGGATGCCTCTAATCATCCCAGACAAGTATCATTCACACATGCAGTAGATTAGATTTTAGTTGACAAACCTATCATACATGGAGGTGCCTTCCAGTATGCCTAAGACATCAGGTAGATCGGTCATCGCCAAACCCCTTGAAATCCAGGTGGAGTACAGGTGCCATCCTGTCCCAGGACTAGGTACAAATATTTGTAAGCAATTTTTTATGCCTCAGTTCCACACAACTAAGGTAAAATGAGGCTTTCTGTAATAAAGTAGGAAGAGAAAGGTCTTTCAAGAGATCTAGAAGAATGCCTGAGCAGGTGAGTTTGAGGATGAGACTCAGCTCCAAATTAAGACATTCACATTTAGGTTTCTACATGGAGTTGTAGGAGTCGAAATCCCATTATTGTCAGTAAAGAGCTGCGTTCAGTTCATATGCCCAAACATATGTGCCTATTGTCATGTGAAACAGCTCAAAATTTTCAAGATATCCAGCAGGACTGACACAGATGGCACAGAACCTGTGGTAGCTGCCTTGTTTTTCGGGATAAGTAACGGAGCCAAGAAGAATATCTAAGCAAGTTGACATCTATGCTCTATCAACTGTATCAAAATCCACATATTTTCCCATATGATCATAAAAGAGATAAACACTTGAATAAAGAGTAACTTGACTGTGTACTTTCATATTCCATATATTCTTCAAACATAAATGCAGGACATTTTTCCCCTCATCAGATTACAGAACAAATAAGAGAATAGGCAAGACCCCTAGATGGCTGATTGATACTACTCAGACCATAGAAATTTATTATATAATGCATGGAAAAATGTGTTATGTCATTGATCTTCAGTGTGCTACTGAGCAAACTGCAGGTCACAGAGCCCAAAATGGAGGTAAAATTATGCTTTATAGTTCCAACAAGGGGTTTTTTTCCCTTTTCTTCCAGCTCCAGATTTCAGATCAAGAATATGATAACTTGTATCAAAGACACTGAACAATGAGCAGAAAGAATTTGGAAAGACTTTCCTTACTATTTTCTTAAATTTTTAATGTTCAAACTAGTGTCAGTAATGATGGGAGAAAAGTGTGTGTATGAGAAAAAGCTACAAAGGCTGATACTTACTGTTGAAAAAATAAATGTGGCAAAAAAGATGAAAGCCTCATTTTTGCAAAAGAAAAAAAAAATTAACAGCCATTCTCTTCTAATTATTCTCCAGTAATAAATGAATAGAATAATGAAATTTGTTAGCATAATTTCCTATTCATCAGGAATACTAAGTAGGAGGGATCACTTACTAGTTGCATATCATTGACATTAATGCCACTTTTGTGTTTTACTTTATACAATAAAAAGTTAAACAAAAAAAAAAGATTTAAGATATCATTGACAATACATTAATAGATTTCTCATCATGCTTTAAAGTCAGAAAGGCACATAACAAAAAGACTGAATTGCAGCATTTTTGACAATCAGCTCCTTTTCAAGACAAAAGTAACTGCTGTCAACACTCATTCCACAAAGGAGAGTTCTGACTGACCCAAGCCAATGGTCATTTTACTTTCAATTCACCATATGCTACCCAGTCTTTTGGAACAGTGATTTAATTTACATCACTATGGATGGACAAGCATGTCCAGGTTTAACCTTGAGCTACCCTGAATTGCTTCTGATACCCTGAGTATCTCTATTGACCTTAGTGGAATTGCAATGATAAAAATAAATTAATAAGTTGCTGTTAGAGTGGACTGTTCCTCAAGGGAAGGCAACGGTGACAATGAGACAGGCAGGGCATCATCTCCTCTGACACAAGGACTCTACAGCACTCAAAGAAGAAGAGCAGAGCAAGCCAGTGACAGAAACCAGGGCCAACTGGCAGCCCAGTGACAGCCAAACATCTCTGTAGCTCCCAGCTTACCTCCCAGCAGGATGTTGTTCAAGCTACACTTTGAGCACAGACAGCCAGACTCCTCAGAGGTGAGTGTTGCAGAGCTTGTAGGTGCACTCAGGTCCCTTACATAATTTCCTAGAATAGGTGTCATAAGAGAAAAAATTCAGCATGTAACAATAGTCAGAAAACATGTTGTAGTTTATTATTGAAAACTGACTGAAAAACTGTATCTTTGAAGTAATTCATCTGATGTTTCCATGGACTGATCCAATGTGACTGCTCCCTAGATTGCTTCAACGAAACCCTGAGATAATCATTAATAATTAAAAGCGACATACAGCGAGCACTTCAGGAAATCGCTTTTCTCCCTCTCAGCCCTGCCTCCCCAAGGACGGGCAACCATCTCCTACTTAAGTGGACTGAATATTGATCACACTTTTTGGAGTACTCTGCAAGTCAGACTGCTCAATGAGTACTCCACATATGTGGAAGCAGCTGTAACGAGCTGGCTAGATGTTCCTTCACTGATGAAGTCAAGGAAGTTTAGAGCTTGTAACCTGGAACTGCAAAGCACTTTGCAGCTGTATTCACTCCAGGACAATTTTACATAATGAATAATTTTGTAGGATGTTATTTTACATCACAATTACACTGAAAGGAAAGTGGTCCTCTAATATCTTTGATTGAATGTAATTGTTTGAGAAAGATTTGTAGAAGCTACAATACAGCTGTAATAGCGGGAATGTTTTGCACCCCTGACAAATAAAGCACTCAAAAGTTTGAAATAAACTATTTCTGTGGCTCAAATACAAATTATGAAAATGCCAAGTTACATTCCTGGGTTCTTGCCAGATTAATTTACAGAAAATGCAAAGAAAGGAAATTATTCAGATCAGAGTCTCCTGACAGAGACTCAAAGTGAAAGAGCCCTAACAAGTATGGCAGGGTAAATGGACAGTAGGAAAGCTGGAAAAATTCTGTAGCGGAATCCAATTTATTCTCATAGACACAACAAATTTAGGCTGAAGAGTTCTGCTAATGGAGAATAGTTACTTAAAAAGTGAAAAGCACTTCATTCCCGTGGTGTGGACGGGGGGGGGACAGACCACAATAAAAACTTCCTTCAGAAATGAAAAGGGCTAAGCAAGTACAAGAGAAAATAGATCAGACTAGAGTTACTTAAGAACACAGAGGATGTTGCAAGACTCTTTGGAAGTTGGCTCTTTCCAAAATTATCTGTTGTAGAGTCAAAATTTCCTTCTAAATTATTTAAGAAATGAAAGTGAGCTCTCACCCTGCTGTGAAAACAAAAACTATCGCTGATAGAAAAACAAAGGACTCTTATCTGTAATGTTTCATTTTCACGAGAAAATAGGCCTAAAAGCCAGAATGATTGGCTTTGAAAATTCTTTTCCATTTAACTATCATATATTCCACTTTATATAAGCAGACAGAAAAGAGAAGCAATTCCAGACCTAGTTCAAGAGAATTTATCTTTGACATTATGATCACAATGTTTATCATTCAGCTAAGCCCCCAACTTTTAAAGTGGGGGTTGTACTGCAACCACTGAGATAGAAAAATTGAACATGAAAACAGCTATCATTGCGAAGTGCTGTGAAGTATTCCAATGGAAACTGGTGATTATTTGATAGAACTGTATGCCTACAGTAATGCACTCTGTCCATGTCTGTAGAACTCAGCTTTTCCAGTTTCTGTACTGCTGCCCAGCCCGCAGAAATGCACACTCCAGTAATCTGCAGCATATAGGTAGCCCTAAGGACACAACAAAAATATTAAATAGAAAACACATAAACTTAAATTTGTGCCATTTGCCTGACGTAACACCTTAGAACAAAACTATTCTAAAACTTTCTTCTAACATTCACTTTTTAAATATTTTTAAATAAAGTAGAAAGCTGTAAAAAACAGATTTAATTGAGTGAAAATTTCCAATCCAAATTTTATTACAAATGTATCGTGTGTTTTTAAGGCGAAGTATTTTGCCGAGGTTTATTCACTGAACTCTGTATAAAGATATGCAACCCTTGGATGAATCTCGTATGTCTATTCCTCAAGAAAAAAAGCATGTTAGGCTGATTTTATGGAAATGTAGTCTAGACTACTTGAAAGTTGCATGTTTATCTAGGGCACAGAGGCATTTCTAACACTCACATATCTCATAGTAGGGGCCAATGGAGAAACAAACACAGGTATAAGCAAATTAGTTATATGATTAAGTAGAAGGACGACTGAGGTAACAAATTTACTTTTTTTTTTTTTTTTTGTTATGCCAGAAGTGTTTTTCAGCTGCCACTGCTGGAGTCAAAGGAAGTCAGGAAGCACAGGATGGCAGCTATTTTGGGATGGATGTTCACCATCAGTAGGAAAAGGCATTATCCCTGTTCTTATAGTAGTATCAGCAACAAGCTTATCTCCCTAAAGCCATTTTCTACCCCTTATCCAAACACCCTAAAGTTTAACTACCTGTGATTGGACTGACAGGGCAGGGTCAGCTTGCTCCTTTGTGCTGTAGCATTACAAAATTCAGGTTTACTTGTGTTATTAGAAGGCTTGACCTGGTTCTGGAGGAAAACAGTGAAAGACACCATCCATGTCAATTCAGCATCAGTGTGCTTGAAAATAATGTCACCTGAGATGTCTCTAATTCAAGAAAACATAGACATAGTGCCTTAGCTTCAGACATTCAGCACGTGCATTAAATTAAATGCAAATATAACTGTGGCATTCATTAGGAACTGAAGCTTAGCTCAAGAGCATTTCTATTTTAAAGTCCTTGCTACAAGACTAAACTTGAACACCTAAAAAAAATAATGGAGTGCTAAAAATATTCACCAGCTTCCTTTATGATTTTAAACAGCAAGACAGTTTCAGAAAAACCCTGCACATTACCAGCATCTTTGAAAGTCAGTCTGTGTATTTAAAATATGCATGAAGGTGCTTACTCTTAGTATTCTGTGTACCTAACTGCTGGGGTTAGTGCTCCTGTGCAGGAGAGAGCAATGAGGCAATCCCACATGTGCTCACACCAGGCACCAGGGCAGTGGGGGTGGGGGGTGTTTCTTTGGGAGCCCAAGCCCATTTATCACCTTATGCACTACATCTTATCCACAGCTGCCCTGGTTTCAGTTGGGATAGAGTTAATTTTCTTCCTAGTAGCTGGTACAATGCTGTGGCTGTGCTTCGGGACTTGGTATGAGAATGATGTTGCTAACACACTGATGTGTAAGTTGTCGCTAAATAGTGCTTACTCTAAATCAAGGAATTTTCAGTTTTTCATGCTCTGCTAGTGAGGGGGTACACAAGAAGTCGGGAGTGAGCAGAGCCAGGACAGCTGACCCGAACTAGCCACAGGTATATTCCATACCACAGAACATCACGTTCAGTGTATAAACCCAGGGGAAGATGGCCAGGAGGTGTTGATAGCTGCTGGGGGGCTGGCTGGGCATCAGTCAGAGGGTGGTCAGCAATTACATTGTGTATCACTTGTCTTTCTTGAGTTTTATTTCTCTCTCACTTTTTGTTGTCTGCCTTTTTGTTACAGTTATATTTGTATTATTTATTATATATTTTTTAATTTCAGTTATTAAACAGTTCTTACATCAACCCACAGGTTGACCTGGGTAGAGGGGGTGGGTGTGAGAGCCACTGCATGGCATTTAGTTGGCAGGTGGGGTTAAACCACACCATCACCTTTGCTAATTCTTGTACTGCTTCACTTCTTCCTGATGATCTTCCACAAACCTTGTATTCTAGTACCACATCACCCAGTCTCACAGCCTTTTTGCTCCAGGTGCTCAAATCAGAGCCTCAGTACCTGGTTACTCCCTTACAGTCACTGCTGTCATCCTCAACCTATAGCCCTATTAACCACTGGTCTTTTTTACTACCTAGGTTTTGGGCTATTAATCCATAAAGCCAGACAGAGGACAGCAGATACAGCTACACTTATGATAAACCTAATCTATCTGTGCCTACAGACAATATGTTTGTTAGCCTAGAAAATTTACATGGAAAATTTGTATCACACACAGAAGTCTTCTCCAAAAAGAATTTCTGTCAGATGTACAAAGCATTAGTCACTCTTCTCATGGCAAACTCAATGTAAAAAATGTTACTTCAAGTTTTTCAGTCTCTAAAATAAAGCCATGGTAATAACAAAATTCTTTAGTGATGACTAATATTCTAGTTGACTTAGAAACTCAAAGCATGTATTGGGAGCTTTTTCTTCATGGTTCACTGGTAACACTAATAGAGAAAAAACAATATGAGTACCTTGCAGAACGGACAAATCCTTATGACTAATAAAGTGCTTACAAACACCTCTCGTCTCCCAACCTCCAGCCCCTATACACCCAAAACAGAGATATAGAAAATTAGGGCTCAAAGAAAAGTCAAGAAATTACTCAAGATGCAGACAGGAACAGACTAATTTTCAAGACAAATGTTTCTTTTGTCCCTGTTGATCATGAAAAACATTTAACCATCATCATTTCAATACCTGTGTTTTATGTACTAGAATATTATAGTTTCACTCCTTCACATGTTTTCCCTTGCCTAGACTAAACTACGGCAGTTGCCTCAATACTTCTTCACAGGTCATGTTTTTGCTAGTGATTTTTTTTTCTGTCTTTCAGACTGTCAAAGTTCTTAGAAGTTAAAGCATGGTACACAGAAACTGGACAAAGCATTTCAGGTGATATTTTACCAGTTCTACTACCTCTCACATATCAGCTTTCCTATCATTGCTTACCAGAAGAAGATAAACTATTTTTTGCAAGAGCATAGCACTGCTTTCTGCCTCATATTTATTTAGCATTTCAATGCAGCCCCTCACAGCTGCTATCTCGCCAGTCATTTCTCCTTGCTAAACCTAAAGCATAAATACAGAGTTAATTCCACCCTTCCTCAGAGCCAATCTACACTACACAGCTTGTTTGTGGCATTACAAACCACTCACTCTCTTCTTCATATACACATATCCAGAGCTGTAAGTAAACTTATGGTTTCACAGTCTAGGCATTTTCCTCCATCATGGAATACTGGACACTACTGTGGGCTTTGGACACTGAATTAGGTAGGCTGTAGGTGTTATCAAGTATGACAAGTCTCACAATCTTTTATCCCTAGTGTTTAATCTTCTTCAGGGCCAGTAAGCACATAGCTTGGAACAAATTAAAAAATTAAGTATGATGGGACAGGATATCAAAATATGTATGCCTTTTCTCCAACAGTCTGTCTACTTACAATTTTATGGACCCAACAAGTCCCACAATCATTATCTTCTATTTAGATTTTATTACACATATATATTCTTATAGTATGCAGAAGACTAGTTGTGTGGACAGGAATCCCAGCAAACACTAAAATAAAAGACAAAGCAAGGGAAACAAATCCATCCTCGTCTCCCAAGTGAATGAGTGAAAGAAAAAGCAACTGAAAAAACAGAAGCAGAATGGAAATACCTGGAGCTAAGTAAGGTATAACTGAAATCTCCCTGAGATGTCTAATTCACAGGACATTCTACATAGGCACTTCATATTTGGGCTGATCTCTGAATTGCCCTTTGAGAAACCTGTACATCTCCCAGTAGCTCCTTGGGGAAGCTAAGGAGGAGCAGGAGTTCAGCAATGTGAATACTCAATGAGAAAAGAGCAGGCAGAGTGATAAGTTGGTGTCAGTAACACAGGTGTCTATCCACTGTCAATCCTCTTTTAAATATCACTGGCTGCTTATCTAAGCTCTGAGCACAATCTTAACAGACTCAACTGAAATAAATAGGATCCTTCTGAATATTTAAGCCATGTAACATCAGACCCAAATGGGACACTGGAATTTCTCCATAGTGTATGCAGAATACAGATGCCATTGGCCAAAAATTCACAACGTATGTACATTTCAGTGCACATCTTTATGTACACTGAACATTTCTGCATAGATAAATAATGAGCAGAAAAAGATCAAGTCCATGTTGTGCACTCTTCAGCCAATTCGAATCTTTACAAATCTGATTCTATATCTGTGAACAAGCTTTACTGTTTTAAATGTAGCTGTCTTTCACATTGCTAAGGTGCTCTGTAACTTCAGAAATTCCCTGAAGGCAATCTCCAAATAATGTGAGATTGATTGATCACAATTTTTTCCATCTGAGAAACAAATTCTACCTTGCGCAACTTCAGTATCAGTTGGGGTGAAATTTACATTTACGGTTATGGAATGATAGGCTTCCCTGCCCCCAAATAAAAAAAGGCAGAGAAAGTTATTGGCACTCACTAAAGTTATTATGAACTCTACAGAAAAAGAAAAAGGGTGGGTTAAACTGTGTGCATGTGTGTAATAGGCAAGGCAGAACTGGCTTGTGATACACAGTAAGCCATGCAACTATCTACCTTTTTTTTCCCCGAGTCTTTTAGATACTTAATGTTACTTTAATAAAGATCTTTCTCTTTAATCCCATTGGGTATCATTTCACGATGGTGCACACAGAAGAATAAATCCATTACTTAAGTTCTAATGTCATCCATTTGGCCTGTAATTATTATAAATGGCATTCATATAAAATTGCAGACAGGTAAAAATTTTCTGAAACATTAAGGGAATAAATGATGGAACGAAGGGGGAGTGAGGGGGAGATATCAACTGTATTCAATCAAACCATTGTGAAATTGCTATACTTTGAAATGCATGAGAACTTAAAAAAGAGGCACAGAGCCTTAAGTAAAAGTATAGATCAACATTTCTTTTTTTCTTCTGTTCCTAAGTACAGGAATACTCTTTTTTCTGAACTGATGAAGAAGGTGCATGTAAAATCAGTACTATCCTGAAAGAACTACAGAGCACATCCATTTCTACAGGTATTTTATCAGTAAACATAGCTGCATTGAAAAACATCTTTTGAGATGACTGCCCAGGCGATTTTATGCAGAATGCCACTGTCTAGACTGCTTCATGCCAAAGAAGACATTTACAGTCCCAAGTGATGAATGCTTGCTTCACAAACTATGCAACAATACATTAGGCATGATCCCCTTCAGGCTGCTGCTTTAGAGACTGGGTCTGAGATTATTTATATTATGCTGTTGGTAACAGGCTTATGGAAAGGAACTGAGAAGACAGGGAGTCTATTTCATAGCTTAACATCAGACCAGGCCTAGTCTTTGCTGTTAGGGTGAAAGTTACCCACAAAAAAAACAACAAGAAAGAGATTAAAGTGCTGAGCTTTCCTGGCCCATATGTACTGAGTCTTGGCTAAGCACAAGAAAGGCATGATTCAGTGCTGAGTTTCCACATTCTAGAAACACAGCATCAAAAAGAAATGGTGGTTGTAATGAAAAAAGCCTCACGAAGACAAAGCAGAGGATAGCTTCCTTTCCTCACCAAAAAAAGTCATTAGACTTGGTCCAGCCTTACTGAACTCGGTTTCCATTTAGTGCAGTGGGGTTTGCATGAGGTCTTGTGTGAGCAGGTACACTGGACATGTCGTTGAGTTTGTCTGCTTTCCCTTCTGCCACATGACATCTGGGTTCTTTCACTTTCATAGATTAGCATCCCAGCTGTGCTGAGGTGTGTGTGCAGAGGGAGCCCAGAGACCATGTTCTGATGATCTCCATGCCCGTGCAGAGCTGAGCCTGTTCCAGCTGGAGCTCATTGCTTTGACTGCATCCATGGATCTCGATGTAGAGCACTGTGCAAAGTCCACAAATGATAAATGAAAGAAACCCAGACAAATAGGAACATACAAAACATAAGGAACAAAAGACCATAATAATTGTATAGAACAATGGGGACTTCAGTAAAACAGGAATAAAAGACCCATCCACAAATGATCCAGCTCATCTCTCTGCTCTGAGACAGAAGCAGCTGCACATCTGTAATGCTGGGCAGTCACTTGTCTGATCTAGTCTTCAACTTCGTCAATACAGAAATTGCACAGCTACCTCAGATCTTAGTGCTCCACCAAACTGACTGTTAGGGAGCTTTTCCTAATGTCTCATCTGAGTCCTCATTGCTACAGAGCCATCATTCCTCCTTATTTTTCCACAGTCAACAAGAAGACATGGAAAATAAGAGCATTCTCATCTTCTTTGCCTGTTTCCATGTTTTTGCCCAACCCTTCTCAATCTTCTCAAGCTAAAAAATTAATTTCTTTCTCATTCTGAATACTTTCTATTTGATCACTTTCCTTAGTTATGCTTCATAGATTCACAGATGCAGGAGGCCCAGAAATGTTTAAGAATTTCACCTAATGCCTTACTAATGTTGAGTGGAGAAGCAGTTGAATTGCCATCTCTTATAGGCCCTACTTCTATTTGTAAATCCTTGCTTCATGTTTGGGTGTTTTGGCAATAACTTGAAATAGTCATCTTCTTGTGGTGCACTGTAGACAAGCAGTCCATCAGATATCATCCCACAGCTGATTTCTACATTAGTGCAGAACCTTATTCTTGTCCTCCACAAGCATATACCTAGAATAGTTTCTTCCTGCTATGCTTAAAAAGTGAATTTCAGAGGAAACTCAGAAATATTTTGAACATGCAGTTTCTATTAGAGCTTCATGTTACCAAGTTGAACTGGAACTTTAGAGATGCACAGTCTTCTGCAGGTTTTTTTCACCCAAAGATTAATTTTACCTGGTGGGTTCTTTCCTCAGCTCCTCTAATTTCCTGCTATCTCAGGTATATTTTCATAAATTTTATCAGCATTTCTATGCATTTCTGTCAGTGTGTTTGCTAGAGATACTATATTTTAAACAATTTACAATCTCCATAAATGCCCTAATGTATATGTAATTTCATCAATACATCTGTGTTTCTACTGTTATTAGTCATCTTGATCTCTGAAACTGGCATAAGAAATTGGTTTTTTTACTGAAATAACTGTTACCAGATTATCAGTGTGATAGCTTAGCTACACCAGCATCAGTGTAGAAAGAAACAGATCATGGTATAGACAGTGCTTAAGGACATACTTGTTCTGATCGTAAGTGATACCAGTTAAGATTTTTCTGCCTCAGCTGCTTGCTACTGCTTCTCTGTCACAATCCAACATTCCTGTCTCCTGAAATGCATAGTATGTCTGTGTGTGCAGCTGCACCTCAGTTGTCTCAAAATACTGCACTGAGAAAAGACATATAAACTTACCAGAAGAACACCACTTTATATGACTCCTCCATCCTCATCAACATCTGCCACTGCTCAACCTTGAGGTACATTAATTCTGGATAGCAGAATATTGTGCAGTGATTCGACAGCAAGCAATGAATGACTTGCTTCAAAATCAGAGGTTAATCAGCTGTTCTCAGAGTGATTCTGTGTCCAGGTTAATAAACCTGCTGAGACGCCAAACAGGAGATTCAAGAGAAGCCCTGATGGCAGACAGCGATGAGCAATGCTTTCTGGTGGGGAAGCAACAAGAAGCTGGAGGCAATTATTTCGTAATCTGGATCCACTCCAGAAAGAGCAGTTCATCTGATCCAATTTTCTTCACCTTTCTAAACCACTTTAAAACATTTTAGTGTATTTAGGAATAAAAGCTCTCTATCGTTTTCACGGGACTTTATAATTTCCTTCTCATCTCCCTTGAGTTATATTCTACCTATTAAATAAAAAACAACAAAAATAAAAATGGCAAAAGCCTAATGATCTTGATCCATTTCAGGAGGTGGAAAAAAATATTTAGCGGTATTTGTTCAGGGAAATCGTTCTAGATCTGGCTGTTATAAGGCACAATTAAAATGTAAATGTTCCTTTACAGCAAAATTACTACTTCATTTATGAATACATAAAATGGACTTTAAAACTACAGGATTTTATACCTATTCATAAGATTTTAGTGCTGTTCTTATAAAAACAAGCACAAAAGGCTTGTTCTTTCAATGTGCTTTTTTTTTCCTTTCCCTTTCTCCATTAATCCCAGTAAATTTCAAGGTCACACTGAGAGCTAGTGCACAGCAATGTGCACTAATATAGTTAATGCATAGGAATGTGTACTAATAGATCCATTCCTAATTATTTGTAAAGCAGCTAAGCAATTTTTGCTTCAAATGATTTTTTCAAACAGTTGGACAGCATATCATTAATAAATTTACTCATTTTACTTGCAAGATTCTTTGTCTTTAAAATAGATGTTATATTAGTGAAATCTATCCCCATATGATTTAAAACTAACTTAATTTTTTTCAGTTAACAGTATTCACTAGGGAATTAATTGGAGGAGTAATGAATTGTACCCCTGTCACTTTAAAAGGTAAGAAATCAAAATACTTTTAAAATTATATGGATTTATAATGGACTAACTAGTATATCTCAGAAAATATATATTTTGTCAGTGGGGAATCATTTTCAAGTATGATTTTCCTATATAAATTTCTCATTAGAAGGTTGTAGGCCCAGTGATCTATGATCTAGAATAAAATATTAAAAAATATAATTAAAGAATTAGGAATTTTCATAGGAAATTAAAGACATATCTGCACAGCAGAATGAAATGCCATCTGGAATTACCAGCTCAAATTCTAGAAGCAGCATATCTGGATTCTCACCTATTTTTCCTAAACTAATTGCCTTGCATCTCAGCCAAGATTATTAACTTGGACATAGGATTAGTCTGAGAGTGGCTGTTTAGCTTCTGATTTTGAAGCAAGTCATTTGAGGATAGCTGGGAAATCTCTGCAATATATTCCATAATTAGGTATAAGTATGCCTGAGGAATTAAAAGTGACAAATAATGATGACAGAGCAGTCACACAGAGTGATCTGAATCTCCTCATAGGGCAACTTGTTAAGTTGCTTTAATGCAACAAAGTTCAAGATTATACAAGGACTGACTAAAAAGCAGATATTAAAAAGGTTACTAACTTTGAGATGATGCATTGCAGTGAAGAAGTAAACTAAAATATGATTAAAATAGTTGATGAAAATAGTATTACAGTTCTGTTCACCATAGACTGGCAGGACTAGGGCAGGTTAGAGAAGTGGTTCACTTCTCCATTTTTGGTTCCTGGAAACTGATGACAAGATCCTTTCCACAAGCCTTTCTTCAGCTAGTAACATGCTATTGGTCTCAGTAAAACAGTAAAAGAAAACATTTCTGTGGTAGGTGACCTATAAGGGATCAAACTAATTGAATTAATCATGTCTTGTGCCTTTAAAAATCCATTAATTCATGAGAAAATCTGAATAAATTGTCTAGGAAACTTAATAGTTATATTACAATGCATTTCTAATTTATTCAGACTAATTCCAGCGCCATGGGAAAATAACTAGAATAAACTCATGAGGAAGCCTGTGGTTCAGGCATGCTCCCCAGTACGCTGTTGAATGCCAGACAACACTTCTGGTTAGTCGTGACATCCACGCCCACTGCTGTGGTACTCAGTACCACCTACACAACCTCTGCAAGGCATTTGGAGAATAGGCTAGGGAGCTACAGCTTTTACTGTGTGCATCCCCTTGGCTCACATAATATTTCAAACATCAGGGAAAATGTTTCCTATAACTGTTATCAGTTCTTAAGTGAGTTTAGAAGCTCATCTTTTGGGAGACTAATGTGCTGCCAGATATCCTCCTATCAGAGAATGTCTTTCTCCCAAGGACATATTATGGGCAAAGAGAGAAGTTTTCCTTTGGGGAGTTGGATGATTGTCATGCCAGATGTGCTTTGCTCCTGCTAGCCTGCCAGAAGGCTATGGAAAAAAGGATGCTTCTCCAGAGCATGGGTTGCATAAGAAGATGTGGAAAAAGTGAAGCAAGAAGGGAGATGCTGAAGCCACTGCTGAGAGGGAAGGAAAGGGCATTTTCGTTCAGGACACCTGACCAACAGAGCTTACAACTGCAAAGCAGTGCTGTTGGCTTGACAGTGATGATCAGCCAAGTAATCTGTCTCCCACACCTTTCCCCATGGGATGGGGATGTCTGTCTGTTACCACATCCTCACTCCTGACTGCGCAGGACTGAACAGAAGTTGGGACCATGTTAGGTGCTGTCAAAGCTGGGGGATAAGGGGCTGGAGGAACCACAAAATTAAATGTAGGAAAGGAAAAGAACCACTGATTTATCAGGCAAGTTTACAGTGCGCAGGCTATTCAGCACTGAGCTTTTGGGGAACACAAAGTGCATGCTAACTGCCACCACCTACACTAATTTTGTGTATATATATACACCAGGTACATATATATAAATTTATAGAGAGAAATTAGGTTAGCTAACCAATCATTAGCCTGGGCCTTGCATTACTCACATATTGTGGCAAAAGGTTGGCCTGAACATGCAGAACAACTTGCAATGTATTCATGAGGTTTAAAAAAAATCTTGGTAATACAAAATACTGACTTTTTCACTGTAGGCATAAAGCTACTAAGTGCAGTTAGAATCTGTTTGTTACCATAGAGCTCACAGAGTAATACTGTAAAAGACACAGCAAAGTTTAACATGTAATGTGGGAACACTATATATCTATAGGAGTTACCTTTTTTTCTTGGAGTTACGTGGATGACCCAGAGAAAGAAATAGAGAAATTGATTACACATCAGCATCCTACAGAAAACAAAGACCAAGAATTGTGTCTTTAAGTGAATAAAATTGACCACTATATATTAATTACAATCTTCCACTCAAATTATTTTCTTTTTGTAAGAAATCTGTAGGGTAGCTATGGATCTTCTGTTGATCAAAACACATTGACTTCTCCAAAATCAATACTCCACACAAGAAGAATATTTATCTAGACAGAATCTGGGAGAGATTAAGATAGCAAAGCCTTACAATAAATTATTTAATATCAATATTTTAATAGTTTCCACATTTTCATGCAAAATTAATTGAAACTAAAATTTTAATTTAGCAGATAGAAGTGAAATAAATACATAATTTCCATCATTTTAGCATTGATTTCTATATAGGAGTTGCATGCACTGAAATATGCTTTTTCAGGCTCTTACTAAGACTGCATTAATACACAGCTTTTTCTTCTTAATCCTAATATAAAATCTAATGGAGGAGATACCAGTTTACAAGGCTGACATTGTAAGTCTAGTAAAATATCATACAAGACCTGTCATCTGAGCATATTTTCCTAGTTATTGTAACACTTGCCATAAATCCAGATTCTTTTCATACATAATCACAGAACGGTCAGGGTTGGAAGGAACATCTGGAGATCATCCAGTCCAATGCCTCTGCTAAAGCAGGTTCACTTTGAGCAGGTTGCACAGTCATGTCCAGGCAGGTTTTGAATGTCTCCAGAGGAGATTCCATAGCCCCTTTGGGCAGCCTGTCCCAGTGCCCTGTCACCCTCAAAGTAAAGTTCTTCCTCATTTTTAGATGGAACTGCCTGTGCTGCAGTTTGTGCCCGTTGCCCCTTGTCCTGTCACTGGGCACCACTGAAAAGAGCCCGGCCCCATCCTCTTGACACCCTTAGGAGATCTGTATGCATTGACAAGATCCTCTCTCAGTCCCTTTCACTTGATGAAAAAGCAAGACATTGACATACTGGGAGTAAAGAAAGTTTTGTAGTCAAGTTACTTTTGAAAAGCCATCCAAAAAGGCATATCAAATAGGGCTTGACCATTCTGTGGTCCAGTACAGGACCCTGGTTATGCCAACACAGCCTTTTTTGAGTCCACCATGGAGCACACAGTTTGGAGCTGATTTAACTTTCAAAAATAAAACAGAGCCATTCTTACTCTTTTCCTGTCAGATGACTGTGATTTAAAAATCTGTTTCCCACTGCAGTGCCCCATAGTATGGTACTAGAGATAGTTATAAGGAAGGAATGAGAAGGAGCAGTAGTTCTGGAGGCCAGTATCACTAGCCAGTATTGCAATATATAAAATAACTGTAGAACACTTAAAAAAAACTCCTCTAAGGAAATAAAACTATACTTCAGCTCTTTGCTATGATCTACATACTGTCTGGTCCTGAATAGCGACATGCTTCCAAGTTTTTACCACTGGTCTGTACTTTTCATGTGTACTTTTCATTTTTCTACTATGCCTGGCAAGACAGAGCCTTGACTTCATCAACCTTCCATGGTCTCCCTCCTCTTCACACTAGGCCAGCACAGGCATTCAGAAGGCATGCAAGCAAACCAGATCAAGCACTGGCCTGTTTGAAAAATAGCCAATTATAACATTGTATTAGTATTAAATATGTTGTAAGAGAGTGAAAATAAAGAGTTGGGGGCATACAGGAGGTAAAAATAGACATCTATTTGCAGCGAATATGCTGATTTATGTGCATGTCAAATACAGCCTCAGAAACTAATTACAGGCAATAATTTTTTCTTCCATCTCTGTAAAGAAAACTTATCTTTTTCACTCTGTATTAGTACAGCTTTACACCTCACGGGGTGCTTTACAACACTAGCTGAATATAGCATGTTTTTCATTTGTCTTTGCCAGCTTTTTTTCATATTTTGGAGGGGGGTGAAAACTATAATGAACAGGAGAAGGATGGCTGTGAAACATACTGAAGGTAAGAATGAACACTCTTAGGGTTCACGTGGCTGCCTTCTGCTTCTAGAAACAATCTGTTGTTTGGAAGAGACAGGATTTACTTTCAGCTAAGTACATATCTGTTATTCAATGTATGACACCTGCTGCATTCCCGTGGAGTTTTTTAAGGCTGCACAAAACACATTTCCTTATTTTTATTCACTGCTAGCAGAATAAATTGCATGTAAGCATCCCACATAGATAGGATCTGCTCCTTAGTTCCATGCCGAAAGGGAAGGTGTCAGTTACGCATTATTTTGTAGGTTATATTTACAGCTGTAATAATACTTTAATTTTTATTCATCAGTATTTCTCTTTTCTTGTGCACACAAACATCAGGAGTTTCACACTGAGGATTAGTACAGGTTTGACACCTCACCTCTTCCATTCCACCTTCCAGAATTTAATTATAAGGCAAAAGTGAACAACTCTTTTCAAAACTATTTGTTTCTGTAGTAAATTTCCTGCTTTGAGCAATTTCCCATTTTGTTGAAAATTTTCAATTCTCATTGGAAAAAAGGAAAAATACCAACAAAGCAACCAATCCATATCAAACCATCTTTCTCCACTGAAATGGCATAACATTTTTGTCAGATGCCAATTCCCTTTTAAACCATTAAGCCACCCTTTTGTAATTTTTTACATCCCTTTATGGGAGCTGAAGATGAATCACATAAGAATCCATGGTTTAAACTTCCAGCATTGTCCTTCAGTGAAACTACATCTCACACAACGCCAAACTAGTGCAGATAAGAACCATTCTGTTTGTTTGCTGCCTAGCAAAATATAAACCCTTACCCTGACCAGTGTCTAGGGATGCTACTGCTGTGAAAAATATAATTAACAACATTATTAAGGCATAATTATGTCAACATCCCCTTACCTATTAGAGAAGGTTTGTTTGTCTTGAGTCATTTACTGAGCTTTATGTAAACACAATTAAATATAATAGTTAGTTAAAGTACTGAAATCACCTAATAACTAACTATATTTATGTCCTGAGACTTTCAGTATGAAAAAGCATCACACTAGAAATACAAAATTAAATATTTGGGTACAAAACTGATCATCACTAAAAACTCTCAAGATTATTATGTTCCATTAGTTTGATCAGTTTTATCCATGAGCTGTTTTACAAATTTCAGAAGGGTACTCTGCAAATTTCTTAAAGAATCAATGGCAAAACTAGTCCCTTTGACATGATGAAGTTACCAAAGGAGAAACCAACCCTTCAACAAATAACAGTAACTTGTACATTGCTGCTAATTACAGATAACTGTGGGTGGAAGGAAACTCAGGATCTCTCATCCATCCCCCTGGAAGCAGGATGAGTAATGAGATCAGCACAGGTCCCTCAGGGCTTCATCCAATCAGGTCTTGAAAATCGAGGACTGAGACTGCACTACCTCTGGCAACCCATTCCGCTGATTGACTGTTACACGGGGAAAGAGCTTCTCACTCCCAGCTGGTGCCTCTCCTGCACTGTGCCTCTTCCTCCACTCAGGCAATGCTGTGAAGAGCTTGACTCCATCTTATTCATGACCTCCTTGTAGGTGCTGACAAGCTGGTTTTAGATCCACCTCTATATACACCTCTTCCCTAGCTGAGAACAAGCCCGCCACCCCCAGCAACTCCTCATATGGCAACTGTAGTTGACATGCTGGAGGGAAGGGATGCTGTCCAGAGGGACCTGGACAGGCTTGAGAGGTGGGCCCATGTGAACCTCATGAAATTCAACAGGGCCAAGTGCAAGGTCCTGCATGTGGTTTGGGGCAACGCTCAGCATCAATACAGGCTGCTCAAAGAATGGATTGAAAGCAGCAATGAGAAGAATTTGGGAACATTAGTAGACAAGAAGCTCAACATGACCACTCAATGTGCACTTGCACCGCAGAAGGCCAACCATATCCTGCACTGCATCAAAAGACGAGTGGCCAGCAGGTTGAGGGAGGTGAGGCCGCTCTGCTCTGCTCTCATGAGACCCCACCTGGAGTGCTGTGCTCAGCTTTGGGGCCACCACCATAAAAAGGACATGGACCTGTTGGAGCAAGTCCAGAGAAGGGTCACAAAGATCATCAGAGGGCTGGAGCACTTCTCCTACAAGGACAGGCTGAGAGAGCTCGGGTAGTTCAGCTTGAAGAAAAGAAGGGAGGACCTTATAGCAGCCTTCCAGTACCTAAAGGGGGCCTACGAGAAAGCTGCAGAGGGACTTTTTACAAGGGTATGTAGTGATAGGACAAGAGGGAATGTTTTTAAACTGAAAGAGGGTAGATTTAGATTAGACATTAGGAAGAAATTCATCACTGTGCAGGTGGCAAGACACTGGAAGAGGTTTCCCACAGAAGCTGTAGATGCCTCATCCCTGGAAGTGTTCAAGGCCAGGCTGGATGGGGCTTTGAGCAATCTGATCTAGTGGAAGGTGTCCCTTGCCATGGCAGGAGGGTTGGAACTACATGATCTTTAAGGTCTCTTCCAACCCAAACCATTCTATGATTCTATGAAAATCAAATAAAATCATACCCACTTCTGTCCCATAATCTGAAAATAGACGCATTTTGTCATGGAAAGCAGTCAGGTCAGTTAGGCCTAGTTAACAAATGGTAAATCTCTACTGTCTATTCCCAACCATCTAACACAGTGCAGACTTTTGTTACAAAAAAAACAAAACAAACAAACAAAAAAAAGAAAACCACAATCAAACCAACAAACAAAACCCACCCCTTTTGTCTGTTGTTTCATTTACCTTTCCAGTGCTTCTTGGACCCTAACATTGTCAGTTTTGGCCTTCCTCAAGCAGATTGCAGGAGGGGTGGGAGTGAATTTGAGCGATATGGTGTTTCAGTATCTTAAATCCTTTGCTGGGAGCATGATGGTGTTCATGGCACTCTGAGGGTCCACTTGGAAAGGTATTTTTATGTTTTCTTATCACAGCCTGCTTCCTTCTTACTCTGCTAGCTGCTTTGAAAATTGCACAACATCCCACAGCCCCAAATGGCATAAAGGTGGTTGTTTGTTATACATTGGCTACATGAGTTTGTCAGGCCTGTACCATACAGGGCATTTTCAGAGGTTAAGCTCAAACAGGACGAGTAATAAGCACCTGACCACTAGACAGTTACTGAAACGGGGTAATAGCAGCTGAGGCCACAACAAACCCAGACAATTCCTAAGACCCTGCACTGTCAACACAAGGCATTTTATTAGGAATGAAACAAAAATCATATTCATTGGGCTACCAAACCACATGAAACAAACGGTGGAAGGGCAGGCAGCAATGCATAGAGACTTTGGTAAAAAAATAGAATCTGGCCATTGTATCAGGATGGAAAATTGATTGTGTAATGGAAACCATGCAAGAATATGTTTCTAGCAAAAAATTTTAATCATAGTATATAATCTGCTTAAGTTGCCGGGACAAATGAACATTTCAACTAATGAATAGGCAGCTGAACACACAAAAAGACAGAGAGCATCATTGCACTGAGGTGAAATGTTATAATCTTCCAAAACTCAGTAAAATTGAAACAGTACACCTGGTAATTGAAAAAAGGGGTTTATTTTCATCAGTATTTTTTTCTGATTGCAGTTTAATCTTTAAAATTGATCATTGCCCTTAAATTGTGCTATAATACCTGAAAGGAAGTGGGATCATTAAGAAGGAATAATGTTTGCCTCCTAAATTTAAATTACTTTCTTCTAATCATCTTACCTTTCAATATAAATGCACTTCTGTAATTTTTTGTTCTGGACAAACCCTGTATTGCTAGATAACTTTTTTCCCTCTTGTGATCTTTTAAATCTGTGCTTTATCTTAGTGACTGACTGAAACTTGACAGACAGCATGACCCTCATTATTTAATACATTGTCATTACATTTCATAAACCTTTGTAAAAACAGTTCTTTTTGTCATCACAAAAATAACAGCAGCAATGAAAAAAAACCTGCTATTAGAGTCTCATCTAACGTCTTCACTGGGTTCTCTGCAAAGACTTCTCCCTTCATCCTCAGAGGCTCTTGCTTCTTGCAAGGAGCATAGACCATTTTCAGACTGTGCTACAGTGAACTTACCCAAGAACATGCTCCGGTTTTCAAACTGTGTTTTGATAGGAATGGCAGAGACATTTCATTGCTCCAAGTAGGTTTCCTCAGTGTAGAAAAACATCAATATAATCAATTAAGCATTCAAAAATGCAGGCATTTGCCTGACTTAGAAATTATATCCAGAGGCCTCTTTTTAAATATTTTTAATATTTTTCCTATTTTCTTAGGAAAATTCAGTGATGAAAGCAAATTGTACTGTTGACCTACATGCTGCAGTACTTAAATTCATTGAATATTCAAGAGTTTTTTGTAGTATAAATTGGTAACAAAAATCTAGCCTTAAATTCAGGGAAGAAAATAGCCCACCTTTGTGAAATTGTATGTATAAGTATTGTGTTATGGCAGTTTCTAAGCTGTGAATTTTACTTTAGAGTATTATTGCTACCCTGTTTACATGTAGTGGAGGTACTGTGCCATGTAATGAGTATAATGTCAAATGATATATTGATTCCAGAAATCACAGATATTTTCAACTTCCTAGTTCCCAGTGTACATTAAAATAAATACAAATTATTTGTCATGTTAGACCAGAAAGACACAAACTAATTCCTTAATGGAACAGAAGCAAGTTGTTACTGATCTATAAACAGTTCTACTCTTTTAATTCTTTAAGGTTATTTATTCTCACAGTTTTTATACCACTAGGAAAATCCTGGCTTAGTCTCATCTAAACAGCAAGATTTAACTAAAGAAATTCAAACTTTCAAAATTACAAGACAGAACAATTAAAATATAGATCAATCTTGGTTTTACAGTAAAGGCACAAGCCTATGCTTTGACCTATGTAGCTGTGCTGTGAACTTTGACATAAAACAAAATCTTTAATCTCGAGCTGCTGCAGCTATCCTTTTCTAGAATAGGGATAAAAAAAATTCTTACTAACATCTGTTTTCTCCTTCCAGATTATATGTCTATATTATCATTTTTTATGGAAAGAAACTGTTGTCTTACTGATATCTGTTCAATGCATGAGGGAATAACATCAATAATACTCTCTCAGTAATAACAATGCTCCCTGAAGTTTTCTAACAGCTCTAAAATAAGGAGTATAGGTAGCTGAAAACAATATCTCTTTACTTTAGCAAAGGCATAATGTAGGCTGCATTAGGAAAGTAGTCTTTATTAAAATTATTACAAAAAGATCTGTCCTTAGGTCTATAGCAGGGCTCCTCAAACTTTTTAACCAGGGGGCTGGCGCGCGGATGCAGTGGCAGGCAGTCATCTGCGGCTGCTTGGTTTCCCCCCCCAACCCCCGGCGGGGGGGTTCTGTAAATACCGGGGGCTGGACTGAGGACCCTGGGGGGCCGTATCCAGACCGTGGGCCGTAGTTTGAGGTCCCCAGGTCTACAGAATGGAAAGGGCAGGAAACTGAGGTACTAACAAAACAAAGATCTAGACTGAGTTAACAGTTTGAATCCTGAAGTGGAATCCAGGTAGAGCAGGAGGTGCTGAAGCCTCCATGGGAGGGCTGGGGAAAACAAACTCATCTAAGAACCAGAGAAAACAAGGGAGCACATTCATCCACAAATTCTCCTGTAGTAATAGAAAGTATGGGAGTGCCTCATCCTCCAAGATTTCTTTCTTTTTTGCATGAAAGTGCCTTTATCCATTCAATATCAATACTCCTGTACTTTTCCCTGACAGTGGCTGCCTAAAGCCAGATCTGAAAGGACTCACTGAATTCACTTCATGGGTCTTAGAGGGCCTTTGAGTGTAGATCCATCGCAACACGCATGGAAGCTTACCTTTTACACTGGAGTCCTTTTCATTCTCTTTTTAACATCCTTAATACATTTTGGCTAAGGAGAACAAATTCACCCCACGTATATTTGATGCCATTTCACTGCTAGCTACAAACAAGTGTGAAGGAGAGTGCTTGGTCCCTGGCCAAGCTTTGAATCAGAGCTTTGTGCTTCAGTAACTTTCTGCATGGCAGTTTATTTCATCAACCAGCATTCACAGTGTTAAATATCTGGAACATGCTTACAGGACAGCTTTTGGGCCAAGTCTTGACAGTATATTCAATACTAACATTGCATTTTTCAAACTAATAATTTTAGAACAAGAGAGGTCTGAGGAAATACAAAACGCTATCAAGCTACCTGCAGGTAGCAATACACCCACCAAACCCACCGCTTCTGCCATTGTTTAAACTCTACGATTCTAGGTAGGAAGAAATGATCCCAAGTATGGCAAAAGAAATGTTAGTATGTTTATATAGATATCACTCAGCAGTTTTTAGGGATTTGAGGAGAGGTTCCAAAATCTTTTAAAGAAGCCTTTGTTTGCTTTGTGGGAGTTACCTATTCACAACTGAATGCATTCAAACTGCCTACAGGAATTCAGGCAACCACACATTAGATGTTTCAATATGACATGGTGCCACTTAAAACAGGCATGTAACGTCAGTTAGCACAGCCTTTCAGGGTGCTGCTTTCTGTACTTAGGAGTGTTTGAAACCATTACATTCCTTTCCCTTAGTTATTCACATAAGAGAATGCATATTGTTTTACTAACAGCATGAATGGTTTTCTATAGTTTGCTTATTGCAATTACACTCCACTGGTACTTACTGATACCTGCAGCAACTGCTACTAAAAACTACCTCTTTTGTTGTTCTTACAGATGCTTTTTTTTCTTGAATGGTAGAAGACAAAGGTAACTTAAATTAGAAGAGATCAGTCCAAACTTTTGAAAATGGTACAGACTATAATCTACCATCTACAGTGGTTTCATGCAGTCTTAATGTGAATTACAGTAAACTGTTAGGACTTTCCCTTAACATAATGTAATAAACTTCTATGCAAGAATCTTAGAAAATGTACACTAAAGTCTGAATGTAATAACTGACATTATCGCATCGCCATATAATAGCAGTTACTGAAAAATATTCTGGAGTCTGTTTAAAGACAAGGGCCCAGAATCACTTTTATGTGGATGTTAGTGGAGCTAACACATGCTGGTGACCTCAACAAGCTGTAGGCTTAGCTATGTCATTATTTGATAGAATCTCAGTGGTACAAAGCAACTTAAACATATTGGCATATAGTATGCAAATCCCTATATAAGAATCCAATGATAATGGTTTCCTAAATTATGTCTCCATTTAGAATCACTGTTTCTGGATGCCTTCAGTCAGGAGCTGAAACGCTATATGCTGCAGACAATGCCAGAAATGTCATTAAGTCATTTTATCCAGAATTTTTATTAAGGAATTCAATTGCCTTTCCTTGAAAGAGTGTCCTCCATGATCAGGAAGTATCAAGCCTCAGTATTCAAATCTCCTGACTACAGTTTACACACTTCTTGGCACTGAAAAGATTGCGCAAACACATGGAAGAAAAATACACATTTTTGATGGTGATAGAGTTGCTTCAACTACCCTTGACAATGCATGGCTTCTCTAGCACTGTTTGCCTTTTAGCGAATTACACATACAAAATGTATTAGTCAAAAATACATGCTCTTGAACACGAGGTTCATTAAGAGTTCATGAAATCAAGTTTAGATTTAATGTTGAAGTACTGATATTAATTTGCTAAGGGAATACATTGACAATTGTTTTCATGGAGTGCGCTTACATATCTGTTACCACCCAGAAGAAACTAAAGTAGCCACTGTAATTAAAATAATTTAATTTAAATGTTCTCTGAGTGAAATTTCACACTGACCCACATGGAAAGCATTGAGTACAATCTTCCTTCCTAAAATAAAACTAATCTTCCTTACAGATGCCTGAGTTTCACAACAGTATCCATGATACAGCTATGGAAACTAACTGAAGAATGCATTGAAGAAAATGTTCAGTATAGGGTGGATATAACAACTCCAATAATAAATTTTGATAGATAATTTGCTCTTCTATTTGATAATATTCTCGATAAGTAGGAGACAGCAGAAAGAGGAAACAAGTAATGTGTCTACATGTCTAAACACAAAATTGATTTAATTATCATTCAAGCCATTTTAAGTTATACATTTGGAAAAAGCTTTTTAACACAAATAATAGAAGCAATAGGATGTATTGGTTAAGGACAAGGTGTAGTTCTTATAGCTGGTGATGTAGGAATGGGTAATTTTGGTTTTGTGGATAGAAACTGTGATTCCAGGTCATATTGAAGCCCCATTTTTCATAAAAGTATATGATGCAAAACACTTACCATGATTCCAAGTCTAAGCTTCCTTGAGCAGCAAGAGCAAAATAAGACTAATGTATTCTAAGGCAAAATATGCAGACCTCTCCAAGTAAAAGGCATGCTGCTTGCTGGTATAGAAATTTGAAACAGTGCATCAAGAAGTCACATGCTTTCTGGGTCAAAAAGCATTCAGATGATGAAATCTGGAGTGTTACTAATCTGCCAAACAGATTAAAAATGTATCATACCTAATGTTTGTAGCATTGCTAAAGCTGTCTGATGGCGCACATTTGAAGAGCATTTTCAAAAGCTTTTTAACTAAATCAACACTTACCACTTAAACCTCCTCATTTCACCTAGCTGTGGAAAGTAAGGCACCTAATTTATGACTGTCCTTTAGACTCTTTCTAAAGACAACAGAGATGAGTAGATGCTTCTGGAAGCTTATGTTGTTTTAAGAAGATTGTTTAAGCTAGGTGGTTACCATCAATCTCCACTGACTACCAGGGTAGTCAATAGGAACAGCTAAGACTAGATACCTCCTCAACAACTGCAACTTCATGAACAGAACCCCTCCCAGAAGTGGCAAGTTATTTGTACTCGTTCATATGAAAACATATTTAGAATACCTATAAGGTACCTCTGACTGAGGCTATCTGAATTGAAGGCTACTTTTAAGACAGATGAGAAATTCTTCCTAGATCTTAAGTTGTTGGAATGTATCTGGGTTTGGATTCTTAAGGAGCCTACTGTGGGTCTCTGAGGTGTCACTGTTATTGCCCCTAGCTAAGATTTGCTTTAAGATTTTAAGATAAATTTGCTAAGATTTACCAGATGCTGCTTTTCCTTGCCCCTTAAGAGGCACCATATGCATGGGGCATCCTGATTAACTGTGTCCTCACTTTCAATCAGGCTAAGGAATTTTCCTTTTCAGGTGATTTCTGTTGTTACATAGAAATTTGTTAAATTAAGTAAGAAAATTTCTTTCAACTGCACTCAAAACTACTGACAACTGAGACAGATTAAATGCTAAACCAAAGCTGAAATATTCAATCAATCACAAAGTAGTTTTCTGTGAAGCTGGGAGAAAGCAGGAGAGGTGACTACATTCTGTAACTACAAGGTATTTGTGTGTTTTTATAACAGCCTTAAAACAATGATCACAGAAATTCCTGACAACTTTCTGAAAGCTTTTAGAATACAAAAGAAGCAGTAGAGTCAAAGAAGAATAATTATTTTCTTTCCTCTTAATGCAGATTTCCTACAATGTAGTACTTGTTATTTTCTAACCCAGACATACCAGAGACAAGGATAATGAATTATTTGGTAGAAATGAAATTCTGTTTTTTAACTGATGCTAGGCAAAAAATATCAGGAAAGAGTAATCTTGTTGGAATATATGTCACAGACCGCAGCTAGCAAAATAAAATTAACGGCAATGTCACTAGTGAAAGAACAATTGAATTTCCTAAGGATAAGTTAATAAAAAATGAAATCTCACCAACCTGTATTCTGTTTAAGTTTGGATTTATGTATCCAAAATCCACTTATTTGAAGCAGCAGACTAGTCTGCCTGCTTTTCAGGGCAATTTGTTCTTTACATACTAACCTTACTAAATCCTCTTCTCCTTAGCTTTGAAATCCCTTGAGTCTATCTGCCATTCACCATCCAGCATTTATAGAGAGACTTTCTCTGGTAAAATAAGAACATTCATCACAATCCAAGCTTGGGGCGAAAAGTACAGAAGCTTCAGTTACCTTCCTGGAAATACACAAAAGTTTAGATTTGTCAGGACTACTGCTAATTTCATTCGACATGGTGGTGATATTTCCCTTCCATGTAATAGTTTTCTGCTTAGGAAATTTATTCAGAAGAAAGTCAGTTCTTATTGGAATGGCACTCAAAATACACAGGTCAGCTGAAAGCTGACTTGAGCTTACCATTAATTATTATCCAGTCCTGATTTATTTAGTTAGTCATTACTTTGTATGGGGACAAGAGATGAGCTGAGCAGCCCAGCCACCTAAACCTGGATAATTTCATTAGTTTGTAGACCATTGCAGAAAAAAACAGGAAGTCATTTCATCATGCCTTTTCATTTCTCAGGAGAAAATTAAGTATACTGCATCTCAGATGGATGGAGGCATTTGACATGTAGTATTGGTTCCTTATATTATCAATGGATGTAACAGGAATGCATTTTAAGTAGGTTTTGTTCCTTATATCTAGTCTAAATCTACCCTCTTTTAGTTTAAAACCATCAGCCCTTGTCCTATCGCAACCAGCCCTGCTGAAATGTCTGTCCTCATCTTTCTTATTAAGCCCCTTTGAAGTATTGAAAGGCTGCAATAAGGTCTCCTTGGGGACTTCTCCAGGCTGAACAAACCCAAGCCTCTCAGCCTGTCCTCATAGACAGGTGTGCTATCCCTCTGGCCATTTCTGGGGCCTTCCACTGGACCTCCTCCAACAGGCCCACATCTTTCTTGTGTTAAGGGCTCCAGAGCTGGACACAGCACTCCAGGTGGGGTCTCACCAGAGCAATGTGGAGGAGCAGAATCACCTCCCTCAAGGTGCTGGCCACACTTTTTATGCGCCCCAGGATACAGTTGGATTTGTAGGCTGTGTACGTACATTGCTAGCTCACGTCCCCCAGGTCCTTCTCCTCAGGGCAGCTCTCAATCTCTTCATCCCCCAGCTTGTATTGATACTGGGGACTGCATTCTGTGTGCCATGTGACAGTACATGTCCAGTTTTGTTTAACACACATTTATTGAAAATACCAAAAGCAACAGAGAAGATTGTTTCTGTCAGCGATGGTGAAAGCATAGTCCGTGTTATTCTATAGCTTTGTTTATCCTGTTTTGCCAAAGCAACCACCTATTCCAACATTGTAATCATCCCAAATGTGCCAGTTATCTCTAATCAGCTGGAAGTGAACAGCATCGCACTACACAGACATGGAGAGGTCATGCCTCTAGGCTCACTCTGCAAGGAAGCATGGGAAACCAGGGAGGAGATGGGATAATAGCAGTGGCTCACGTGTCAGTGAGCTGTTGCAGTGCCCTTTTCTTTCAGCTCTGTGGTGGGGAGCTGAGGGATGACTGACTACCAAACCTCAGCCTGGGCTGGCCAGGTCAGACAGAGCCAGGGTCAGGGCTAGAGGCTGAGCAAATGGGGCCCAGGGCCTAGGCAGGGACTCTGGACACACATGACCAGGACAGACTGCTCTGGGGTTTAAGGGAGCTGCGGATGTATGTGTCCTGATGGACAGAGAGTGTGCTGTAAAGCAGGATTACCCACCGGGGAACCCGTCTCTGGTGGGCTGGAGAGAGGGAAGAGCACTTGTTGCTGGTGGTAGTGATGTCTGTGTGAGTGCTGTTGGCGTTTGGGAGGGTGTGGGGAAAGGCACTGCTTTCCATGCTGATGTCTGCAGCCAGATGTGTTTGCAGTGTGCCTGTGCGTGTGTATCTGCACAAGACAGAAGAACTTCCCTGAGTCTTAAAGTCCACTAGATTTGGTTTCCTTTCACAGCTCCTCTAGGCTGTGGTTCCACTAATGGGGGTTTCTGCAATTTCCTTGCTCATAAGTCAAGATCTCTGGTCTCTGTTGAGAACACTGGCAGTCCACCACTGTCAATAGATAGACCACTACAAATGCTTGTTGTAAATATATTACACTGATGTATATCAAGATTTCAACCTGTACACAAGAAAAAATTAGACCTTGCTCAAGTTTCATTGTATTATGCCACCATTTTCAACCTCATTAATGTGGTTACACCAACAGGAAAATTGCTTGGAACAGTGCTTGGCTGTGAAGAACCAGTTTTTAAATTACTGAAAGATTTAATTTGTTCATCTTTACTATATTAGCTCTGGTCATGTTTCACATTCTTGATGGTACGTGGCTTTGCTGAAGAGAGTTGCAGAACAGAATGCATGATCTGAATATGTACTTCCATCAGATCATTGTGTAGTAGTCTGGAAATCCATTTGAATTGTTAATTGTCTTTTTTTTTTTTTTTAATGTGTTGTGCATGTCATGCATTAAATATCTGGCACAGTTTAACTAACAGATGTGGGGTTTAGGTTGCTCACTCTTTCATTATTTGACTGCAATTAGTTAGAATTATTAATCTTTTTGTAATGCATATGTATTCTCAGCAAAGAAAAAATAAAAAATATTTCTTGTAACTGAATGTACTTTAATTCTGGATTTCTCAATAGCTGTGAAAAAGGTCAGCTTCATTGTGCCCATACAAAGGAATATCACCAGAATTTTTAATATATTCACATAGAAACTGCAATTTCTATTAGGTCTACAGACATATGAATCAGGAAGAGATCTATCTAATACAGCTTTTGCTTCTGCTATTTGAAGATCACTTTCAAAGTATTTCCCCATATAAATTTCTGCACGTTATACTGCGTAACAGCACACAGGTTCTGTTTTGTAGGAAGATTATTTATTGAAACAGATATTCATAACATTTTACCTTTGTTCGCACTGGAAAATTACAGAGGGTGTTTTGCTACATTGATATGCAAACATAAGGCTCCCCTCGAAGAAGAGCAGGGGCAATCGCAGTGCCTCCTGAAGCAGCACATAGAGCACTGGGAGGTAGCAGAGGCTTGTTACTGTGCACTATAACCCTGTTTTTACCCTCTTCACCTACCCTCTGGCAGCCAGCTTGTCCCTCCACAGCTGTATGATCCAGTGCTCCAGCCAGCACTAAAACGAATTACAGTGGCTGAAGCATGCTGTCAGGGTGTTCCCCCAGCCCTCCAGGGACTGGAATAAAAACAATTCTGTACCTCCTCCTTTCAGGAAAGGAATTGTGTTTACCTATCTTACTGAAGTATGTTATGCTGAATTCAGTAACATTTGCAGGCTGCTTTGGTATCTCCAAAAAGCAGGTTGAATGAAGCTGTAAAGTATAATCATCATCATCACCATCATTATTTGCCTAAGATGAAGACCTAGTATTAAATGTGTGTAAGTCCTGTTCTTTATGGATGAAATGTTGAACTATATATAGTGTCACCTTCATTTTCCTTTTCTAACACTGCACAAATTAGGCAGCAGGCTGAATTTTTGTAGCACGTGTGCACAGTGCCACCCACTGTTCTACACAAACTTCTTTCTGCTCTGCACTGTCTCTCTTATGCTGCATTTGTCTGGTATCTTCATTTCCTCATCTTTATTTGCTGTACTACAGGTACATGTCACAAAATGGCAATTTATCTCCTGTGAGTGTTCACCTCACTTGAGCTATCAGGCTAGTGCTTGTTCACACACCTGAGCCAGTAATAAATGTGCTACTGTATCCATGCACTGGTTCATGAATGAGCTGTAGAGAGTTTGTGGAACAGAGTTTTCGAACGGCAGTAGCTGCCTGTGTTCTAAATATATAATGCCTGTTTAATTATCTTTTTTAATTTTTTTTTCTTTTTTTTTAATGAAATCCCAAGTACTCCATCTCTGCAGGGGAAGCTGTGGGGTGATGAAGAATATTTCAGGTTTGTAGGAAATAATCAGCTGCACTGGGTATGATGCAAAATTTACCGAAGGTAACTCAAATTTCTAACTTTAAATCTGCCCCTTTCAGAGGGAGAAATTGCTACACAGCTATCTATCTGTTATTTCCTTCCAAAGCCCTTTGTGTGCCAAATGAGCTATTCAGTGTTCAGACACCCTACATTGTCATTACATTTCATCTTTCTAAATGTATAAAACCATGTCTTCTGTGGGGTGGAAGGGTGAAGTACGCTATCTACAAATTAATTACTAGGTTGAGGAGCACTGTTATTTGGTATCACTTTCATCTTCTTTGGACAGCATCAGAAAAATCTACCCATCTTAATGTGCCAAGCAAACGGTGATTTACTCATCATCTCATCTCCCTCCAGAGCAAGTTTTTCAAAAATCAACAACAAACTATATGATTAAAGAGAAAAAAATGTCCCATTTTCTCCTAAGTAATTAGCTAGGGGTTGTCTAGACACACACTTTGATTTTGTCATGATTTGGTGCTCTCACTACAATTTATGTCCATGCAGGGTAATAATTCAGTTAAGAGTCAACCTGGTTAAGAGGACAAAACCTATGAGTAGAAAAGAGCAAAGGGAATAAATTACTGGATTATTAATTTCCATTTTCAAGTGTCCTTAGTACCTAATGTTGTAGAAACCTAGAAGGAAACCAGTAAGTCTAACAAGACCCTATCACATGTCATGATTTTATAGAAACCATTGTTATATGTTGTAAACAGAATGCATATAAGTGGAGTCACTTGAAAATGTAATTCAGATACTCTATGTACTCTTGTATAAGAGTTTTACCCTAAGCCCTCTATAGCTTTTAAGGAGAATTAAAATGCTGCTAATCAAACTTCAGTACTACAAAACCTGTGAAGACTAAGGCTAAGGTAGATATGCATAAACTCCATTAGTCTGAGATTTTTTAATACCATCAGCAACATCAGCATGCCAGTAATAAGAATGAGGAAGTCTGAAGATTTTACATACTGATAAACAAATAACTGGGAAGAAAATAGTTTGTCTATAGAGTCATAGGAACAGAGGAACATAGACATAAGATGGGACAATACTTGCCTTAGTTTGAAAGCACAAGCAGTGAAAAGGAGGGAAATCAGCTAATTTGTGCTTGGAGAGGTCCACAATTAAGAAAAAAATCTTACGGAAGTTGAACACATGAGGGTCTCTGAAGTTTCCTCAGTGTGTATCATTAATCCCTTAAGTAGCAGTAGAGCTATTTTATTGGTTCTGCATTAAGAAAATATATTATTGTCCATAACTGTGGTTTTCGTAACAGTAAAATCGGTAATGACTACCAAAACTTCATTTGGTAAGGAAGGAAAATGGCTTTCTCACATTAATATTTTGAAATTCATCTAGATTGGTGTCTGAAAATGTAGATAAGTGCTTAATTGCATTTTCAGAAATACTCATCACTAAAACACACAGATTCCAAAAATCTCATTATTGGTACATATTATTTTTGCAGAGATGTCACCATTTCGGGACATAAATTATATGGGACAGACAGACACTCTTGTCCTAATAATAGAGCAGTAGCTTATAAGAGATTACTTAGAGTCAAAGCAGATATATGAATTTTCTGTATCAGCTCATAACACAGAATATCTTTTACAGGTAATAGTATCACTACAGTATCACTTCCTGACCAAGATAGCATCAGATGCCATGCTGTGACATGCTGAGATAAGTCTAAAAAGTTGAAAACTAGAAGACAGGATATGTGGGATTGCTCAAATATATAATTATAAAAATCTTTTCACCGATAATTCTGAGACTATATTTTTAGACACTATAAATAGAGCAGCTAGTCTGAGAAGTCAGCCAAAGAGAAGCAATGCCATTCCCCACAAGTTCTAAAGGAAATAAATTCACTGCCATGTGTAACCATGTGCTTAAAACCTTCTCAGCATCAAGCGTAGAAAGTAGTAAATGTGATGACAATTTTTTAAAAAGGGCTCTGGGAACTCCAGAGATGCAAATCTGAAACTGTACTAAGCCAATTCTTAGGAAGTATAACAAACAGTAGATTTAAAGTGTTGATACATGAATAAAAATACCCTGAGGAAGAATCAACATAGCTTTGTAAAGAGAAGCCATACCTGCAAATCAATTGGAGAAAAATCTATTTGATGTTATCTACTAGGATGTCCAGAAAGCATTCAACAGGGGTGTTCACCAAAGCTGATTACAGATTATAAATTAACATGAAGTAAGAGAAAAAGTCCTCACATGATAAAGATATGCTTTAAAGCTATAAAACAAAAGTAAGATAACAGTAATAATAAGTTACTATTTTTCTCAGTATAAAAAGAATAACAACAGGATCTCCCAGATATCTGTATGAAGGTTTATGCTATTCAACATGTTCAAGAGTGATCTGGAAAACAGAACAAATAGTTAAGTGATACGGTTTTCTGTCATTAAGTTACACCGGCCTCTAACCATAACAGTCCAGTAGGTGGGGCTGGGGAAGTAGCAGAAGGACTTTACAATAGTACGCAATTACACATGAAAACCAGTCTAGATAAAATAAACTAATGAACATAGAGAAACACAATCTTACCTTTACATTTTCATTGTAGGATTCTGAATTACCTATCACAACTCAGAAAAAAAAAAGATCCTGGTGTTTTAGCAGCCCTTACAAAAACCTGAGCTCAGTAGAGGGCAAAACCTACACGGAATGTTAAAAAGTGTAAAAACAGAAATGGAAAATAAAACAGAACAGATCATTATAAACCCAAGGTGTATCCACAACATGAATATCTTCTGCTGTTTTGGCCCCTCCCCGCTCTTCACTTCATAAGAGGTAGAGCAAAATTAGACAAGGTTGAAGAGGACAACGAAGGATGGAGAATGAGATGCTGAACTGCTCTTGTAGGTGCTTTATTCCAAACTTTAGCTTCTTAAAATTCCCATTCACAGAGTGTTGATTCGTAGAGATGCTTAAGGTCTATGGATGCTTAAGTCTTAACCTGTAAAGGCACCCCGAGTACCAACCGATCTGCTTTTGGTCTGTCCAGAACTGCCTAATGGTACTATATTAAGCAAGCTGAGGTGTGAAAGCTCCCTAGCTCCACCATGAGCCACAGTCATGCTTCTGCAGTCTTTGCACACATGCCAAAGAGAGCATATGCACCAGACGAGGTCCTGAATCAAGGAAAAAGTATAGCTTCCATACGTTCTGCTAGTGGACCCCACGTTCAACAGGCCATGAAGAGACAACTGGGAAATCAGACCCAACAAGCATGGGTGTATGAAAGGCAGGTCCTGCTGGACTAGCCTAATCTCCTTCTGTGACAAGGTGACCCAGCTAGTGGATGAGGGGAAGGCTGTGGATGTTTTTTACAGGGACCTTAGTAAAGCCTTTGACACTGTCTCCCACAGCATTCTCCTGGAAAAACTGGCTGCTCATGGCTTGGATGGGTGTTCTCTAAGCTACATTAAAAGCTGGCTGGACAGCTGAGGCCAAAGAGTGGTGGTGAATGGAGTCACATCCAGCTGGCGACTGGTCACAAGTGGTCTTCCCCAGGGCTCAGTGTTGGGGCCAGTTGTGTTTAGTATCTTTATTGATGATTTGGATGAGGAGATGGAGTGCACCCTCAGTAAGTTTGCAGCCAACACCAAGTTGAGAGGGAGGGATGTTGATCTGCTTGAGGGCAGGAAGGCTCTGCAGAGGGATCTGGACAGGATGGACTGATGGGTCAAGGCCAGTTGTATGAGGCTCAACAAGGAGAAATGCCAGGTCCTGCACTTGGGTCACAACAACCCTATACAATGCTACAGACTTGGCGCTGGAAAGTGCCTGGCAGAAAAGGACATGGGGGTGCTGGTTGATGGCCAGCTGAATATAAGCCAGCAGTGTGCCCAGGTGGCCAATGCGGCCAGTAGCATCCTGGCATGTATCATAAACAGTGTGGCCAGCAGGACTAGGGAAGTGCTTGTCCCTCTGTACTCATCACTGGTGAGGTGGCACCTCAAATACTATATTCAGTTTTGGGCCTCTCAATTCAAGAGGTACATACAGGCGCTAGAATGTGTCCAGAGAAGGGCAATGAAGCTGGTGAAGGGTCTGGAGCACAAGTTTTATGAGAAGTGGCTGAGGGAACTGGGTTGTTTAGTCTGGAGAAGAGGAGATACAGGGGGAATCTTATCTCTCTACAACTCCCTGACAGGAGGCTGTAGACAGGTGGGGGTCGGTCTCTTCTCCCAGGTAACAAACAACAGAACAAGACGAAACAGCCTCAATTTACACCATGGGAAGTTTAGATTGGATATTAGGAACAAATTATTCACTGAAAGGGTGTTGAAGCATTGGAAGAGGCTGCCCAGGAAGGTGGTGGAATCACTGTCCCTAGAGGTGTTTAAAAAACATGTAGATGCAGTGCTTAGTGATATTGTTTAGTGGTGGACTTGTCAGTCCTGGGTTAATGTTTGGACTTGATGATCTTCTAACCTAAATTACTCTATGATTCTATATGAATGTTCATCAGTCATCTCTTGGAAGAAGGAGTGTGTTTCAGTTCTTCCTAATGAAGTTACTCCATTCTCCCAAATTAACTAAATATAAGAAAGAATAATGCTAAAATAACACCAAATACCAACTCAAGGCTACCAGCTCAGCATCGCACCTCCTAGAGGTTTTCTGTGTGTCTGTCTTTTGAAAGTGGGAGTAAGCCTCTACATTACTCAGAAAATTCTATACAAATCACATAATGTAACAGCAGATGGCACTGTCATGTCGTAACTCGTATAATCATCTTGTGTTCACATTTAATCAGGTTTTATTCATAGATAATGGAATGGAAAAGTGAGTGACATGCAAATTTGCACAGAATAATTAGATATGATTTGGAAAATATTATTCTTCCTCACTGATTAACCATTCAAGTCTTGCAGTGTTCTAATCCTGGATATGAATTATTACATTTGCCAATACACTTGCGCTGAATCCTTTTGCTCTGTTCAGCCATTGCATCAGTTCTACATTCCCAGTAGAAATAAACTGAAGCATACATAATTATTTCTTCTAAAACTGCTCATCATCACATAGCTAATAAGACAACAAAACTGACATTTCCTCTCCTTCCACATAGAGTACTATCTATGCAAGCTGTAATGACAAAGGAAAAACAGCTTTTACTATACCTTAAAAGCAACAGCTTCTTACTGAAAGTTTTACCAAATGTCTGGAAATAATAGACACTTGACTGAGGAGCAGGAGCAGTCTGGCTGCTCTGAAGCACTGAGAGCTACAGCCTATAGCAGTTCATATGCAGAAGTGTCAGCTATAACCACCTCTGGAAAAGGCCCCAAACACACACTCCCTGTTTGATATCTATGAAATATTTTTGAGTGCTTCTGCCCTTTACATCTATAAATGTAAGCTGATACGTGGTTTTCAAGCCCCTTATTCCTACAGTGAGGCCAAATTTCTGAAGCACAAACACTTTACAAGTCACTGGGCCATGTGATGGATAGCTGACTACAGGTCATGATTATGAAGCCTAATCCAGCTCTCAGAAGAGCAACTGCCTGTTTAACTGCCAGTTCCTCTCTGCCATGCAAAAGCTTTCCATTTCCATTAATCACAAGGTGTGCTTCAAATGCAGACTCTGCCTTGTCAGAGTAGGGGACTTGAACCATAGCACTGAAGACAAAAACAGCCTGTCAGAGATGAAAGCTCTCCCTCCACAAACCCATCCTGGCTCCAGGGAAGGTCTTCATATAAATAATGTATTTGTGAGTCAAAAGTGTGAGATCCCTGGATGAGGATGGAGGATGTGTTGGTCTACTTTTTATTGGACTGAACTAAGAAAAGCTCAGTTTCGTTCTGGGTCAGACATTTGTAGAGCATGAAACAGAGGATGTTACATCAACATGTGTTTATAAATCTGACTGTGCTTGTGACTCCTCCCTGGTGCCATCACCACGGAGCAGGAGGACTCCAGCCTGCCCTCCACCATGAGGCATGATGGAGCAGGGCACCACCTCACCGCTCCTCCCACCACAAGGCACCATCGGGAAGCAGGGCACCACTCCACCAGTCCCTGCACCATCAGTCACCATGCAAACACCGCAGCAGGCCCCATCAGGCTGCTCAGGAGTGCCAGGCAAACTAAGCAAAAAGCCACCACTGTGACTCTACGTCTTATGATATTTTGTAAAATCTTAACGGGTCTTGAAAACTTCAAAGCAGAAAGCCCAGGGCAAGCTACTTCTTTCTCCACTTCGAGGCCATGCGTTGACTGCCACCTGGTTTGGTGACAAAGGAGCAGCTGAAGAAGCCTGACACAAACCTCCCCTACACCTCGTCCCCCAGCCCTGTCTCCGGTGAGGCCAGACATGGGTTAAACTACTAATGTAAGGCATTCAAATCCTATGAGAGCTTTTAAGAAGCATGTCTTTGAATACTAAATAGTTTATTTTAATTATCTCTTTTGGCTTTGGATTATGAACAGATCAAACACTTTCTCAACAAACATGAAAGCCAAAACTTTTATTTTGTATTAGAATAAAAAATGAGATTATTGTCTAACATCACAGGAGTTCTGGAGCCAAGACTTTTCAGAAAACAGGAAATATGAGATTTTAAAAAGAATTATAGAGCTTGAAGTAGGGATTTCTAATAAATGGGTGATTATCCATAAATGGAGTTAGAAGGAATTTTATCCCAGAGGAAAATTTGATATACAAACATATCTTTGGCCTGCACTGGAAAATATAGATTAATAAAAGTAAAATTCAAAAAGCATTTCACTACTGAAATACTGTAAGAGTCATACTGGAATATTTTAATCTGGTAATGTAAAAATTTGTATTTCTGTTTATAACTGAAAAGCCAAGTTTGTGACTTATCTTGGCTTTTTGGTATAATACCTTGCAGTTACATGGCAGGGATGACATCACAGAAGACAAGGCCAGATCCAGCACCAGTCTAGATTGGGGTTCCTGTGCAGCAGCACATGCTGTGTGCCTTGGAAGGCCAAAACAGGGGAGCATAGCTCCCCTCTGCTCCAGGGCAGCTCCACCCCAGCGTAGGACACTGAGGGGAAGGTAGGGACCCTCATTTAAATAAAGTCAGTGACACTATCCCATCAGGAATACATATTCTTGTTGCTAGATGTCTCCAGACTAGGTCTAGCTCTCTTCAGCAGCATCTGCATATTCATTACCATGGTTCTGTCAGCATCCAGAACATCAAATGGAGCACAACAAACTGAAGCTGAGCAAGGGGGTTGGACCAGATAACCTCCAGAGGACTTTTCCAACCTCAATCATCCTGTGGTTCTGTCATTCCAAGTCTTGTCTAATCAGAATTTGCTAAATAAAATGAACAGATACTAGCGGCTTCCTTATGAACAACTGGTAAAATGTGGTGCCCTTTTCAAGTGGTTCAATTAATTTCCCTAGGCTCTCTCTGTAGTTAACATGTTATCCCTCCTCCCTGTCTACTACAAGAAATCCAGAGGGACATTGTTCAAACCAGCTTTGATGGTGCAAGCACATGACTCAGGATTTCTTAGCAATTGACTCCATTCCTGGGCTGTTCAGCATCCCATATGAACATGCTGTCTGTGGAAAAGCACTACAGGCAAAAATCTCCCTGTTTGTAAGATATGGCATGTACATGCCATTAGTGGTACACATGCACAAGATCCTCGCTGGATCTCCCGGGGAAGGCCAAATCTCTCCCACACTGCTGAGATCTGCAGCTCACAGCTGCAGACCCTTATTCATCTTCTTTTAATGAGGGCCAACTCTCTTTCTAGTGCTGTTAGAACTTGTTTTGTACCAAACCTCTCAGAAGTAGGAAGGACTACATTGAAAACCCAGGAAAACAAGCCTTCTAACCTAAGTACTTAAGTCTGTAAAGCTAGGGCCCTTAAAAGCCACTTCATGTGGTTTCAGGAGTTTGATGTTTAGGATATGTTTTAAGCTCTTCTGCTGCCATACAAGATTAAATCAGAGTAAAAAAATGTAATTGTTCAATTTACATTTAAGCTAAATTAAATTCAAGCCCATGCTGTTTTAAATCCTTCACAGGGCATATAAACTGTTTGGGTAAAAATGTAGAAACAATTATTTGCTATCAGTAAGACCTTTCCTTCAGGTATTAGCAAGCCATGTTCCCAAATGCATAAAAGCAATGTCCCAAGGCAAAGAAGCTTATTCTAATTTATTCAAACTTGTTCCAAATTATTCCAAGTGAGAATCTAGCCCAATACCTTTAAACTTGCTCATACTACTTTGTCTCCCAATTACATTTCCGTACACTGATTATGCATAACTACCTAGCTAAGTGATGTATTTAACACATTAGTGTATTTTTCTCTTTGACAACTTTGAAAACACAGGAATATTCTTTCTCTTTTCTGTGCTTCAAAACTAGTACTGCTGTGATGCTTCTTGCACTCGAAACACACCACAACGCTAAAACTGTTGAGGGTTATAACTAATCCTGTAACACATGAGAGCAAGCCATTGGGCCTGTTTCTGATTGCACTTCCACCAGTATATCTTACATACTACTTCAGTGAAATCGAGTCACTGACATCTCTAGGAGGAGAAATAGAAGATACAAGCCAGAAAAAAAAATTGAGTTTTTGCTCCTTCTGGTGTACTGTATTTTAAGAATTCATTAATCATTCACTAGGTGGGGCTGATACCTCACCACCAAGAAAAAGATTGAAAACAGCTGAAAAGGAATTGCTTCAGTAAAAGTAATGCTTTCATTTCAAGAAAAACCTTTGGGTAGGGTAAAATTAATAATTAGACTTAGATGAGATTTTTTGAGGTTTGACTTTCTACGAATTAAGTTTTACTCATTTAGCTATACATTATTTCAAATCTTTTAACATGGATATTTTGGGTGCAACTCACTTTTTTAAGTGCAGGCTTCTACCTACTGCCATTTGATATTCCTAAGGGTACCTGTGATACTTGCTTAGGTCTAGCAGATGTGATACAAAACCTATAAAAGATCTATGCTTTCCTAAGGAAGCAAGTGGAGGCCAGGAAGCAGAAGTACATTTGTACATGTAAGGTGGCACCAGATACACATTGGTAAGCAACAGTACGACCAGAAGCAGCCAAGCTGAATATGATGTGTTAAGTGCAGGAAAACAACAACAGGGAAAAATAATTTGAGAATGATCCTTCTCCAACCCATCCAGACCATAAACCCTCACTGGACAATTTGAAAGAAAGCTGATTTGGAAAACAGGGAGGGAGGCCCTTTTTAAAAGTCGTATATAACAGCATAAGCAAAGGACAGACACAAAAATTGCTATAAACCACTTTCCAGAAAAATGCCTTGTCTTAGATTTAGCTAATGACATCCAATCTAGAGACTACGGCCTGGCAGCTAGAATTTAGCCATATACCCCAGATGGAGCCATGAAAAGGGAATGGTTGTGAAGGAAATAAGCAGCAGAGCTTTCCCTCATGCAGAGGCAGACTCTATCCCAGAGCAGCTCAAAGGGGCTGGCAGTCATATTGTGCTGCTGAAGCAGCTCAAAGCAGTCAGCTCCGATGAATGAATTAAGCTGAGTCACCTAGGTTCTGGAAGTCATTAAAATAGCAGCAAGAAAGAGGAAGGAAAGAGTTGATTCATACAGTTCAGTACAGTTATCAAACCTGATGATCTCAGGACAAAAATTTGGGAAGGGAAGGCAAGGCAAGGCAAGGTGACATAGGGAAGAGGACACAGAAACTGACACAGGATGCAGACATTAGCTGGTTTTAAATTTTTCATGTAAGGGAATTCAAGTGAAAATAAAATAAAAATAAAAACTAAACCTGAAAGAATTCCTTAAGACATACTTGTTCCACAAATCACGGTAGATAAAACTGATGATGTAGATCAGAAGAATTTTGTTAGTCATATGAGCAGAATTTAAAGCAAATGAAATGTAGGCAAATCACTGAGATTGTGCTTTGCAGTAAGCAGCAATGATGTATAAAGAAGAACCATTCATAGTATCTATGAATTCATGAAGAATTCATAGCTCAGTAGCCTTTGCTCAATATTTCTGCCATTTACTTTTAAAACATTTTTACTCATTAACAAAAAAAATTACTCTACTATAAATGATCAAGTAAAACACAAATAAAGGCACATACATTCAATTATGCATTCAAAGTCAAATTTTACAGAATCACATCCCAATTATTCAGCAAGCAAACTTTTTAATTAGTATTATTATATATGTTCAGTTACAGAAAAGTGCGTGTATTTGCTTGAGTTTAAGGCTTCTCTGAAAGAACTGAGTTTATTTGCAGGTTAAAGCCATACATTTTCTTCTAGATGGAAGTTTTACAGCATTTTTAGGTGGAAGTCCTTTTGTCAGGAATTTTTCCACTGAGTCAGAAGTTGAGAGCTATCAAGGGCAAGAGCATGAGTAAGGCAAATGGAAATCAAAACAGATTGGAAAGGAAAGAAATTATGGAGAAAAAGCAGTAGTATACGAAAGAGAAGGCAACAACATGGCCAAAAGTCTTTCAGGCTTTCTACCATTCCACTTAGGCAAAAACTCAGTAAAGCACAAACAGGGTTACTGAAAAGCAGATATAGATTTTACGATAGATTGCCCTCTCTTTCTGTATTTCAATTCCCTTTCAGATATCAGCATGACTGTAGTCTTTTATGTTTACTTACGGATACTTATGGGTTTATTGACATTTAAGGTTATTACTGCTATAATATACATTATGACTAATGTTTAGTATTACAGTAGTGTCTAGAGAGGAATTCAACTGTATTTGCTCCCAGGCAAGCTGAGAACAAGGTTTCAGTTTCAATACTCTAAATACCAACCTTAGTTCAAGACACAGAAGAGAGCAAGAGAAGAAGAGAGGACCCCCCCTCTACAGCACGGACAGGAGTGTGTGCTCACACAGTGTCTGGGCCCTGTCCAAAGTCTATTGAAATCAAAAGAAAATCACTGGTTGACTTAAATGGGCATTTAACCAAGCTTTATGTATACAAGTACCTGACAGAGACCCTGAAAAGTTTAGAAATGTATTTTAAATGCAATGTAAACATACAAGATGTGGCTAACAAGTTTCAGATCAGGATAAACCTTCTGTGAAATTAATACATTTCCTTCCACTTCCATCCTCCCCAAAGATCCTCTAGTACTCCACAGCCTTTAGAACCCTAAATTTCAAAATCAAGTGAAGAATTAGTCAGTGTTTCAAAATTCCTTCAGAAGCTGTCTGTGGAACCCAAACCTTGAGTATTTAGTCATTTAGGACTGTCACTGTCATCTGTGAATTAATTATTAGCACTACCTAAGGAGACTTCCTGGAGTCTGACAGATTATGAATTCTCTCGTATTTGTGATCATTACATGTTTGATCAAAGCTATACTAAGACTCCTGCATTCTGAAGAAAAGAGTGAAATCAATCAGTACAGCCACCATCACCCCTAGGAAATTCTGACTGACAACAATGAAAGATTTACAAGAATTGGAGACATTAAACAGATTTTTTCTGACAGGCTTATACCCATAAACATACACCTACTGACATCTATAAAAACATTGCCTGCTGGAGTTTTAATAAATGAGTATCAAAGGTATTGACACTGAAGCACACATAATCGAACACTGAATATGAGGGGAATCAATACTAACATATCTAGTTTTATAGATGTTTGAGGTGATTACTTTCAGACATTTGCTTACATGCCATTAATTCCTTTTGCTGCATGCATTCAACCAAATCAAGAAAAAGTTATTAATGCTGTGTGGGAATCATCTGTGAGATGATTTATTCCTCACAGTAAAGCCTACAATAAAGAAGGTGGGGTTTAGCTCTTGAACAGAAATTATCATGATTGCTTATTACTGTTCAGATATAACAAGATGTGACCAGATTATTTAGAATCCAGTCTTCTCTTGAAAAAGTCATGAAACATCATTAGTCCCTACACCCACTGTTAGGTATGCATGTCACAACGTATGAAGGCAAGGGAACTGTTCCAGTGAGTGTTCAGGTCACATTGGTAACCCAGTTGAAAACCTTTGAAAATGAAGTACTATTTAAGCATATGTGACAGGCTGAAATTGAGGAACAAGGACTGTTTCTATACATGCATGTTTTCTCAGAGTTGCATTCCCAAAGCTCTTCAGAGGACAAGGACTCCTTGCCCATCACAAATAAATTCTAGTGCAGAAGCTAAGGAGTCAACAAACACTTTCCCTTCTATGCACCAGAAGCAGTGATGAATGTCTCCCAAAAGAAGTCCAGCACTTTATCATGCAGTCCTATATGACCCAGATCACTCTAAACATTCAGTCACCTGGAAGCATGAGGTGTCCTGGGGAAGTACAGCTTAATTGCATGTGGCAGCAATTAATGGTCATCATTTAAACATAATGATATTTACCTATTTCACAGTGATGCTGTGAGGATTAACCAAATATTGCATTTCAAAAATTATTTGTGACATCCAGAATAAAATACGTTATTCTGAAAATACAAATCATTTTCATAGCTATCAAAATAAGTGTATGATACACTGGTAATAAATAATTGTGTTGGTAAGCAAGAACTAATATCTATACTGATTTAAGTAGTAAAGAATTATTTTGTTTTTACAAAAACATGAAAAAATACAAAAAAGTAAAAAACACTAGAGTCAGATTCATCTGGAAAACCATAAACATCTACAATGTTAATACCCTATCTTAGCTGTTGTCTAGCCTTCCCTCGCTATCAGGGGAGACAAATGGACCTTTGCAAGGCGTGATTCATCCCATCCTAAAGCAGAGGTGTGTAAAATAAATAATTAATTGCTTCTTTGAAGCTCCTATTTCTCTTCTTTGACTGAAGAGGCTAAAGGTGACTGGCAGGCCCAAAAAACCCTCTGTTTTTCATAGGCAGACAAATTTGTTCAATTATGCAGTCAATCACATACACAGGAAGTCAATTTAACTGTAATAGCCACTTAAGAACTACAATTCCTCTTACAAAATTAATTATTCTTGCTACAGGATATAGGTGAGGTTAGCCAATATACCCAAATTAACTTTGTACATTTAAAGGCTCTTAAGCTACTTTGAATTAATGAAAAGATGGTGAACAGTCATCTTACATACTATGCCAGGTATGGGGGTTTTGCATTATTAATTGAAGGAAATTATTCAATACATAAAATGTAAACTGCAGGATTGTGGGGCAAAGAAACCCCACCTAAAGTCAGCAGAGAATGGCAGCAGAGATTAAGTTGCCTGAACACATTTCTCTTTTGCACTGCATGAAATTATCTAAAGTTATTTCCATGATGATGTTTTCTTCTGTACAAAGACATGCCTGTTCTGGTTCTTCTGTTTGTTATTGGATGCTCGGTTGTTATGCCTGTTCAGTGCTGTAAATGAAATTGTTAAGTACACAGATATATGGATTGGATCTTTTTCTTTTAACGCAGCTATATGAATTGTTACAATAAACAAGACACAATATTCTAAATTTGCCAGAGGTAACTGCAATGTTAATACTTTGCTGGTGTTACACAAATTCTTAACAAATAATGATTAGTTTTGCCTAAAGTAATTATTTTCCATACTAACTATTGCTCAGAGATTGCTACTGATTTATATATATTAGTAATATTTTTAATAAGCTGGAATTGATCATATCACTTTTAAGGAAGATATTTGTGCTGTTGGCTGTTATGTTTCTGTCCTTTTATAAGTGGGGAAAAATAAAGGCAAAATTAAAGCTTACAAAAAAAGGATCATTTTGTTATCCAGTAAGCCACCAGAAGATCACGTGCTGCATAACACAATAAATATTCACGGATTCAGGAGTCAATTTCTTTGAAGGGTATGGCCTTTATTGCCTAAGAGATGTTTAAATTTTAAAAAAGCATTGTCTTCCATCTCTGCTAAGATGTGCTATTGAGAAAATAAATAACAGAAATTCCTCCAAGAGCTTTCACTTCTGAGAATCCTTACGGATTCTTCATTTAAGTGAAAGGTCAGCCATGTATTTCATGTAAAAATTAAAAGTTCTGTTGTACACTGTACCATGGTATTGTAATACATTTTTAATAGTATTTTTACTGTCTGTTATTTATTTACTATACTCAAAATTACACACAGAATTGTTGAGATTGGAAGGGATGTCTGGAGGATATCTGCTCCAACCTCTCTGCTCAAGCAGGGCAGGTTGTCCAGGACTGTGTCTAGATGTTTTTTTAATATCTCCCAGGAGGGATACTCCACAAGCTCCCTAGACAACCTATTCCAGTGCTCAGCCTCACAGTAAACAAGTGTTTCCTAATGTTCATACAGAACCTCCTGTGTTTCAGTTTGTGCCCATTGCCTCTGGTTCTGTCATGGGACACCACTGAGATGAGTAGTGTTCAGTATCTTTAATGATTACATAGACAATGGGATTGAGTGCACCATCAGCAAGTTTGCAGATGAAACCAAGCTGAGCGGTTCAGTTGATGTGATAGAGGGAAGAGATGCCGTCTAGAGGGAACTTGACAGGCTTGAGAACTGGGCCTATGTGAAGCTCATGAAGTTCAACAACACCAAGTATAAAGTCCAGCACCTGCATCAGGGCAATCCCCAGTATTAATGCAGACTGGAGGTTGAATGGATTAAGAGCAGCCCTGCAGAGAAGGCCTTGAGGATATCAGTGGATGAAAAGTCAAGTAAGATCTGGTAACATGCATTTGCAGCCCAGAAAGCCAGTTGTATCCTGGGCTGTATCAAAAGAACTGTGGCCAGCAGGTCGAGGGAGGTAATTCTGAGCAACCTGGTCTATTTGAAGATGTCCCTGCTCATTGCAGGGGAGTTGAACTAGATGACCTTTAAAGGTCCCTTCCAACCCAAACTATTCTATGATTCTATGATTCTCCCCCTCTACCCTGCTCTCATGAGGAGCTACCTGGAGTACTGTGTCCAGGTAGGGGGGTCCCCAGCACAAGACAGGTGTGGACCAGCTTGAGCGGGTCTAGAGGAGGGCCATGAAAATTATGAGAGTGTTGGAACACCTCTTCTATGAAGACAGAGAGAGTGGGGGATGTTCAGCCTGGAGAAGAAAAGGCTTCGGGAACATGTTAATGCACCTTGCAATACTTAAAGGGGGCTTACAAGAAAGAAAGACAGATAACTTTTACCAGGCAGGGCCTGTAGTGACAGGACAAGGGGTAACAGCTTTAAACTAAAAGAGAACAGATTTAGCTTGGACATAAGAAAGAAATTCTTTATGATAAGGGTTGCCCAGAGAAGTTATGGATGCTCCATCAGTAGAAGCCTTCAAGGCCAGGCTGGATGGGCCTTTGAGCAACCTGGTCTAGTGAAAGATGTCCCTGCCCATATCAAGAGGGTTGGACTAGATGATATTTAAAGGCTCCTTCCAACCTAAACCATTCTATAGCTTTATGATTCTATGAAAAGAGCCTGGTTCCGTTCTGTTTGCACCCTTAAAGAGGCAAAGTCCCTGACTATATGATTTTTCTGTCTCAAACTCCTCTCTTCCCAGCTATTCAACTGCCTAAATAGAAGATTATCTTGAAGTTGAACAACCAAGTTCATAAAGTGAAATGTATGCATAATTCTTTACAAGACCTTTCTGCTCAGAATGTCTCTGAATTCACCTGTAAACAGAGGTCTCTCCACAAAATGGTAGCTTACAGAAGTGTTTTTCTCACCATAAGGGACAATGAAGAGTCATCAGAAAGTCAATGTTGTGTAAAAAAGTGATAACAGCTGTGCAAGATTTTTTTTTTTATGTTCTGTATGGAAGAGTGGGTATTACTTGTTTCATATACTTGGTTTCACTAACTAAATACAATGTTGCAGCAGCACATCATATGATCATATACAGTCTTCAGTGCTCCTTCCTGTGGTGGGTTGACCCAACTGGCAGCAAAGCCCCCACCCACATGCTCGCTCATTCCCCCATGGCACGGTTGGGGAGAGAATAGGAAGGGCAAAAGCAAGAAAAACTTATGGGTCAAGATAAAGAAAATTTAATAAGGGAGCAGAGAAAAAACAATCAATCAAAAAAAAGTAATAAAATGATGCAAAGGCAATCACTCACCACCTCTCACCAGTGGATTGATTCCCAGCCAGTCTCCAAGCAACATCTACTTTCAAAAGTCTTCCCTCACTCAGTTTTACTACTGAGCACAATGTCATATGGTATGGAGTACCTCAGTTTGGGGCAGCTGTCCCATCTGTGTCCCCGCCCAGCTTCTTGCCCACTCCCAGCCTACTCCTTGGGGGTCAGAGTGGGAAGCAGAGAGTCTTGACACTGTGTAAGCACTCTCCAACATTAGCTAAAACATTGGTGTGTTACTAACACCATTTTGGTAACAAAGCTAAAACACAAGACCACATGGGCTGCTTTGAAGAAAATTAACTCCATTCCAGCCAGACCCACTACACTTTCCTTAATTTATAAACAAATGGTACATTTAGAGAAAAAGTGTTGAGGTGCTGTTAACATTAATGATGCCAAGTTATGCACAGGAATGTAGGAACTGTCCATAGAGAAGAGCAGTCAGAATTGGTGTTGGTTTGAAATTTCCAAGGGACCCAGGAGATGGTCCAGCCAGGTTCTTGCACTGTTGACTAGAGACCAGCAGCCCAGAGTGCACTAAGGTAAGCACTTGCAACTCAGTTTAGACAGAAATAGCTCAAGTAATAAGGTGTGAGTTTGTGTGGTAAATTAGCACAGGAGAAAGTAGTGAAGAAACACAAACAGGAAAGAGTAATCATTGGAACAGACCATAGGAAAGAATGAATACAAAATGGATTTAAAAGCTGCAAACTACCTGAAATGCTAGCAGAAAGGAACTGACATTTGCCAAAATAGAAATTTTGTCTCAAGGATAAGTAATTTCAAGTTTACTCAAGGATAAGGACCAAAATTTTTGCTAGTTGGCTGATCAAGCAGTGATCTTAGTACTGAATAAAACAAGTAATCCCAGGCAGGAAAATAGTAGGAATAGGACATAGATTGCTGCGTGCATTGAACCTTAGTCTCTTCTGGTGAGGACTGAAAAGGTTTTTCTGCAGAGAGGTTGATTTAGTCTCTGATAATATGGATTTAGGTCTCAGGTGGATTCATTTAAATCTCATCTTGTGTTGAATGACTTCACTCTCTTTGATCTACGTTAAAATTTCTTTTGAATAAAGCATTATTTTGGACACTAAGTCATTGGACCTTTCCTTCAGAGTTACAAATCATAGCCCCATTTAAAGAGAAGTACTCTTCCTCTTGATATTTGCATGTAATCTTCCTTGGCATTGCTGAGTTGTACCTGTTCAGTGATAGGAGAAAGAGCAATAGCTCCTAAAAAATGCATTAGAAGGGTCAATGGTCAGGTCTGATTGTATATATTTTATTCACCTCTGAGAACTCTGGGGCATTTGGCATAATGCAGATAAAATTAAAATTTGAAAATTCTTATTAATCCCCTTCACCAATCTAATAAAAATGAAAGTAACATTCAGCCTAGCATTAGACACACTGTTTACTAAACTCAGTTTTATATATTAAAGACCATTTCCATTTACAATTTCAGCAGAAAATATAAGCAACTTGCTTTCTAATGCAGTTGGTGGATGTAAAGTTAGCTCTTACTTTGAAAATAAAACTGCTCATATGTGTAGGTTGCTCTACAGGACTTTCTACTTCCTACCACATTGTAAAAGGCAAGAAAATAAATAGGATCTGAAAGTGGGTAGTGTTCAAAGATGCTGAAAACAGCTTTCTTAACATAGTCCTGATTCTATACTATCTTAAACTGTTTTCACACAATATGGACCAAACTGTGTGTCTTCTTCTGATCTGTCTGTTCTATGCAGCTAGCTCAAAGAAAGTGAGATCTGGCTGGTTTCAGCTGGACCATTTCCACAAGAAAAGCAGAATATCCCTGAAGGGAATAAAGCTGTTCTAATAAGCTCTTATTTCACTTGCTAAAAGAAACAGCAGAGAGTTGTCTAGAGAATTTCTAGGTTTCATCGTTTCTCTCCTTTTATTGTAAGAGTGAGGTTACAGCAGCTCCCAGAACACATGAAAGAAGGACAGGCTTGAGATAACTGGATTGTAAAGGAACACAACTGCTCCTGAAGAGCACTGCTTCACGCTAACCAAAGAGGAAGATTCAGCAGTGGATCTAGCCAGTATCACTGTCATTTTAAGGAAACGGCTCTTAATGTCTGTCAAGGGAATAGAGTTTATGATACAGATTATGTCTAGTGTTGAATGCAACAAAGCCCAGGGCTCAATGGCTTGCACCTTGTCCAAAATTTGCAACAGACAAATATTGGAACTGCCAACATCCATTTATTTTAACTCTTGACATGATGTATTACTCACAAAGCTTGCATGAAGAGAGAAAAAAATGTAAAGATGTATTACTGAAACTGACCTCTTCCATAGAAACTACTGTGTGACAGATGTCAGCAAAATCATTAATGGTACTGGCAACGTGGGCAGGACCCCATTATTCAGCAGTCACAGCACCAGAATTAAAGGAAAGTTTATCAGAACTGTATGGGATCTTTCATCTTGTGCACAGTTAAATTGTGGAGAACCTTGCACGGTGTTGCCAACATTGAAACAGAAATTAGTTCAAAAATAAATTTCCAGCATCATGAAAGTTTATTAAACATGTTAGGCTCCATGCAAGCTCTGGCTCATCAAGCCCCTGGGCTGCTGGAAACTACAAAGATGTTCCAGGAGGAGGTTTTCCCTAGATATGTCCTATCATACCCTTTCCCTAACCTTTTCCCTCTATTCTACCACATAAGGTCCAGGAAAGCTACTCTGATTTGATTTTTCAAATACAGACTAATATATGATATCACTAATATATGAGATCAGTTTTTAAAATTGGAAATATAATGTGTCAGAAATCCCAGTAACTTATAATCAGTTGATTGTGAAGCACTACTGTGAGAAGAGAATCAAGGCTATTTGAAAAGATAAGGATGAATTTTGGGATCCATACATCTTGGCTTTTCCCTGTATATCACAATATTCCAGCTGGAAAAAGTGACTACACAATTGCCATAAAATCATAGCTTTCAACATAAGGAGTACAGAAGATCGGGAAAATATATTATAAAAGAGTTTTTTGTAACAGCTGGCTTTCTGCTGAAGCAAATTTTTCAACTCCCACAACAGACATACTGGGTTGCAACTCATATTTCAGCATTCCAGCATTCCAGCAAAAAGAATTTTTGTACTGTCTCTTGAAATAATAAAGTCTGGTTTTTTCAGTCACTGGTATCATACCAGGGAAATATCAGCTGGAGCATTGGTAAAGACAGTAGTTCAGACAGATGTCATTACCATTCAGCTGTTACAGATATTCCCAACACAACAAAGCAGTACTGTATAACCACTTTGGTCTGAACCACATCTCTGAATCATGCACAGGTGCTTCTGTCCAATATTACAAATTCCATGAGCCAAACCACCTTGGAAATGCCCGTGGTTCACTTCAGCAGTAGCCCTTCACTGGCAGAGTAAGAGCAAATGACTCTTTGCACTGTTATATTGGCTTTTGCCACTACTCTAGTGGCATAAGAATATGGATGCCTGAACCAGTTTGCCAAAGGAATGATAAAATTATGAAAGATGTTGCTTTGGTTCTTCATGTACAAATGAGTAGGAAAAATGAAAAGCTGATCCTTTAAGAATTCCCCAGAAAACAAAAAAATTGCCAGTAGTCCCTAGTTTTTGTGTCTCTAGTAGTAGAAAAATAAATTCTCCATTTTTGAGCCTTTCTACTTGTAAAATATTCTTCACATTTCCTTCATATGTTCCAGCTTTATTTTACTGGTAGATTTGAAAATAATTTCATGAACAGTTTTCTATAAGTTCTTCTTTTTAGTGAAAAACTAAATTTACAACTAACAGAGATGTTAGTTCCAGAACTCGGAAAGATGCTATATCACATGCAGATCTCCTGCCTAATTGTGTTGATGTGAATTGACCTTATGGAAGATATGGACACTGTGGAAGTTTGTTGGTGATGTTGCTTTCCTCCAGTGAGAAGGAAATTAAGTGCACAAAACTAACAAAATGCATAACCTTAACACATGGCTTTCGTCTAGTAATTTGAACACTCTAGTTTGAACACTTGATAATCAGACAAAAATCTAACTTGGAAGTGACAGAAATAAACCTGTATGTAGTCATTATTCCATAAAGGACATAGGCAAACAGGAAACTGAACCTGGTCTCCCCAAGTCTTATACATGTGCTGAAAAGGATACATCAGAGTATTTTAAGAACAAATGATCCACAGTTTTAATGATGCTGTAAATTAGATACTCGCTTTGACTAGATAAAATCAAAACTTTCAGTCAGGTTCTTAGAAACACCAGTGCATCTGGACTAAGAAGGGAAGCATCCATCACTTGAATCGTGGTGATTGGAGGGGAGTGTTTTCAGATCTCGCTTTTAATGGAGAAAATATGCCTGAAAAAGTCTTTCTGGCTGATGTAAAGAATGCCTACTGAAAAGAGGAGTCTGAAAAGAGGTTGAATGAGTACTTTGATGAGTGAACAATTATGGGTCTATTACACTAAGTAAGGCATCTTGCTGTTCTGAGGTACTTCTCACTGATGGTCTTAATGAATTGGTCTTACTGATGGTCTCAATGAATTATTTAATTATTATTTTCAGTCAAGTGTTGGCTTAAGTGCTATCTGTCAGAGGGACTGCACTCCTGAATGGCAACCCTAGAGTAAAAATGGGCTACACCTGCAAGCTGACTACATAACAGCAGTTTCTGATAGTTTTGATGGAAAATGAATTCAAATTTTTGTGATTATTCACTTAAATTATTTTTCAGTTTTATTGTCTTAAACGATAAAAAGTAGAATGTCTATTCAAATAAGTAATTATTTTTCTTTATGATACACTTGAAATACAGAATTATAGAGCCGGAAAGGGTCTCAGGATGTCATCTCACCTTTCCAGCCTGCCTCAGGAAAGTGAGCACCACAACTCCACTTTCCTGACAGATCCTTGTCCAGTCGGTTCTGTGATGGCCTGTGACAGAGACCAATGTCCCAAATGACATCTTCCACTGCTTCACCAAAGCCTTCCTGATGGCTACCCTAAATGTCCTTCCTGTCATTCAACCCCATTACTTCTACACCTGTCCAGTGCTGCCACGGAGAACAGAGAAACTCTTCACCTTTGCAAGCAGCCTTTTATGTATCTGAAAACTGTTATAATGCCCATTCCCCTCCACCATAGCTATCCCACCTTTTTTTTTTTTTTTTTTGGGGGGGGGGGAGGGGGAGGGGGGCATGACTTGCAAACCTCACCCTTGCTGTTCTCCTCCAGTTTCTCTCTGATCAGTGAATGCTTTTAGCAAAAGTCACCCGGAGCAGATTTCTATACCAGCAGGTGCTGAGTAGAGAGGTTGCTGCAGGTGTTGCAATACGGTGATATGGTAAATGTCCAGCTAATGTTCAGATAAAATATGGAAGATTACCAATCTCCAAAAGATGAACTGTGAAATAAATGTTAGAAAGGTACATAACTGGATGCAGCTGCATGCAACAGGTGATTGGGGGTCAAAAGCTGGTGGCAGGACAAACAAAGCCACATTTTGCACGCAACAGAATCCCCCCTCCTGGCGGGCTCTGCCGCAGAGCCGGCAGCCACCCGGCCAGGCGAGGGGTAGGTAACAGGCAGCAAAACCCACAAATACGCAACAGCAAGTGTTTAAAATTTGCCAGCAATAACTGTTTCGTAGAAGAGGAAAAGCAGTCAGGAGGTGGACCTAACTGTTGCGCTGTGTAACTGAGGAGCTACGAAGCCGGCACAGGACGGTGGCAAAGGCACCCCGGAGTGTTTCTGAAACCACGCTGGCTGCAGCGCAGTCTGGCGTACCTCGGCCAGCCTTTACAATGACTTTTACTTGAGTGACTTCAGACTTGCGGTCGTGGGAGTAGCGTAAGCGGGGATACAGCATCTATTTAGAAACATGTTTGGTTTTACGTATGCTAAAGGGGGGGCGGCTTCAAACTCGCCCAGCGACTGCCCTGGCGAAGTTCGCAGGTCTGGTTTGCTGCCGGAGGGAGCCCAGCAGGGTGCAGGGGCGGCCGAGCAGGCAGCGACCCCCGCACCGCCCCCCGGCCCCGGGCATCGCGCCTGCCACCGCCGGGGCTGGGGGCTGGGCCGGGGGCGGGGGCGGCTCAGCCCCGCGGCGGGGAGGGCGGCAGCGCGGCCCGGCCCGCCCCCGTCCGCGCAGCCCCCCCGCCGCCGCCGGCCCCCCGCAGCACATGACCCGCCATGGAGGCGCTCCGGCGCTGCCCAGAAGTTTGGAGCCGGGGGAGCGGGCGGAGGCTGCCCGACAGGCGACGGCGGCGGGCGGCGCCCAGGTAAGGCGGCGGGGGCGGCCGGCGGGGCGGCGGGGCTGGCGGGGGGCGCAGCCGCGCCGAGGCGCCCGGTGCGCGGCCGCTGCCCCAGCGGCGCGGGGGGCGAGGGGCGGAGCTGCGGGGCAGGGCCGGGCGGCGGCGCAGCCCCTGGGTGGGCGCGGCGGGGCGGCCCCTGGTGTCCGGGGACCCCGCTGAAGCCGGGGTGCCGTGGCGTGTCGCCCCGGTCGGTTCCCTCCAGCCCCGGCAGACGGCAGAGGGTGCCGGGCGCTTCCCGACGGCCCCCGGGGCGGGCAGCGCGCCGGGTACCAGCGCCCTTCCCGCTGTGTCCCCACAGGCGCGGGCAGCGCCGGGCTGCTCAGCACCCTGCCTGACCTGCACCTCGGATGGAGGCGTCGCTCGGAGGAAGCAGGGACGGTGAGGTGGCCCTGGGACGGTAGCCAAAGCGAAGTGACACCTCTCTAGTGTGGCCCGGCCGCCCGCCCCCGGCGGGGCAGGCTGCTCTGCACTTCTGCTGTGTTTTTGATCCAGGAGAGTGTGGGCTGCTGCTGGCAGCTACAGGATGAAGTCGCCTCCCTGCTGCATGTCTCTTTCTTCCCAAGCATCCCTGGAGGAACCGGGGAGTAGCACGTCCTTGGGCTCCCTGGACTCCAGTGTTTTCTCCAGTGAGGAAGAGCAGGGGCCTGTGCTCCACAAGGTCATTCCCTCCTTAGACTGCTTTACTATCAATGTGGGAGGCAGCCGCTTTGTGATGTCCCAGCAAACTTTGTCTTGCTACCCTGACACCCGCCTTGGCAAACTGGCCGTAGTGGTCTCTGCTGCTCGGGATGTGGCCTCTGGCCTCCTTGAGCTTTGCGATGATGCCAACCTTGTGGAGAATGAATATTTTTTTGACCGGAGTTCACAGGCATTTCACTACATCCTGAATTACTACCAGACAGGGAGGCTGCATGTGATGGAGCAGCTTTGTGCACTCTCCTTCCTGCAAGAGATCCAGTACTGGGGTTTGGATGAGCTCAGCATCGATTCCTGCTGCAGAGACCGGTGAGTTGTGGGAAGATGTGGCATGCGGGATTGTGGGCTGGGTGAGCTCAGCGTTGACTTGTGTGCAGGGACACTCAGATGAGAGATTCAGCAGTGAGGGTAGGCAAGGCAGCAGAGCACTGGGAAAAGTGTGCTCACAGCTGGATGAGTTCAGCCCTGAATAGTGCTCTAGAGGTGGATGCATGGAAAAAAATGGGAGGAGATGTGTTGGATGAAGTCACTGTTGACCTTTGCTGAGGGTGCAGTTGGCAGTGGGGTGAGGATAGCGAGATCCTATACAGGAGCAAAGTCTGAAAGCTCAAAATGTTTGGAGAGGACAGTGTCGGAGATGAAAAAGGTTGTGAGAGATGTCCCTTCAGCCATCCAGTTTGAGGTTACTGTAGCTAGAGGGATTGGACGTGAAGTCAGGCACAGTGCTGGGAGGGTTTGGAGCCTCCCCACCCCCCACTTTTCATTCTGGAGGATTTCCAGATCCAGGCTGGAGAGGCAGAAGGAGGGGTGGTCACCTGCCAGCCTGAGTGTGGGTGGCATGGCTCCAGGAGAAGCTGTGATGGGAAGCATCACACATGGATGTAGCAGCTTACAGGGAGGGGGCAGCAACGGCAGGAACATGGCTCACTGGGCAAAAATCTAACAGCCAGCTTGGGAAAGAGGTGGGTTTTGACTGAACCACACCCAGGACGTTTCTGTTAATTCTATTTGCAGTTAATTTTAAATTTTTTCCACCATTTTTAATGTTACTGGTTTTATTATTAGTATTGAAGAAATGAATTCTCTGAAGAGTGTAACTGCTGTTTATCTAAAGGGATTATATAAAAATTATTAGAAACAAAGAAGCAACCCCACCCCAAAAGGGTACTGCAGTTATCCTACCCCAGTTTCTGCAGCTGAGAGAGTTGGATACTAGGTTTCATCTTTTTCTTATCCTTCCCTGGTAGGTGTAACTGAAAGCTTCTACTTCTTTGTTGGTACAAGGCATTTGCAGGAGTTTCTGTGTATCAAACGAAAGCAAAATTGCATAGCCCCTTTGTCAAGGCTTGAGATTTGCAGCAGACAAGAAATACAGATAAAAAAGAAAAATTTTTTTTTTCAGTGTACTTTGGGAATGGTTTTGTTTAATGAAATTGTTCTGTAAATATACCGTTGCGCTAATAAAACCCTCAACTGTGCATTTACAATCTGTAAGTTTTACTTGGCACAGATGCATGTACACTTCATTGTGTGTGGACCCACATATTTAAGGAAAGAAAGAGAACTTGTCATCTTAGCATGTATTGATCAGAACTTCATGAAATGCATGACTTTTGTTATGCCTTTCCTGTTAGTATTGGAAATACACAGAAACACAATAAAAATGCAATATAATTAATAAAAATGAGGACAATTCAAAAACAGAGGGTCTGGTTGTTCCCAGATTGCTTACAAGAATGCATGTTAGATCCCACTGTAGTCAACATGATCCATATGAATAACACTCTATCAGAATAAAATTACTCTGCACATACAAGCTGTCATTGATGTGAAATGGGGCAACAGAAGTATCAGGACAGTGGAAACATGCTGCAGGGTCTCAGTTAATAAAATCTTCAACCATACGCTTGACATCAGGGTTTTCTGAGCTCATGTAAGGTACACTTTGACATGTACCCTTATGCCTTGCATAGCAGAGAAAAACATATGCCTATTGGTGTTAAAAAATTATTTGTGGGGGTTCCTGTGCAGGTACTTCAGGAGAAAGGAGCTGAGTGAAGCCTTAGACATCAAGAAAGATGCAGAAGAACTGGATGCCCAGGATGAAGAAGAGGACTTTTCTGGTAGCCTATGTCCCAGTGTCAGACAGAAACTTTGGGAAGTTTTGGAAAAGCCTGGCTCCTCTGCAGCAGCCAGGACTTTCGGCACTCTGTCCATGGCTTTCGTTGTTGTGTCCATTGCCAACATGGCTTTGATTTCAGTAGAGCTAAGCTGGCTGGCACCACCACTACTGGATGCCCTAGAGTACCTGTGCATTGCATGGTTCACAGTGGAGTTTGTTCTGAGGTTCCTGTGTGCACGGGATCGGTGTCGTTTCCTAAGGAGTGTGGCAAACATCATAGACCTCCTTGCTATTTTACCTTTCTACATCACCTTGCTGGTGGAAAGCCTGTGTGGTGGGGAGAGCTCCCAAGAACTGGAGAATGTGGGGCGCATTGTCCAAGTTCTGAGACTGCTCAGAGCCCTGCGGATGTTGAAGCTGGGAAGACATTCAACAGGTACTTTCGGCCATGGCACTGGTACTTCTCATTTTTGCTGCTTGCAGCAGTTGTCCCTGGGCACAGTTGTCAATTCTGTGTGCATTTCTGCCTAACCTCTTTCATTCAATCAGCAGTAATGGCTTGTGAAAATCATACTTTTGGACACTGAGTGGCAAGGGCCTTCTCTGATAAAATTTAGCTCTTCATAAAGCCAGTGCACATGGTTTGCATAGAACATTTGCAAAAACAGGCCCCAAACTTGCACAGTGTAAATCATCCACCAGTCATTCACAATGTCATAAATTTACAAACATATATTTGAATTGATTTTATTAGGGATGAAGCAAGGGAAGAAGCAGAGATCATTGGCCCACAATTTTTGTATTATCAAAGGCCCACTAATGACAGCTTATCATTATCGGTCACAATTTGGTTTGTTAAAAGGTATATGCAGAGAAATATGTCATGATTTTGTACATCATAGATCCTGAAAACAACTGTGGTAGAGACTTTTTCAAGAAAACCGTTTAAACTGAATCTTAGCAGGCAGTGGGTTAAGGGGCTCTTGCCCTGTTGAACGCACTGGTATCTCTGTGGTGTGTGGAACGCAGCAGGGGGCTGCTTACTGAGTTGGACCAAGGTGTAGCACAGAGCAGCAGTGTCAGGTTCTGCCAGCGTTCACCTGTTGGTGTGGAGCTCTCACCACACCTTCTTCATACCATGATATTGTCCAGCATGTGGAATTTTCAAAATGATTGAAGTATGTTCCCCACTTAAATCAGTGCTGAATATGGAGATGAATTTGACAGAAATGTTCAACTGACACTTGGAACTTTGAAAAATTAGATCCTAATAGTAACTTATGCTCTTTGTCCTGCAATATTAGACTATTCTGAAGACAGTGATGATCATTCTTGTGTGGCACTCTGTGTACCCTTCCAGGATTTCCTGCCATGAAGAAGGAATGGGCTGATGCCTCTCCTGTTTTTTTGGAGAGCCATTTCCACCGTCTTTGTGATCTGGCCCAAATGCAGCAGGCATTACAGCGTGCTCACAGTAGCGGAATCTTTCTTTCTTTTGTCTCTCTTTCTTTTTGTTCCCACTGAAAGGCAGTGAACCTGCCTACCAATGTCGGGGAGCAGCTTTAATGCATAGTCATAGTGATTTGGGAAGTATCTTAATCTTACGTGCCTACCCTAGATTATGCCTATACTGATGCATAACTGTCCCTTAGAAAGCAGTTGAAAGGATGCTTGTAATGATTCGGTCTGTCAATGAGATTGTTTTGCTTCATTATAATTTTTGCAGGGTTCGGTGGGATATTTTTTTTTTTGTGCAAGAAAGGCTGCTACCCACGTTTGATGGTAGCTGTAATGTGCATGCATTCCTCTCTAATTTTATTTTGAAAATAAGAAAAAGATTTTAACTCATCTCAGCACTTTAGTGCTGAATAACAAAATAGTGATCCAAAAGTGTGTTGATTCCAGTTCTAAAGTTTCCAGTTCATTGCATTTTTCTTCAATAGCTCTTTCTATCAACTTGAAACCAGATGTTTCTATAATAACTGCTAATTTCAGGTATATTAACTTTCAGAGGTGGCCTAAACTTTTGTGTCTATTTATTCTTAAATCCATTAAACTATTCCACAGTTTATATAGCAATACTGAATGCCATTAATATTGAGTTTAGTAATTTCATGTTACATAGAAGTGAATTATTTATGTAAAAATCTAGTCTCCTAATCTGAAAGTGAGCTACCATCTTTCTAGTGGAACCAAAGTACCAGTTCCAACACACCAGAAGCAACATACATATGTATTTAAATCATCCAAAGCAGCATTACTATCGCTATGCTTACTTCTTTGGTAGTTCAGTTGCTGCCCAATTCGGCCCCAAAGACTAAATAAAATCTGTATAATTTTTAATTAAATGCAGAAATTAAATAATTAAATGCAGAAAGTCATTGTTTCAATCTTCTGTCAGAGGAAATGCTGCTACTAAATTAAAATGTAGTCCTAATAAATCAAAATAGAAGCATACACTCGCAGAGCTGAAGCCCTGCTCCTAACCACTATTGGCATGTAGCAGAAGGTTTTGTTAAAATGGTTCCAAACAACAGCTGCTATACAAGGTGAACCCCATAACTACCACACACCGAGACCACCCTCCTTGCACATACCTAGGCAGTCCTGATAAATCTCTGTGTTCAGGGGTGGCTCTCGCAACACTTCTGCTCTCTTGCTTTGGATCTGGCAGCTTAAAGCTACCTCCCAGCAAAGCTTCTTTCTGACTCCTGCACTCCCAGGCCAGACAAAGCTTCATGCACTGCTCACCTGTTTTATGTGGCAAGAGGAGTGCAAGATCAGAAGAAAAGAGATGAGAAAATTTGTGGCTGCAGGCAGCAACTCCTCTTTCACCAAGCTGGGGTGTTCACAATCACAAGGAGAGCGTCTCTGTAATACTGTGCAGACCCATAGCAAAGTTCGGGTCACAACAGCAGCCTGGGGCAGAAATGAGTCAGGAAAAAACATATCCATTCTTTTCTTCACTTTAAAGGAATGGCAACTAAACCCTTATTGTGGAGAAGAGACAGATAAAGAAATGAAGTGGTAATTTCTGCCCCTTTGAAAGCTGAACCCAGCTAAAAGGAGGGATGTCATGCCTAGAAATACCTGGCCTAGACTGGTGTGAGTGTGTAATTATTTATGCAAAGTGCTTCTTTCATCAAGGAACAACTGAAAGACCAGTAATACCTCTATCCAGAAAATGTATAGCTAGAGGGTGAGATCACTCTTCTGAGATATCAAAATTATGGATCTGTGTGGCTTCAAGAATAGGTGAGAACTGAACCTTCATTTCTCACATTCTCTGATGCTCCTCAGCTGTTGCCTTACTCCTGGGGCCATGTTTTGTGTGAAGCTTTGCTGGTCCTCCTCTGGGAAGCACTTACAGATTGATTCCTTGAGAGGAACTAGGATGTGAGCATTTTACTTGTGATGGCAATGGACATATGTTTGAGAGAAGGGTGTAGCGTATGTTAGGATGAGATGCCTCTGGAGACAGGAAAAAGCAAAACCTGAGCACATTTAGTGCCAAAAATTTAGGATGATTTGAATACTGTGTGTAAACTGAAGCTCATCAGTTTGTTTTACCAAGTCTCCTAGGGCAGTAGAGAGATGGAACCTGACCTGCATGGCAGAAACATTTCCCGTTCCTCCTGCTGGCCCCAGGCTGGATCTGCTTGCCTGCCCCATGCCAGCTCTGTTACCACACCTTAGCACCTTCCAGCACAAGTAACCAAGCTGTTACAGCTCCTGGCAAGGAGTTCTCATGGGAAGTCATAAGACTTGCTGAGGTGTCTGTGCTGGAACAGACCTAGTTTGGCTGTGTGCTAGGGCTCAGAGTCTTGTTAAAAAGTTACAAAATAATATAACAGAATACATTATTCATTTGAATACACCAACTGATTCCCACTTAGAATGAGCTGTGAAGTCCAATAACATGTCTGATTCATAGATATGTCTAAAAATGTCTCCTGACTTCATCTGGAGACATGAGGAGATGTGTCTGTTTTAGGTGAGGATAATAGAATTAAGAATAATTTTAAAAAATCTGACTCCTTAACAGTCAGTATAATTAACCATAGAAAAAAATACTTTACTGAAGGTGTCATCGATGTGATACAGAGTTAGCAGTCACTGCCCTGTTCCTCCTTATTTTGACGTGGTTTGTATGAGAGTTGCACTGGGGTTTAGCTATAGTATTCTCAAGACCCATCATAAGGGGCAAGCCTTGGCATTTATAGTACTCATTTATGCTGTGAAAGGAAGTGCTACAGAAGTAATTTCAAACTGGAATATCTTCTTCCTAGGTCATCTGAAAGGACTTACACTTCTACCTTGTTCAGTACGAAGTTTTACAGGACAATGGATGTTAGTGATTGCCTTGGAAGATGGGAGTTTGATCTGGATCATTGCAGTTCTCTCACACAGCTTTTGCATTGCTCATATTAATGCATTTTCAAAATGTGGAGACAGTCATATTAACAGAGAAAAAAATACACTGATATACCTTATTCCCCCTGTATTGCAGATTTAAGCCGTATCATCATCATAAGCATTCTAACCAACAGGTCATAGTTATAGCACTGTAAAACCTGGATATGGGCAAGTCCTTAACTGCAGTTGGTAGAAGAAAACATTTAAAAAGGAAACATTCCCCACAAACTCTAGTGGGTACTTCCATTGTTTGCTGTACATGAACAAAAACTTTAAAACCCATTAGACCTGAAGGGGTAAAGAAAAAGCCAAAAGCAAGAAGAAATTTTAACACCTTGTGGTTTGAGATTGAAGGAAGGAAAGCAACTCGAATTGTTTATTACTCTAATGGGCATATGAAGTCTGCAAGCAGAGGCAGAGCTCCAATAAGCTATTTTACGAACACCGCTGTACCCCATGAAGAGTAATTCATAAGCATTGTGGTTTTCTCATTTATTAAAGAAAACAGCACATTTTTAAAGAAAAGTATTAAAAACTAAGCCAAAGTCACTTTTGATTCAAAGGGTGATTTCAGACTCTCATGTGTCTCAGCTGAGTTGGTACCCTGTTATCTTCTCTCTTTATGTATGCAACATTTATCCGTTGCACTATTTATTGGATTTACTTTCCTGCTTGTTTTGTCAGGCAGTCTAGCCTTGAAGCAGCAGCTTTAAAAGGAATGGGTCATGGGTTGTGGAGAGTGGTCAGCTGCACGCAGACTCCCTGGGCTGCTCACGGGCAATAGGACTGATGCAATATGTCAGTGAATTAACGGAATACCATGTTTGCATTGGGAGGCTTTGCTTTCTCCAGTGCTGGCACAAGTGCAGCTGCTGGTGGAATACTGTATTTGTTTTGATGACTACAGATGGAGATATTGATAGGTTTTGGAGGTGAAGTGGGATCAAAGAGAGGCTGGGAGAACTATAAAAGGATTGAAAGCAGTCCTGAGTGAAGACAAAGTTACTGAGTGACTAAACTGGGCTCTAACCACACACCTGGGAACACAAATTCAGTAATGGAGGGATGCTTGATCCAACAGAAAAATATGACAATGACTGGAAAACAGGAGGTTGGCACATTCAGGCTCAGAAATAGGGAGCAGTGTTTTTAGTGTGTTTTTAAATGCTTGTTTAGATAGCTTATTAAAAACTGTGCTAGATCTTCTGTTATAGCCAATTAGTAAATCAAGATTGGTTAGTTTTTCTAAATCATGTGTACGTAGTTCAAACAATAAGTAATGAGGGGAATTTTTATGCTCAAGGAAATGGAGATGATGTCGGTGGTTCAGTCTAACATTTCAATCTGTTTCTTTAAAATCACATTTTCCCATTAGTGTTGAGAGCAGCACCCCTTTTTCTTAAGACACATTCACTAGCAGTCAAAGAAGAACGTAAGGCAGTGGCTTTAACTAAGAGATGTTTTGCAGAGTTACAACAACAACTACATAAATCAACCTACTGACAGCATTTCTTGTCTTTCAGGCTTGCGGTCTCTTGGAATGACTATAGCACAGTGCTACGAGGAGGTTGGCCTTCTGCTGCTTTTCCTCTCTGTAGGAATCTCTATATTTTCCACTGTAGAGTACTTTGTTGAGCAAGGCGTGCCAGGCACAACTTTCACAAGCGTACCTGGTGCTTGGTGGTGGGCAACAACTTCCATGACAACTGTTGGTTATGGTGACATTAGACCAGACACTACCATTGGTAAGGTAGTGGCCTTTATGTGTATACTGTCAGGAATACTGGTTTTGGCTTTGCCAATAGCTATAATAAATGACCGTTTTTCTGCCTGTTACTTTACACTGAAGATAAAAGAAGCTGCCCTTCGGCAGCGTGAAGCTTTAAAGAAACTCATGAAGAACTCATCCAGCGATTCAAATATCAATGTTAATTTGCGAGACATATATGCACGCAGTGTCATGGACATGTTACGGTTAAAAAGCAGAGAAAGAGCAAGTACAAGGAGCAGTGGAGCAGATGATTTTTGGTTTTGACTTTTATTAACCTTGTATAGCAAATAAACTCCTTCAGAAATGTAGTATTAAGCATCTTTTTTTAATTATTATTCACCACATAGTGTATTTGCTTTTCCAGCTGGAGTTTTACTTACTTGGACAGACTGAGATAACTATTGTATACAAAAGGAAGCTCTGAAGCCTGCTTCCAGAACAGGATTGTGGTGGGTGAGATGGGAAATAATGGGTCCATCAAAGTAAAATAGCGATGTAAACACTTGTCTATGAATCTTATGTCCTTGCTAATGTATAATAATAAAGTCTTAGTGAAAATTGTGATGGTGTTTTGAATTGTAAAGTCCTATAAGATTTGTATTTGCATAGGGAGAACAAAAGTCAAAGATTAAGAAAAACTGAAAAGGGAAGTCTAAGGAAGTGAAATGTTGAATAATTTTAGGATTACATTCCCATGACAAATTTCAGCTTGACCCCCTTTCTTATCCCCATCTTCTACTCCATTTGTCTGAAAAAGAGGTTACTAGACCTTGGTGGGATGTAGAATTTCCTCATTTGAAGAGAAGCAAACGGCTACCAGATACATGGTGGGTGTCAGGAGATAGGTGAAATTATTAAGCAGATGCAAGATCTGCAGCAATGTATAAAGTAGTAATGAAATAGATGCCATAATGTAAACTGCCCTCTGCAGTTGCTATAAAAGTTGCAGGAGCTAATACAGCCTTTGCAGCATAGAAGTAATTTACAAACTTATTTTGAACTTTACCTTTTCTGTGTGTTTTGATTCCCATAATTTACTTGCGTAGCTAGGCAGTTTTTTGTGCTCAAGTTACTGGTGGATATCAGAAGAAACAGAAACGGTAAAAGATAACATGGGGTTCGTTTCTCTATCTCCCATTAAAATCAGCAGGTGTTCCGAGCGGGCCAGATTTTTTTTTTTAATAATAATCTTCCCTGACCCATTATTAGGAAAATCTTTCATCAAAAGGGAGGTTCCAAAGGAAAAATGAGCACTTGTTGGACTGGGTGTTTAGTCTAATGCAGTAATCAAAGTACAAAACTAAAATAATCAAAAGTATTTTAAGTCAAGTTTCCCATTACTTACTGCTCCAGTAGCCTAATATTATTCTTAGCAAACAAGCTTTTCTTTAATATAATTTCACTGTCCTAGACTATGACATTGCCACAGTATGCATGTAACTCAACTAGTAGGTTAAATAAAAAAAAAAAAATTACAAGCTTTTCTCATTTCACATTTCTTTTAGGCAATATAAGTGCAATCATTATTTACATTTGACATTAATTCAACATACTCACTAAAACAAAACATTTATTAACTGGGTTATTTAATTTTATAAGGTATTTATGTATATAGAAGGCTTAAACTGCCTTTGAGGATATATGAATGGCTGAAATAACCTGCTTTTAATAAACATTGAATAATACTTGTTTTGAAACAAAAGTGTGTTTTCCTCCCATTATGTATAGATGGTGGTGTAAACATAATACAGCAAGCAAAATTTTCAAAGGCTCCAACCCTGACACAAACTGAGTAGCGTTTCAGCATAAAACTACTTCTGATTTGTCAGCTGGCATCAGTCAGCATTTGTATTTGGGGCCAATGCTGCACATGCAGCTGTCATCAGGGTCAGAAGAAAGCCAAGGGAGAACACCAGAGGCCAAGAGAGTGTGTCTTGCTCTACCACAAAATGTCTGGGTGTGAAAATCCGTAGGTGAGCCTCACGGTCTCTGTTAACACAGAGACCAAACTGTGTTATCGCAGTGTTCCCCTCTGTTCAAATATTCTGTGAATCCATCAGAAAATTCACATTGATGTCCAGGAGACAAAATTAATTCTGCAGGGGAAGGTTTGATGCAGCCCACTCTAGGTTATTATTTTGTAGCTCCTTGGAGCAGGAAGTCTTTCAGGCTGCACAAATTGTACAGTCTGTTTCTCATTCAAAAGTCATTCTAATTATAGAGAATTAGGAAGAAGCTTTCATTGTAGGAAGGTTGTTTTTTAATGTCTTTTGTGCTTTCATGTACAGCATCTGATCTCTGAGAAAGGAAATGTAGTTAGATAGCTGATTGATTCTCTTTAGGGAAAGGCTACTTTTATTGCATCCTGTGCTTTTTGTGAAGGACTAAAAAGAATGGGAGAAATGTTCTGAGATGTATCAGTTGATTCGCTCCTTTCACCAGCTCTGGAGATAAAGTTTCCTAGAAATGCCCATGGGAAAAGACTTTATCCAGTAGCTGCTTTGGCTTCTATTTTCGGACCTCTTGATTTTAAATTCAAAGTCTGCCAAGAAGTGTTTGTCAATCACGTTGTTTATGCAGCAAGGTTATCTTTCACATGGGCTGAGACTAGCAAATCACTTTGCAGATGAAGGCCAGGTCTGCTTTCAGCTCTTACAGATGGGAAGACCACAGCCTTTGTACTGAGCAACAGATAGTACAGGACATTACAACTCTAACACATGAAACTACACCGTGTACTTACTACCACAGATTTGGAAAATAGCTCAGTCACCACTAAAACACCAAATTAAGGATATTACTGTGATATCTTTAGAATATCACACTAAAGATAAGAAACTACCTCTTGTCCTCACATCTGTTCTGCCATTTCTATCCCACAGCAGACTTGGCAGAAAGGAACATGTCTTAGAACATCAGTAACATTGGCTGAAAATTCAGCGTTTCAACTTAAAACACCAAGTACTTTCAAAAACTGACATTAAAGGGTGTCAAGCAAGCCCACATTAATTTTCATTCCCTAGTACAGAAAACATTAATAGTGAAAATTGTTGAATCATAGAATCACAGAAGGGTTTGGGTTGGAAAAGACCTTAACGATCATCTAGTTCCAACCCCCTGGCCATGGGCAGGGACACCTTCCACCAGACCAGGTTGCTCAAAGCCCCAGCCAGCCTGGCCTTGAGTACTTCCAGAGATGGGGCATCCACAGCTTCTGTGGGCAGCCTGTTCCAGTGCCTCAGCACCCTCATATTGAAGAATTTCTTCCTTTTATTTAATCTAAATCTACCCTCTTTCAGTTTAAAGGCATTCCCCCTTGTCCTATCAGTACATGCCCTTGTACAAAGTGCCCTCTGCAGCTTTCATGTAGTGGCATAGACTACAGTGCAGACTAACAGTCTGAAATACCTTGTATATTTGTTTGCTGATGTTTAGGGGCAGCTTTTAGTAGGGTACAGCATGGTCCAAACCCACCAGATCTTTTTAAACATAACTAAAATTGTTCTTTGTCATTCTTACTTTGAAGAAAGCCAACAGCTTCCTGGGATGCATCAGGCAGATCACTGCCAGCAGGTCAAGGGAGATGGTCCTGCTCCTCTGCTCAGCCCTGATGAGACACATCTGGGTGATATGTCCAGTGACGGGGTTCCCAGTAAAAGAGAGGGACATACTGAAGATAGTCCAGAAAAATATTGGAGTGCCAGGTTGCTGAGACCAGCACATTGGGGAACCCCTATATCCAGGACAGGTGGGTGTGCTGGTAGTCAGGGGGAGATTTATCACTTTGGAGGGGTAAGTTTCAGAAAGGTATTTAGAAATCGGTGATTTCTAATATTTTACAAGTGGCTAATATTGTGATTTGCCTCTGGTATTGTACTGATATTGATCCTGAATGCACAGTTAGTTCACTGATCACTTTAATTATGTGGTGTTAGTAAGTCAATAAACCACTTCAGTCTTTGTTTGATGTAAACCATCTAAGTTGAGCAATTTTTCTCCCAGGACCAGAGTTTTGCTGGCCAACTTTGAGCTTGTGGGATTGCTACATGACTAGTATGGTTGAACACAAAATGGAGCAAAAAGGAAAGGAAAAAGTGATGAGGTCTTTTACAAGGTAATGTCCCCCCTCCCCTTTTTTTTTTGAGATAATTAAGTATTCTCATTTTTTTATAATTATTTTGATAATGAGTGTCATGCTTTTCTCATTTTCCATAGTATTGTCCTCTCAAACCTCCGTTGAGGTTTACATGCATAAACACGCTTTTCTGACAGAACCTTCTGCCCAGTGTATAGGACTGGTGCTTCTGCTAGGGGAGGGCACTGTCAGCAGGAGGGCAAGCACAGCTCATCTTGTGTGTGCCGCTCACTGGTATGTGTTTGGAAATAGTGAGCATACACTCCCCTTCTCACAGAAAAAGAGAAGTGAAATTTTGTGCAGGTGGGTCTTACAGACTGGCCTATTATGGGATTTCTATGTGAGACAACTAGGCTAACAACAAAGCCTGTTTAAAGGTATTTGGGGCACTATTAACTGTTTTACTTGTGCTAAGTCTCTGCTCAGCAGACATCAGCAACCCCTTCAGGTAGGGCAAGGGTAAGGAAAGGATCCCACCTAATGTCACTAAAGCAGGTCCAACATTAGCTGTTGTAAACATCAGTCTTTTGCTCCCAGTCTTTCTCAGAACCCCAAGAAGTTGCCTGTGAAATGCACTTATACCAAAGAATGAGGAACCCAGAACAGCTTGAAGTTAGGTCAGTTCTTTGAAAAAGTCTACAGTTGCATTCATCTAATTAAAATTATGTAAATCATCTAAATAAAATTATTTAAAATGCTTATTATGATGCAAAATAAACATGTCTTTCTAACAGCTTCTCAGAATGAAAGTATCTTCCTTATCAAGCAAAGCAAGACTCCTGCAGATGTAAGATTTTCTCTAGTTATACCTAATTTTGTAGAGCTTTTAATAAAACTCAAAGTGCTTGTAAGTCAGGTAGTATTACTGTGTAGTCCTCTAAGCTGATACACGTTTCATTTCCAAGGGCTTGACTCAGAAAGGCAGTTCTACTTCCACCTCTGTGCAGCAGAACTAGGTCCTGGGAGATGACTGAAGTGTGCATGAGTCTTCACTACCTAATGCATGAATCAGTTTCTCAGGAGAATTTGGGAGAGAATTCAGAATGGCCTCTTGAAATTGCCGTAAAAAATAAGCACAGTGAATTGACTTGTCCCAAACACATTTTTTCAAGAAAGCCAAAAAAGCCAATTGGCTTGAAAGTAGTTAAAAGATAACTGATGATGCCACTCTTTACAGCTGGCCCTGTGTCACTGATTTCTGAATTGTAACTGTCAGCCTGACGTATGAAATATATTATGCAATCCAACAATGTTGAATTATTGAAAAATATGCCACAATGAATATGTCTCTGCTTAAGAACTGCTGTCCAGTGAAGCAACATTCATAAACTCGTAGCTTTTTTGTCCTAAACTAGCAACATCATTACGCTTTCTAGATTATGATGTCAGAAACTGCTGGAGTTACAGTCTCTGTGGGATCCCTGCATGGGTGTTGCGATGAGTGTTAAGATGCTGCAGTGATAAAAGCTATTACTACTGAAGCCCTAAACAGAGCGATTAAGCTGTTATTAATGCTATGCATATGAGAAGAAAAATAATGAAGGTAGAACAGGAAAGAGAAAATTAATTTTAATTTAAAATAGAAAGTTGACATTCTTCAGCTGAGATGCACCAGTGTGTTTTTGTGACTGACCTTGCGAGATTTACCCCTCATATCATAAGAAGTGAAGAACACATTGTTCAGCACAGAGGAAGAAATTCTTTTCAGCTCATTAACTGACATGCATCATAAATCCAAACTACAAATTAGACCACATACTAATAATTCACACCTCACTCTAGTCATTCAGCCCTGGATATCAGACACACCTCTGCCCTGAACCATATGTAAGCATGTGGCTTCATATTTGCAGTGTCCTGTAGATCAACATCAAAAAAACTTTTTGTAAGAAGTGAACTTCAGGATAAAGGAATAAGAGCAGGCTTAATCTGCTTCCAGTTCCTGCTCTTTGTTATTTCTGCTGTCAGTCCTCATTTAACCCTCCCATCTTCTCTTCCTGGCAGGAATTGCTGAATAACAGATGGAAGAATTGACAATCACAGTCTTTCAGAGTCAAAATGTAGACAAACCTGTGTTCTGTTTTCCTATATTAGAAAAAAAATCCAAGTCAGAAGAAACAAGTGTAGCGTTTCTCTCACAGCTACAAGGACAACACTGATTAGTAACCAACAGAACCACAGTTTTCCAAATTACTGGAAGCTATATGCTTACAGTTGGTCAAAACTGACCTGGCATGTAACACATCTATTTATATCACTAGAAAGACAGACTTCAGTCACAAATAAAGAAAGAATATTTCTGAGATTATGAGAAAATATCTGTCTTCTGAGTTTAGAGAGTTAATAGAATTGGTACTGCAAACACACTCAAGAAGCAAGATCCCATTGTGTAAGTGTTGCACTAAATCAAAACACAGCCCTTTCCTAAAGACCCCTCCATCCAAATGTGTAGGACAAACCAAAACTTATATTCAATTTGACAGTGTAAAGGAGCAAAGCTCGTCCAAAAAGCCTTCATTTGGGATTCAGGTATAAATAATGCAACATGTTCCCCATGGCAATTCTGGTGTAATGGAATTACACCAGGATGAATTTGGTCCGCTTTCCAGCCAACACTCTTTATAAAAGGCTTTATTGTGTGAAAGCTGAACATGTGGTTGGGCCACAAAGGGACCAAACCCAACATCTAAATTATGGCCTCTGTTATGCAGACTGCCTCCTTCCATATGGGGATGAATTCAGTTTGCTTGTGCCAAGCATCACAATGGAAATACTGGCAGACTGAGCTAACAAAATGCCACTGGCTATCATTATAATATGGAGGCTGTATTGTGCTGCAAATGCTCCCATCAGCTGTCCAGCAGGAGACTTCATTAAAACAGATGTGACAATACACAAGCAGAAAAATAAATTAAAAAAAAGGATAGGGAAAGCTCTTGTCCTCACCTATCACCAGGATTTCAGTCTAGTTCAGAGCTAGTGCATTTCACTATCAATTATTTAATGTTCTTAGAGTCCAACACTAGAGTAAGCAAAATATTTAGTGCAAAAATGATGGGTGTTATTTATACAGTATCTTTATCAAGAATGTCACTTTCCGATGACAATTCCATACTTCAATAATCATTGCTTACATTTCCTATCACATACAACATCACAAACTGCATACCTATTTCCAGCTGGTGAATAGAGACAGTTTTGTTTATTCATGGTATGCTTCTGTTCACATTATCTTTTCAGTTTCCCAAGACCAAGTGAGCTATTCTTACCCGTGTATTTTCATAAGTCTCAGATCAGAGCTACATTTGCCAGAGAGACATGGTCCTTTAGATGATTCATGCTAGAATGACGCGATCTGTGGTGCAGGCACTAGTACTACTACTAATAAGCAGAACACAGTATAGGTGCAATAACAGGACAGAAGGTCACCCAAGTGCCTGTTTCAGTGACAGAAGATGCTATATGGGATGCAGTAAGCCACAGCTTTTGACACGGCACCCTGCAACCCAAGTCCAGTCACTGAGGCAAATACAAATGGTCATTAAATGACCCCAATGAAATGCAGACTCAGAAGGCACACAGGCAGAAGGAGCTGCTCTGCACATCCTCAGCCCCCTCTCCAGCTTACCTATTCCTCATAGTTTTCCCAGCCAGCCCCCCAAAACTGTGGAAAAGGTCCCAGCAGGCCTACTGCACCTGTGATGGAGGATGTATTAACTGCCAATGAACTCAGCCAGGGAACAAATATTCTAGAATGTAAATGTGTCAGGTCATAAGGCATTATTTGCACATTTGAATCTAGCCAGTGCTGTAGGCTTTTTTTTTTTTTTCCAGACAGTTTCATTTCCTCACCTAACCTTCCTGTCGAGAGGTCTTCAATTAGCAAAGTAAAATATAATCTGCTAATTAAAGGGAAGATTTTAGAAAAGACAGTCAGGAAACCAAGTAAGATAGGAAAGCTGAAAATACATGATGGTTTTCTAATTGCAAAAATAATGACAAGAAAAAGAAAAACTTAAAAAGCTGAATTGCAATTTGAGCCTGGACAAAGAAAGTTAGAAAAGTCAGAAACTAGCAGGAGAGATAAGACAAGTCCAGACTACGAGATGAAGATTCAGGTACTAAATATTTCCAATCATCTAGCATATGGCAACTCCCATGCAAGCTACTAACTGTTTTGAAATGCACCTTATCCTGTACTCTGGGGAGGCATAAGAAATTTTCCATGTAGGATTCTGGTTTATCAGATTAGGTAGGTAAAGTCAAACACATAAAAATTTTAATAGATCTGGACAAGATCTATTTTTGAGGGAAAAAGCACTGTAGCTAGATGTATTCTTCCCTTCTGGAAACTGAATGGTTATTAATCCTTCATACTTTAAAAAATCTTTTTTGTTTTTTTTCTCTTTGGAATAAAAAGATATGCAGCATTTGCTTAAAATGCAAAACAGCTGAACACTCAAAGCATTGCAGAAACAGGTTAATATTCTGCCAGGTTTACCTCCTTCATTCCCACTCCAGCGCACATAGAACAGGCTTTTTTCCAGGGAAAGGCTCCTGAAAAGCGTTGGAAACATTGTAGAAAGAATATTTCATTTGTTGCTGCACACTTGGGACAAATTTCACATCAGGGCAAAGGCTAAGTGGTAGCTTTTCTTCAGATCTCTGAGAACTGTTAGTATCTGCTGCACAGTCCCAGCAATATGATAAGAGGATGAGAGAAAAAGAAAACAAATAATCTTATTAGTGAACTATCTGGTTGTTTCTGCCATGATAACACAAAGCAATTCAGACAGAAAGGACAGTGAAACTACAAAAGGGTGGCAATTAGTTTTCTCCATTGGCTCCGGCCTCATCTCCAGTGACCAAACCGAGGGCAGGGATTGTAGCATACAAAATAAATCTCCCATGCTTATTGAAGTGGTATGAAAATTGATAGACATATTCCTGTCCTTCCAAGGAGGAGACTAGCAACAGCCAGCGCTGGTGCTCAAAACAGCTTTGGAGCAGCAGCACTCAACTGGTGCAAGGGGCCTAAATCAATGGGTTGCACTGACTAGCAGGATACCTAGCCAGAAGGTTTATATACTTACTGTCTAGCAGCTGCAAGGAGATCTCAGAGCTGATACCCATACCTGAGACATGGAGTCAGTGGTGGGATGCTGGGGAAGGTATCATTGCTGATGAGATGCTGGGGAAGGTATCATTGCTGATGGGCCTCAGTTTCTGACTCAGCAAAGTATGTTGACCCTTCCTTTATGTGATTTCTGGAGTCACACCAAACCCTAGCTTGAGAAGAGGGGCTGGCTTGTGACTGGTAGAGGGCTTTCTCATCCTGCATCTCAGGGCTGCTGCAAAGCCTGGCAGTGGAAAGGCCAATCTCCAGCTCCCACCAGTGCAGCTGTGGGGGAGGAGCAGCCATGCCAGTGACCATCTAATTAGGCTGGCTTTTCTTAAAATTTTTCTTTTTTATTCTGTAATTTGGAATCAGTTTTTCTACCCAGAAAGACAATGCTGGAGATGTCCTGTAGGTCTATTCCTACTTTGTTGGGCTGTGCATTCAGTAAACTATAGAGGATTTTGTAAACAAGCTATTAAAAGCTGCTTGAAAGCCAATTCTGCTGCCAGAAGGATCCAGTCTCAATTGAAGTATTCATATGATGCTATCGCTACAGCAACCAAGCCTGTAAACAATACTGGTGGTCATGGTTAACGCATAAGTACTTAGTTCAGAGATTAGAAACAAAAGCTTTGTCAGGCTGTATTTCTTCCCTGCCGTTGCAGACTTCTTGATGGAAATGCTATTTTCAAGGCCCTTGCTCTGACGTGTAAGTACATTAGTCTTTGTCTGACATAAGATCTGAGAAGAAGGTTAAGCTGCAAAGCTCCACCAGGTCATCTCAGCTGCTTCTCCTTTACATTTCATTGTTATAATCTGACATGTTATTCATGAGTTACCAATGCATACCTGTCACAAAATGACAACACACTTATTAATTCACATGGGTCCTGTTCCTTCTGAAGTAAGACAAAACTATTATTGAATCCTGGTACCTACAGAGAGGGAACAGTCCTTTGAGTTCTTCATGAAAAGCATCTAGGGGATTATGCAAAACCCATGATATATAATACCGTACATAAAGATGTAACTCACTTGCACCCTAAAAGCTAGATAAATCTAAAGAGGTGAACTTTGTAGAGCAAGATGACTAAATCCAGTATAATATGCCCAATCTGTGCATTATAATTTAGAACAAAGGTTTTTTGGCATTGTCTCCTGCATGGCGTTGATATGCCTAAGGCAGCTACATAGTGTTGATGAAAAAGCCTCAAGAAGTTGAGGGCCTAATCTGCTGCCTTGAAACTCACAGAACTCCCAGTATAGATGAGCTATACTACAACCAGGAGTAAGTTATCCAACCCATGCCTACATAAGCACAGTGTAGAAAACCTTATGCTGAAACAGGTCATCTTAATCACTCTTTGCAGTCATTTCATCTAAAATGGAACCCTTTATTATTCTCCATTGGCTGAAAGGGCCTTTAGAGTGACTAGCTCCTGTTCAGACACATCTTAGAACTCAAAATCATGGAGAGGTGAAACACTCCTCTTGCACCCTTTTTGGTGCCAGCAAGTTTATTGTCTAAGCATTCAACACACAGATTTCAAGACAGTTCTTCACTCTGGATCCAGATATGACTGCTTTGAATCAATGTAATTAGGCTGCATCTGGACAGCTACGCATGACTTGGGTGACGGTCCTTTCTGGGAAGTTTTATTGCATTGGAATTAATAATCAAAATTATTCTTGCCTTCTTTTGCTCAGTGAATCAGTCAAAAATACTTCTTCGGCTCTCTTAGTACTCCCCTCCCTTAGTGCAAGTAAATCCAAGAATGAAATGCTTAAAGTTTGGTGGAATGAATCTGGGCATTATCATTTTGTATGGATTACAGGACATCTTTTTAACTCCAGTTCCATGTAGCTCATGTCTTCCAGATGGAGCCATTCATGGGATAAACCAGATAAAAATCTGAAAGGCTTAAAGAATGAAAAGAAATCAACAATGCAAATTTTAACACCACCCAAAGCAAAATGTGTCACCTCTGGATTGTTTGAAGAATAATGGTTAAATATTTATAATCTGATTTTTTCAGCCTTGCTAGTTTCCTATGACTATGTCACACATCAGATAGACTTTAAAAAGTTTGTGAAGCTTCATGTTTTCATAAATTTTAGTTCTATTTCTTCCATCCATTGAGAAAGTGAGTTATACATTCACCATTTTATGTCTTCCTCTCATAGAAGGGGAACAGAACCATGTGCTTTGAGTGATCGGCTACAAAACATGAATCACAATTACTGAATCACTGAAGTGAGCATTTCACAAACAGCCTTGAGTCTGAAACCTATTTATGCAAAACTATTCCACAACTTCTTGTGAATAACAAATAGTTGAGAAAGAGAAAAACTCAGTTTTTTAATTGTAAATCAGATGCAGAGCTGCTTTAAAACTGAACATTAATTGTAATAACCAATTTGAGCAACCACATGAATCCACTGTGGGCTGCCTTCCAGCAATAAAAAAGATATTCTTATATTTTAACTGATTTTTATTTTTTTTTATGATTTGCATGTTAATCATGTTATTTTAAACACCTGTTAAACTGATCATACATACCTGATGTTCATTTAACTTATAAGAATATCTAATCTAGCAAGTTTAAGCAGCATCTGTTACAGCTCTATCTTAGTCAAGGGCATCAACTCAATGGCAGAGAAAGACTCCTTTTAAATTATCTAAATTTTAATTATTATTCATGTATCTGTTCCACAAACATCATTACTCATTCTGATCTGAACAGTAAGCAAATATAACATTCACACAATGACATTAGAGTTATCATTCTTAACTGAACAGGGGACATGAATCGAAAAAGGAGGGTTCACACTATAGAAATGCATGAAATAGTTAATTTGTCTTTTTTAGAGACTGCTAACATAATTCCATTCCAGATGGCAGTAAGAGTGCAAATCTGTTCTGTTCTGTGAGGATATGTGTGTTATAATAGGCTCCAATGGATCAGATTTATTTTTCAATGTTTTTTTCACAGAACACTTTAACCATTTCAGTCAACTGCTGTTTGGTTTTATATGTGCAGTATGAAGCATTCATATACATTGTGTGTCATTACTCTCTACAAAATGCCATGGTATGAGACTTTTCTAAACAAATGATTCCTTGCCAGGGGCATTTCCTCTTAGAAGTCAATGCATTGATTAGTCTAAATCCATGGAGGATCTTATACTAAAACCAGTCCGTTTAGAAGCCAGACTCTCGCAATTAAGCTAGCCTTTTCCCTCATTTGACTCCTTCACTGATGTTTCACCTTTGGTGGTTTTTTCCTTCATCAGGACTCCAGTGTCTTCACATTTATCAAACCAAGAAAGCTTATGGATTACTTGTGCTTCACCTTGTGATGCTTCTATCTGTCCCTGACTGGTAGGATCTCTATAGCTTTACAACTAGAACATCGGTCTGGCTCTCTGTAATTCAACCCTTGGTACCAAAGTCCTAGGGGAACCATGAGACTATTAGCCTACAGCAGATAAGTATCTTTAATTGGTTTTCAGCCAGTTCTTCCATGTTTCAATGCAGAACAAACCTAATGACTGTGAAACACTGAAGTTTAAAATTTAAGAGGGATAATGATTTTGACACACAGGTCCCAGCACTCTGCTCTGGGTATCAGTCCACAGCTGCACATTCCCAGACCGATCCCTCAGCATCGTGCTGCTTTTAGAGGCCCCAACAGCCAGCAGATTCCTCCCAAACCTTCTCTGTCTTAACTGGCAGCACTCTTCCTTTTACCAAAGCCCCTTTCAACACAGAACACGGTTGTTTGCCTCAGGAGCTTAATGAAGCATCACACAGCAGAACACATTTGATACAGTCTCTGGACTACCTACTTCATTGTAACAGCCAAGAATCTGACAAATACCTCATACATGTGTTGAAAGAGACAAAGAAGAAATGAGAACTGTTTCCACTCCTTCCAGTTAGCTGTACCTCACCACTCAAACATACTTTTTAAGGTTTCAAAATCTCGTCTATATTTTCTATCTTGCTTTTCTATCTTGAGGTTTTGTATTTGCGTTGTAAGCCAGTTATCCAAAACTTGCTTTAGAATTGCCTTCAAAAGAGAATTTTCTAATATGGGAAAGGAGAACTGCAGTCTCCATCAGCATCTGTTCTGCTTTTGAACAGCACATTAGAGACATAATTCCTTAATCCACTGTAAGGTAACCTGAAGAGTATTCAAGAAAACTAGTTGTCTATTTCATTTCAACCTACTAATGTTTGACATTGAAGACCAACTACACTGAATTAAGATACCTATTAAAGATAAAAAGCAAAAATAAACCTAGTTTGCTTTAACATAACATCTTGCTGTGACGTAAGGTGAATAATGATACTAAGAGATGAATAAATGGTTCTGTAAGCACTGGAACTTGCAATCATGTTTTGTGCAAAAACAGAAAAGCTGGGCTTAGAAGACTGGTCTCCCATGCTCTGGACCTGCTCAGTAATAACTAAGAGCTATTGCTTTCCAATAATTGTGATATAATGGTTTTATTTTGTAATTTGCATTTTCTTAATCACTTTTTCAAATTTTCAATATTACTTAAGCACGTATGGATTTTTCTCCTAGAAATTAAGCTGCCCAGAATGACCAGAATGACTAAAGGATTAAAGGATAATGTTCTCACTACACTGAAGCTTGAACTAGGAGATGGACTGTCAAAACAGAGAGAAATCTTGGTTTTCCTCTTATAAAAATTGAAAGAAGGAAGCCCAACCCCCAGCTCCCTCCTTAGGATGGCATAACTGCACTGGAAATTTTCATTTAAAACTTCAAGCAACTTTAAGTCTCTTACTAAAAAAACCCAATACTACTGAAAGTGGGTGGCTGGTACTGAAAATGTAACCTATTCTACACAGTTTATGCCATGCTACTAAGGATCTGTTTCATTTTCTTTTAATGGAGTCTTTCAATTGACTTAAAATAAATTAAATGTTATAAGTAATGTTTAGAACATGGCTATGGAATAGCAGTTGTTTACACATTGAATATGCTCAGGTGCATATGGCTGTACCTAGAGTTCTGCTTCTGAGTCAGACATTGGTCTGAGTGCTACTTACTCCCTTATAAAGCCAAAATCAGGTAGTAAATCTGACTTTGCAACTGATGAGATAAATGACATTGATTTCTAAATAGGACTATATAAAGCAGGTGGAAAGAAAAGTAGAGACATTTCTCTCAAGTACTTGTTGAAATTTCTGAAATACTTCATCGCAAGGAGACCTAAGATACGTATTTAGTATATGAAAGAGATACTGTTTGTGTCTAGTTTGGATGTGTTACATGCTTTGAAACAAGGTCAAAATGTTTTTGATAATGGGAATTGTAGGGCAGTGTATTTTAGCTAACCAACCAATTATTCGCCTTCTCTGCAACTTTTCATTTTGTTATGCTTCAGAAAACACATTTGCACTTTAATATCTGTTCATCCACTTCACTGCTAGGATGCTCAGATGCCTTGAAAATACCAGTCATTGTTTACAGAAATAAAAATTATGATTTCTGATGGCTGCCAAGTGGCTAATTAACTACACAAATATACTCTTCTTTTTTTTCTTTTTTTTTTCTTTTTTGTCAAGGGTTTGTTTGTTTATTTTTAGTATAATGACTTCTTAAACACTAATTTGAAAAGAACAAATTCTCACTGTGCAGAAGAGTGTTCTCAGTATACCTTCATAAGTCTAAATGTATTGTCATTCCTCTGGGTTTATAAAACTGCAGAAAGGTATCTAGGGGATGAATGTGCTTCTGTTGTGATCATATAGGATCCTGGAAAATGGTAATTATGAAAAGGATAAAAATTATTTCAGAACTAAATATATCTGTAAAAAGAAAACAAAGGACTGATTTGAAGACCTGCTGCTGCATGAAGGGAATCATTTGCCTCTCCAGGTACACTGAACAGCACCACACTGAGTAATACACCAGGGAATAGCAATCGATATGGGTGCAACAGCAGTTCTTGCCAGACGAGGTTTTAGAGATGGTATTGATTAACACATATGACATAGACACTGAGTAGCTGGATTTCACTTTCTCCCATATAATATAAAGTTAGTTTAAACATGCATGCAAAGTGAGCTAAACTTTCTTGGAAATGGCTTCAAATTACATTTAAAGTATTTTATAATGGAGAACAGGATTTATCTAATTAACTGAACATTTGTACAAGAAATGTACAGTTTCACGGGAAAAGAAAAATCCTCTTTTACTTGCCTACCCTGTCGAGCTCTTACCTTCTTTAACTGAAGATACATCTCACATTCTCACCTCACATCACAAGCACACAAGTGAAATCAGTGGCAAACAGTGAAGGTCAGAGAACAAATATTCTTAGAGGTTATGGAAAAATCTTGCTATTCTGCTTATTGCAAATGGATAATGAGAAAGGGAAAAGCAGTGGGAAATAGCACTGAATGACTAGCAGTGATTCAGCAGCAGTGAGGAGCTGTTCTCATAAATTAAAACCTGTGAAATATTAATACAAAAAATGTGATTTAAAACATTATATATAATGTTGTCCAGCTCCTTCATGAAATATTGCACATACTCAACACATGAAGGATTCAGGGGCTCTAAAGCACTATGAACTGGCTGCTGGGTTTGAGGAGTCTTTAGGGACTGTGTGAATTGTTCAGGGTTAGCAGCCTCACATTTCTATCCAGGCAAAAGAAATGGTTTGCAGGGCTTATTGCACTGGAAGTCAGTAGGCTGTAGTTGCAGTTGTAGATATGTGCCTTCAGATGGGGTAGGACAGTGGCGTATGTATTATTGCCACTTGCTGTCCTCTGACTTCAGTGGCCTTTTGCTGTGCTAGAGCAAACAATTATCACTCCAATACCAAAGACTATCATTTTAATCTACAGCACAATAAATAACCTTGATCCAAACTGGGTTTTCTGGGCATTATTGTAATGCAAAGAAATATTTTTCCATGCAGGCACAAAAATCTCCTAAACAAATAAGATATTAAGGTTGTATATTTAAGCACACAAAAACTGGTAACACCTATATTTATGGTTTCTCATGTGTTTTTTTTAGTACTACCACATTATATTCTTACCTGGTGTAAATTAGTTCCTCAGGAGACGAAAAAAAAAAACCAGCTATGTAAACATGCTGAATTTTATTATATATCACAATTACTTATGAGAACTAAGCCATGGTCTTTCAGAACATTTCAATATCTTATTGATAAAAAAGAAAAGAAAAAAGAAGAGGGGGGCAGAATTTGTATTTAAAAGTAATATTCCTTCCCTTTCACAAATGAGCAGTTTGTCTCTTGGCCCTTAATCACCCCAAGACAACACAGGCTTCCATATCTTCTAGAGGCTTTACTACTTTTTTGACACTGGAAAAGATCTGTTATAAGAAAAAAAAGAGGAAAACCAGATAGATCCAGACATGAGTATGACCTGATTTTTGGTGTTGCTGCATAATGACAACTGGTATGGAACTGGTGGCAATACTTTAGCATAAGGTAGGAGTACTGACCTGCATAGAGATGAATACATGAGGGCACCAAGGCTCATAGAACATGAGATGTTCTGTATCCAGATAAAGAATTTTTCAGTTTGGGTTTTGTATCGATTTCTATGTTAATTCTATATTGTTCAAATCTGTACCAATGTTCCTATATATTGACTGAGGATACTGTTGCGATCTGGTTAAAAAATGGTGCAGCTAGACTAAGTCGTCCTTTTGGAGTAATGGAAGGTGAATCAGCCCAGCCACTCACTGAATGAGGCCCAACAGCTTCATATAAATCTCACTGCTCATCTAGATGATCTGTCACTGACCAGTACCATGTCAGCTTGTTCTAGTAGGCTGGATTCAAGAGAAGTCTCAAAAAGTTAGTCAAAGAGAAACCCATTAAATATTACTAAATATTTAGATAATATATTGGACTGCAAAACCAGAGGCTTTGGAAGTACAAAGAGAAAATACTGCCTACAATTGCCTTGTTCTGTAAAATATTCTTCCCAAGTCATCACCTGGTTACTTTCAAAGACAATACCTTAGGTCTAGCCCAGAATGGTCACTCTAAAATTTTTACAGTGTGGGAGGTTATTATGTAAAATTTGGTCTTCTGACAACATTGTTTTTGTCATTTGGCTAGCAGTAGCAAAGCAGAAGCCCTCAGGTGAGTACACTTCCTCTATAAATCAAAGGTCTTGAGAAGTGCAAGTGTTGTAGCTATGCTGCCTGTCATCCACGTGGGTCTCGACTAGTCGTTCAAGAGGAAGACAGTTCCTGGCTGAAGCTATAGTTGTGCATGTGGTCCTCCCTTATTAAAATCTTCAGTGGGATTCCTTTTAGATTCAGGATAGCAATGCTTCTGGCATACAACTCACTGGTAAAAACACCCTAGTCCTTTGAAAAAGAAGGCTAGATGTTTAGCAGGGTGTAGCCAGTGAAGAGATATTAGCCCATACACTCAATTCCACAGGTGATGAGGACCCCGCCATGCCTGGCCTTTTGGTTTACATATTTCAAGGATGCACAGTGAGGAGCAGCAGCTCCCTGTGCAGCTTTCTCAGGGGTTCCAGCTCTCCCAGACCGCACATAAGAGGTCGCTGACATTTCACGGGATCAAAACCGCCTGGATAGTTAAGAATTCATCTTCAAGGAGCTTCAGTGGGCACTCTTAAGTGTGAATGCAGACACAGTCTCGTGGAGTGTCTCTGATAAACTGGGAAATATGAAGCAAATTTCACTCCTCCAAGTGTTGGATGGGCCAGATCTTCAATGTGTTGAAGCAAGTTGCCTTAGGTCACTTCCTTCAAATATGGTCTCTTTAATTTATTAGAAAGTAATTGAAATTCTGCATCAGAAAGTCTTCTTTTAAACATAATATTACAGCTAGTAGCTTTGAAAATTCTGAAATTATGAAGAGCTGACTCAAAGAAAAAGCTTTTGTAAAGATCAGTGGCTTTTATTACATTTGTTTGCTTGTCTTTTTTTTTTCCTCCCCTTCACAAAACAGTGCATTATTAAGAAATAGTGCCAAAGGTCATATGACCATATAATCTGAAACAGCCAAAAAAATATTTCCTTCCGAGAGCCAAAGTTTTTCTAGTAATATGAGGAGCATAACCTAACCAGAAACTGTTTTCTTTAATGTCAATACATTTGTGATGTTGACTGTTTTTAACAGGACTACAGAGATTACAGCATTAGATTAAACACAACTGACAGAAATGTTAATGAGAGCTACAGAGAAATGAAAGCTATTTGAGAATGTATCTCACAAAAGAGAAATATTAAAAATATAATACACTTTTCTGGCTGTAAAATAAATCAAGCATAATAGCATTTCACAGAGAAACTGCTTACAATTACTCATCCAAATGAGTGAGATAGCCTTGTCTCAGAAGTAAATAACTTATGTGCAAAAGCTTTCACCAGTGCTGAATTTGTTGATAAAACCCTTTTGTCCAATATATATTCAACCTGATATCTCCAGAATGACGGAAGTCTGAAGTCCATGGCAGCTTTATGGGTTCTGATGATCAGATCTCATTATAAAGCATTAAAATTTCAAGGATTAAATTCTTCTGTATACATTCCAGACTGTATCTATTAATACTGTCATTGTGGGGGGTAACAGTAATTATATTTGGCTTAGTTGTTTACTTGGAAGAGGGATGAATTTTTGAAAAGGAGGTATTTCAGCAAACTGTCAGTGCAGGAATTGCTGGTTCAGTCTTTTGTGAAATTAGTGTACCCATTCTGAGGTACAAAGGAAAAATAATATGACCAAAAGGTAAGAAGATTTCTCATTCATGTGTTTTTTCATGAAGTATGGGTCTCAGAAATTACACTACAAAGCTGCAGTTGAAGAATTCAGACCAAAATTGAAAGCTGACTTTACTCTGAATAAGACTTCAAAGCATTAGCAAAATAAACTCTTAGGTTTTATTCATTGTTTGTAGATTTTACAGGCAAAGCTTATCCCTAACAGAAAAATCTGTTGGTTTTCTAGCTCTTCTCTCAAAAGACATACCCAGTTCTGTGCGGTGACGGATCGCATACAAGAAGTAAGATTGCCACCCAAGCTAAGGCAAGGAGAGTCATAAAATCCCCTGAGACAATTGTAGGGGGAAGGTCTGAACAGCTTTGCATTGAGTTTCATGAGATTTAGAAACCAAAATTAGGAGTGTCTCAAAATTAGGGGATCTAGCATCTAATGGGAAAGATCATGGAAATAGTGATGGCTACAATGAAGATCAATAAGGGAAATACAGGGCGAGTGTAAGGAAGATTAAAGCAGTGGATAATGAGTTACTGAAATGGAAAGAACAAAAGAAGTATGGGGAGTTAGAATGCCAGAAAGGAAAACAGACAATAAAATAAGGATAAAGGAAATAAAACAAAGAGAAGGGAAGCTGAAATAGAGTGAAGAGAATAAGATGATGTCTTACATCTTGAAGAAAGACTTGGGAAGGCAGCTCAGGAAAATCAACATTTAGACAAAGCCTCGTCTTTTTCCAGGGGGATTTTCTTTTTTAAATTTATTTATATACTTTTTTTTTTAATGGATTTCTCTGTCATCTATCCAGCAGCTACCACACAATCACTTTACAGGAGTCTTCATCTGGGAAGACTAACCTCAGTGATTTACTAATGGGGGGAGCTCATTTAGCTCAAGATATTAAACTATCAGCTGGAAACTGGGATGAAATGAAGGGAGAAACTGCTCATGAAATGGTAGGAATAGGACTGGATAAAACCTCTGAGGAAATTCAGCACTACTGTCATGGCTGCGTTTTCTGTCATGGGCTCTCTAGGTGCTAGCTCTAACTATGATCACAGCTGGATTTAAAAGCAGTCAGTTATTTGATTTTAAAAGCTTTTTTGCTTTTGAAAATAATATAAGGCACTTCCAGTACCTTCTAATCCACTTAGCAGACCTTCTTATTTCTCCTTCCTTAGACACTCAGAGCAACAAGTCTGAAATGACAAGTGGCAAGAGCATTTTAACAAACAGAAAAATGCCAAGCAGTGCACAAGCATTAGTCCTGACAGTTTTAGTGCCGTAGATACAAACAGTAATAAAGTTTTAGGAACATAGTAGTTGCAGGCAGGCTTATTTTCAGAAATTACTTTGAATTATAATTACCTTAATGAATGCACTAAAACAAAGGCATAGCATTATATAAGAAATGCCAGATGGGAACCATAATGAAATTTGCAGATGAAATCATTTGAGAAAACAATAATCCCAGAGGTGAGTGCACTGAAATAATGACTTGTGTTCATGGAAAAGAGATATGAACCTTTATATCCTAAATTAGAAAAAGAGGGTTTGCGACTCTTTGTCTGAATGTATCATTGACATGTACTTTAATTTGAGGGGGTTTTTTTGGTTTTGTTGTTGAGGTTTTTGAGAAAATAGGTTTGAACAATTTCTTATAGTGTGCATTTCTTTGTAGTATCCTACCATGTATTCTGTAGGGTTTGCCTCTCAGCTTAGCCTGAGGGTAAAAGAAAAAGAAACAGTAGAGTCACTAAATATTAAGCAAACACTCAAAGATATTTTAAAAAGGAGATTTTTAATACACTTAAGATTGCACGTTCATCCTTTTATTTACAGTTTAATTTCAGTAAAAGGAAAATTAACCAAATCATGAACTGATTGTGAACTAATTAAAGATAAAAACCAATTTTAAAAAAATCCATAAATAGATCAAAAGCATTTAAGGAAATCAGAATTAGGTGTTGAGCTATTCCAGAATGAGCGTGCTATATCTTTCTATTATGAATTATGTGTCCATGTTTACATTGTCAGAGATATATACTTTAAACAGCTATAGCTTTAAGCTTCTTTAATGTAGACAACCCACTGCCTCATAAATCATACCTTAATATGCATCTTAGCATTATTTTGCTATGCAAAGAAGATAAAAGGCACACAAATCAAGAAAAAAATGGCAGCTCTGGAGCCTTTAACCTGGCAATCCCTCTACCTTAAGCAGCGATTTTTCATTTTTAAAAGGTTTTGCAAGATTGGGACTTTAGAATCTGATTTAACAGGGGTAATTTTCAATTTCCCTTTTAACTGCAGCCTCTAGTTTACCTCATTGAGAGCTCAGTGGTTTTATTCGTAAGGTATTCCCATTATATAAAAAACATGACAAAGTACAAAACAAGAGGGAGTCAGGTGCAGTGCTGTCATAAAATGCCTCACAAAGTTTCCGGCATACTGAAGGCACTCAGCCCTTCCAGCATTTGTTAGTATTAGCCGAGCACAAAAACATAGACATGAGAATTGCAAAGAAATCACAGAATGGTTTGGGTTGGAGGGGACCTTAAAGATCATCTACATCCAACCCCCTGCCAATGGCACCTTCCACTAGACCAGGCTGCTCAAAGCCCCATCCAGCCTGGCCTTGAACACTTCCAGGGATGGGGCATCTACAGCTTCTGTGGGAAACCTGTTCCAGTGTCTCACCACTCTCACAGTAATTAATTTATTCCTAATACCTAATCTAAAACTACCCTCTTTCAGTTTAGAAGCATTACCCTTTGTCCTATCACTACAGGCACTCCATCTTTCTTTTAAGCCCCCTTTAAGTAACAAAAGACTGCTATAAAGTCTCCCCGGAGCCTTCTCTTCTCCAGGCTGAACTACCCCAGCTCTCTCAGTCTGTTCTTGTAGGAGAGGTGTTCCAGCCCTCTGATCATCTTCGTGGCCCTCTTCTGGACTTGCTCCAACAGGTCCATGTCCTTTTTATGGTGGTGGCCCCAGAGCTGAGCACAGCACTCCAGGTGGGGTCACATGAGAGCAGAGCAGAGGGGCAGAATCACCTCCTTCAACCTGCTGGCCACGTGTCTTTTGATGCAGCCCAGGATACGGTTGGCTTTCTGGGCTGCAAGGACATATTGCCAGGCCATGTTGAGCTTCTCATCCACCAGCACCAGCACCACCAGCAAATGCAGGCAGAAAATAGATATGAAACTCTCTGGAGCTATAAACACAGTGGTAAGTTTGCTGCCCATGAAAATTGGGTCCAAACAGACAAAAAAGACAAGTTTCAGTCACAGATCGTGTTTGCCCCACCCGGGTGACTCAGGACAGACGCTGGAGGTGGCTGGTCCCAGCCTGATATCTCAGGCACTACATGAGGTCAGCCTGCAAGCTTGCCTAGGGAAAGGGACAGGAACAGGACACAGATCCGAGCTAAAGAAAGTCCTCTTCAGCAGGGCTTCTCCCATCTGAGGAACAAACTCCACCTGTGCACAGGGTCTTCCCTACTCTTTGGTTGCCTCCACTCCCCCACCACCAATGCCAGGTGCAAGGAGCCAGTGGATCCTGGGGATCCTGGAACCACATGCTGGGGATCTATTGGGAAGGATGCTGGCTCTTTGGTGGGGAATCAGAGGAGGGGAGACTTGAGAGACCTGACAGCATCCACAGGCAAAGAATCTGCAGGTGCATATCACCAACTGCCACTTAGAAGGGGACACAGAGAAGACCCCAGAAAAGCTGAGGGCATCCAAGCAGCACATTGATTCATCATGTGTCACTGCAGGCCCCCCTCCTTGAAAGGGAGACCTGAACCATAGCTTTCTTGGAAGCACACCCAAGAAACACAGTGGCATAAACAGCACCTGCTCTTCCCAGGAATTGCCTTGATTAATCTCAACTGTTATGTTGCCCTATTCTTTTTTTTTTTTTTTAATTGCAATTCAGTGATTTAAACTGAACCAAAACAACAGAGAAAATGTTATCAAGTGGGAAAGCTTTGTTTACAAAGCCCCACTCTGACCACCAGCAGCCCAGGTGCCCTGCCAGTGACTCTGATCCCCTCTCCCTGCTGTGAATGAACCTCTGAAAGTCTTCCACCCTCAAAGCAGATAAAGCAAATGCAGTCGCTGCACTTCCTCTTATCCATTTGCTCATCACTCTGTTACACTCCAAGTCTTTTGTTATGGGCAAAAGGGAATGCACCATGTATCTTACTGGCTGGTCTGGCTTGATATTCACGGTTAACCACATGCTGACATGTGTACCCGTGCACTGCACACACACTCTGACCTCTCCAGCTGCTGCACCACAAACACATGGATGCCCCTGGCACATGGCCTGACCCCAGGGCAGGTTCCCCCAAGTCTGTGAGGTGTTCCAGAGAGCTGCCCCCCAGGACCTCATGGTTCTGAGTCTCACCCAACTTGTGGGGCTGATGCCCTCCAGGACAACCCCAGGGGGCTGGGGCAGGGGCTTGTGTCTCTGCCTGGGGCACTGGGGCTCCCCCGCTGCCCTCCACCTCTGCACTCCTCTGTGTGGGGAGGGGTGAGCCCTTAGCATGTACTCTAACCAACACCCAGCACCACCAATGGGAAATATTTTGACTGCTACTGAATCAAAGCAGGTAGGTGATCTGTGGTCATTTATTCTTCTGTTTTTATACAGAAATAAGAAGAAATAAAAATAAAGGAAAAGAAAAAAAAAAGAAAAAAAAACCTGACAGCACTTTTTCTACTACAGAAAATAATACTTTAAAGGCGAATGGAGTGGAAGGACCTGTCACTGGTCCAGATGAATCTCCACAAACTGAAATCCCTTGGCAGTACTGCTGAGGCAGCTAGGCACAGCTAACTGCTAGAACTGCACCAATGTCCCTAGGTAAAATGGTCTCATATGGCACCAGGCTACTGGTCCAGCTATGGAGGAAGAACTCTGAATCAACCAGTGATGATAAACATCTGCAAGGTGTCCATGAAGAACTCTAACCCCTAGTTCTCCTGTGCCCAGCTCCCATTCAAACTGGCTCCCCAGCCCATCCTCCTTTACATGGCAGGATATACCCCCAAGCACCACCTTGCTGAGACGGAAAGATGGAGCTAAGCCCAACCATATGGACAGGCAGAAAGGAGCAGGTGCCGCCTCGACTCTTTTCCAGGAGATGTCAGAAGGGAATGTTCAGGGATTGTGCTCAAAGAGCACAGAGTGGGCCACTGAATCCCAGAAAAAGAACAAGGAGACTCAACAGCAAGATCAGGCCCACTCTGAGGAATGTAAGTAGTATTAGTGAAGATTTGGCTACAGACTAGCTTCTGAGCCTCAACATTTGTTTCTCTACAACCTTCCTGGTTGTGAAAGGGCACCCAATGGCAGTAATGCTGCAAGCTGTACTAAAAGGATGCTTTAAATACATGTTGGACAGGGAACAAATTGAAAGAATACCAGCCAGATGATTCAATGCTGGCTGCACATCTTTCCTCAGCTGCCAATAGCGCAGGGTCTGAGTCAATAGGCTGCAACAGCCTGTCTTGTAAATAAACTTCCATCCTTCTTCTGTGCTGCAGAACTACTCAAAGCAAAAAAAAAAGAGACGGCATAAGACACTACATAGTCCTGCCTCCCTTGTAACAAACAGGACCATTCTTACCACCTCCTGTGTCATTCCTGGTATCTTTGTGTTGTAGCAGTGTATTGGGGTGTCAATGTCCCCTTGAGTTATTCTGGACAATGATTTCAGGTATGTGTTGGATTGCCTTTAGAAGTTTTTTAAGCAAGTCCTCCACATCTCAGTATTCCCTCCTGAGAAGGGGTAAACCAGGATGTTTTTGAATCAAAGGTATAAATAAGTTGCAACCAGTAAGGTTCCCTGGTGCTTCAGAGACAGCCAGATACAGCCTTCTCTTTTGAATACTCACAACACGGATTTCTTCTTCTTCATGAATTGGATCTGAAAGTCTATATCAAGGTAATGGAGCTGCACCAGCTCTAGGGTGCCCTTAAGCACAGGTAGCCAAACCTCCAAGAGGCTGGGAGGATGCACTCTTACACAGTTATCACAGCAACATTGTCCTTAGGTTCATATTTTTGCTTCCTCTGAAAAAGCCTTTTATATAATTTAGATCATTCTACTGCAAAAAGGAGCGAATGTAACTGCAGAAAGCAGTCATAGCATCCAGCGCAACTCTTTAGAATGGGATTCAGCTGCAAGGTATTCCAGGGTATCACTCAAGGAGCAGCAAGTGGGGCTGCTCACTAAGACAAGGTGAGCCAAAAGCCAAATGGAGCCCAGGGCTAGTAAGTCAAGAGCCTTGCCAGCCAGGACAGATCCCACAATATCCAAGCAATACAGACCCAGAGGTGTATTGTACCCAGGCACAACCAAGAGTTCAGATCTTAAAGCAACATCACAGTAATGATGCAGGAACAATGTCAAGTTCAAGTCAGTCCATTGGTTGAGGTCCAGATCAGGGGGCTGCCTGGCCAAGCAGGGCAGAGCTATGGCTGAGCTGGAGACCAGCACTCTTTCAGTTTAGCTGAGGCAGGGAAAGAAGCTCCAAAACTGGGCTTAAATAATTCTGCTCCTGGGCTCATGGGTGTGGGTGGAAGTCTCAAGTGAGGCTATTCAAGGCCACTAAGGCTCACTGATGCACCTAGGCTCCTGACACCCTTAGCCTCCAGCTGCCATTTGGGAAAGGTGGTGCCCTGTCAGAGAGCCTGTGCCATACCTACAGCTTCACATGCATGTCTCAGGTGCCCTGTGAGTCCTTAGATGTTACTGGCCCACCTACATGTAGCCAGCTGAGTTAAACCTGTCAATGAATGGGATTGAGCTTCAGATTAAGATATCAAAACCCACAGATCACACACATCTGCTAAGTTTTAAGCTGTTGCTGTGTCAGTGGACTTCTAGGACTTGATTCATTTGCCTAATAAGAAGGATCTAGTGCTGTTTGAGATGCTCTGGGGTATCCACGGTATCTCTAGTATATGTCTAGAGGACTGACAGATATGGCAAGAGGAGTTACATGAGACTCAAGACCTTTTGGAACAAATACTGCAGGAGGTGAGGCAGGATACTTTAAGGCACCCTGATGATGGGAAAGTCATGTTTAGACAATATAATCACGAGCTATTTCTGTCAATGTAATCTAAAGAGCTATTTGGACAGCCAGGTGTTGAGTGTTTACGTTAAGCTGGTCTGACTACCGTTTTTTAATTTACTGACAAGACCTCTCTTGCTCATACTACTTTAGGTGTGAATTTTGAGCTAAATGCTAAGAAATCCATGACGACTCTTCCTCCTGAGTTAGCCCTCAGAGGCACATTTGCTCTAAAGTTGTGTTTTACACTACAATGTCTTGGCTTTCTGGGATTGCAGCCCCGACTGACTTTCCTTGGCGTAAGTGAAGAGAGAAGCACTACTATTCCCAGAATTAATTTTTAAATATTTCTGCATATAGAAGCCAGTTAAACACAAAATTTTTGTAAGAGGTCAGTGCTGTGAGGAGTGACAACTGATTTTGACTTTTTACAAGGACATGTAGTGACAGGACAAGGGGAGATGGCTTTATATTGAAAGAGCGTAGATTTAGATTAGATGTTAAGAAGAAATTCTTACTGTGAGGGTAGCAAGACACTGGAAGAGGTCGCCCAGAGAAGTTGTGGATGCCCCATCCCTGGAAGTCTTGAAGGCCAGGCTGGATGGGGCTTTGAGCAACCTGGTCTAGTGGAAGGCGTCCCTGCCCATGGCAGGGGTTTGGAGCTAGATGATCTTTAAGGTCACTTCAAACGCAAACCATTCTATGATTCTATGATTTTGCATGCCTCAGCGTTTAGAGGTACAGATCCTTGGAACACTGCAAATGTTCAAAACTCACACCAAAGCCTTCTGAAAACCACTTCCTTTAAGGTATTGCAAGTCAGAACACCAAAAATGCTGACAAAAGAAGCATTAGGTCAATATTCCCTTAAAGAATTTGGCTTAAACCATCCCAGCATATCTTCCATTTCAAGAATACTTGGATGTTACATTTCGACCACTGACACACTTCCCAGGAACATACAGTTTTTTATAATTATGAAATTGTGGACGCTATGTTAATTCTCTTCTTCCTCAGAAGGCTTTAATTATCTCTGGGTTTTATTTAAAGATATATTATCACCCACATCCCAGGACATAGTTTTATCAATTAACTTTTTTCTTTTCAGTTTACTCAAAACTGTATGCGAGCATATCATAATTGGTTTTAATTTAATTTTAAGCTCTGCCAGTTCAAATTGTCTCCAAGCACTTAATTAAATTTCATTCTCAGGAAGCAGTTAGTCCATATAGATTTTGTGATTGTTTATCATATAGTTTAAAGTACATCTGATAATAGTTATTCAAATGCAGAGGTCTCTGCAATTTCCCTTAGAATTATGACTCTCATACGTTTCTCTTCCATAGATCTCAAAATAACTTTCTTCTCGCTGTCACAAAAACAGGTGAACTAGATTTTAAACACATGGGAGGAGGTGCAGTTATGTGGGGAGTACCAAAACCAGATTTATGCTCAGTATCTGTTCAAAACCCACCAAGAACCTTGCCCAGGTGAGGCAAGTAACAACAAACTGCATTTTTCTGATGGTCTATGCCCACACAAGATGCTTTGCTGCAGCGTTTTTCTCCTCCTGGGGGGATTCACTAAACATCAGGCTACAGCCTGCATAGGGTTGGGCTCTTTCCTCTCCCCACTGGTGGGAGCCCTGCTGCCAGGACTGTCACTTAGAAGGATCGAGGGCTGTATGCCTTACCTGGTTCCCCAAGGAACAGGTAAGTGTGTTTACAGCTTTAAAGCACTTTAACAGTGGTGATTAGAAAGACCTGTTCTTTCATATCCTATGACTTGCAGTTTAGGATACATTTCTGTGGTACAGGTTCCAGTCTTAGGGAAAGAATGGAGTTCTAACCAAGAGTCTAGAAAACCTACTGGACCCTCAAATCATCAGTCTACTGGCTAAAGGAGACTTTTTTTTCAGATTGAGGTAGTCAGCAGATTTTAATGTTAGCTCTTCAACTTGCAGAGCAGATTTTCCAACCTGAAACTGGAAAGAAGAAACAGAACGAGTAATGTTGGCTGTATACTCTCAAAGTTCCATTAAGAAACTTTTATTAAAATGTGCATATATCTCTCTAGATACTAATTGTGATGTAGCTATCGGAAAACATTTAAATACACTTTCTCAGCTGTAAACTATTTACATCAGACACTTATCCAGCCAGACTGAACCTGCAGAATTAATGGTATGATCAGAAAGGAGAATAGAGTATTAAGATAAACTATGTCATGCTCAAAAAGGATGTCAAAAGAAATGGCAACTCCACTAAATAAAACCTGAGAGAAAATGCATCATTCAATGAACCTCCTCACAACCTATGGTAACCTGGCATGGCAGAGCAAAATCAGGCAACAAGTGTCTTACAACAGTTCTGCTAATTTGGGATGAGCCCGTATTTTGGGACCATAGTTTTTGTCTCTGAGCTTTGAGGAGGCAGGCAGGTCTGACACAGAAGCAGTATGTGCCTTTCAGGATTTGACTCCCGAGTTTTTCACCCTGTTCATAACCCCTCACTGCACGGCAGCTGTTAGTGTGGTGTGGAGGGCACTGCAGGGAAAATGCAGCTCCCTTAATTTTGCTGCTGGTTCAGAAAATGTCCTACTGCATGGCCATGGACAAGTTAATCTTTCATGCCACATTAGGCGGCCACATCCTTCAAACACTAATTACTCTTGAAAGAGTAATTGTTTTACTTGATTAATTACATTAAATTAGTTGAATGATTAAAAAAAATAATTTATCACCCATTCAGCACAGTGAGCCTCTCGTCTCATCTGGAGTTTCTAGACAGAATTTATCTTTCCAATCTATAAAGCTAAGGTTTTGTTTCTGCCAGCTTTTAGAAGTGAGAAGGGATTCAAATATGTAATTGAGGACTTCCTGGAAGTGACCATCCTCTACCCCTTCTCCTTCTTCCAAAGAATTTTTGTGTTCACTAAATTTCATCCACTGTTACAGGAAATCTAGTATAAAAATATTTGAATATCAGAAATATTTGCCCATTCTATAAGTGGAGAGACATATTAAAATGGATTAAACTCCATTTATGTCCAGAGCCCACTGCTTCCTGTTGGATAAGCCCTTCCGGAAGAACTTAGGTAGAACTTAGGCTGTAAAAATGTGAGTTTACATGTGAGATTTACTTGGAGACAAAGAAATATCAAGTCCAAATTTAGGGAGTTAAAGCAATAGTACACACATAGGTAATGTAATCTAGTAACTTAGACAGTAGTTTTTCAAATAGTCATCTTTTTAATTTGCATTTCTTCTTTTCCAGAATCTTCCAAATTACCCTCACAGGCTGTGTAAATGAATAGCAGAATCCCAGGATAATGAAGTGCTCAAAACCAAAGAAGTCTCTAATGCCTAGAAATCTTCATGTAGTCCTGCAATAAATCACATCTGCTTAATTCAACTGTAGTGGCTTCAACTGTTTGAAGTGGAGAGTAAAAAGCTATTATAGGAAGGCATTGAATCCTCGTGCAGCTCTCTACAACTTGTAAAATATTTTTTTAATCATCTGCAGACAGTTCTATGCAGTAGTCAAAGATTTAAAAACTAGCAGGATTTTTTCACCTCTGCCTCACCAATTTCTGATGTACTATGGCAACTCCCAACAGGCGCAGGAGGAATACTGGGTAAAAAAGGTATGCACAAGGGCATATTATAATCATGTATCTTGTGCTACTTCTCCTCTTTAAGAACAGGGGAGGAAAACACCTTTAGTCTCCAGCACCTCTGGATACACTATTAAAGACATTTTCCTGTTTTTTAACATTTTCAGTGTTGCTTATGAAAAAATCCTGAAGAAATCTGAGATAATATTTCACACATCAAACAAAATAAAATACTACGTTTAATTAAATATCACACTGCAATATATGTGGTCCAGTTCCCATTGATGCACTGATTAAAACTCCCATTACCTGAAGCTATGTGGATTTTGTTAGGTATGGAGCATCTTGGATGCCTCTAAGCACCAGTAAGGCTCAGAGCCAGAGAGGTCTGGCTTCCTGACCCTTTTTTTCTCTTTTTTCTCAGGCTAAGCCTGTCTTTTCTTTTGTTACCCACAGTCCTTCTTGGTATTTGCTTGGGGGCACAGCTTTATCTGCAGTCTACACAGGTTAGTCAGTGATCCTGCTCCTCTCTATGCCAAGTTTGAATTATAACAAAAGCATTTTCATCCAATCCTTACACTGAAACCCTTATAAAATATAATCAACAGGTTTTATTGCAGTTGCTTATAAATATATCTTGACGAACATTATTAAACTAATTGGCAACACAAATTTCTCATTCAAGTGCACAAGATAACTACCAAAGTGATAAAACATTATATTGCTGTCCACAGGGAATTTTAAAGAGTAAGTATGATGAGTCACTTCTATAGTCTGAGCTGTTGTAAACTCATGGTGACATCCGCGTGCAATAACATTCATAAAACTGTCAGTCAGAACAAACATTCTTCAATGATAACATGACATATTAAGATCATTAGTGGTAAAGTTGTGTGAAAAGAAGTTATAATCATTTACTAAACATCCCACGATGGAGAGCTGGTTCTCAGGAGTTAGTCCTGGGTGCATTAAAATCAATAGGAGGTTGTGTCAGTGAGGAGAGTGGGACCGAGCTACACCCTGTCACAGGTTATGGGAATAAGTGATTTCAATCTCTTTGTCCTCTGCATCTCCAAATTCACTTACAGACTTCCTGGGAGGAGTGCTGTTTTCCCTGCAGTTCCCATTCCTTTCCTTCCTTCCCCAAGCACAGCCTGAAGGAAACAAGCAGGACCACACTGCAGCAGGGCACAGGAGATGGGACAAACAGCAAAACTCAGGCAGGTCTTCATGACTGTGATGCCTCAGATAGTCCTACTGTGCCCAAGCCTCTCCTGTAGGGCCAGATTCAACAGCATGATGAACCTCAGCCCTGCGAAGGGCAAAGTGGTAATCCCTCACTGGGGTACGTTCTTGTAGGGCAGGGCATCCTCTAGTCATCTCCCATGTAATTCCCACATGGAAAAGGTTGTGTGATCAGGTTGGCTATGGGGGTCAGACAGCCCGAGACTGGCTGTTTGTGAGGTGTCAGTCATTCAGTATTCACAAATAACAGTGAGATCTACATTTCTTCCATAGGTTTGAAGACTGGACTGAATGGAAATGCAATTGAATGCAATTACAAGTTGCAGCTGGACAGGGTTGGGGATTTTTTACCACAAAGGGTTGAACCAGATGATCTTTGGAGCTGTCTCACGGTTTAAAGCTCCAAAGCTTTTAAGCTGGACTGTTTTATGATTCTATGAAGCTTCAACTTAGCCTTTGCTGTAAGGATAACGTAGTCTTTGAACTCAGAAGACTAAATAAAAATATTTAATCACAGAGATCCTTGTCTCCTCATATAGTATAACTTGTTTTATTAAAAAAAAAAATAAAAATTAAGCCTATGCTAGAAACAGAAGTCCACCTAATGGATCAAGGAAAATATATTTCAGGTTAGGAAAACCAGAAAAGTTTTCCTACACCAATAGTTTTTGTAATCTGCAAGAAAAGGGCATGCTGTCTTGTTTTTTCAGTTGTAGTATAAACTTTTAGGCTTATCTTAAATAACATCTTTTTTTCAGTTCTCCTTGTGTCACTTCATGCTTTTTTAGAAACTGATTCTCCACACAAATTGTGGTATATGGGGGGAAAAAGGAACAATAAAAAAAGCTAAAACCTGAAACACTGAGGGGTTTTGAAACACAAAGCTAAACCACATGAAATAGTAGTTACGGAATTCAAAGGTTCCCTGGTGCCCAAGTGATATAAATCCATCTTGTTAAATTGCTGATATTGTCATTATATCTTGTGTCTGAAAGTGGATGTCCTTTACCTGGAATCACACTCCAAAGGGCAGAAACTGTCCTTCTGAACCTCTCCTTCACAGTCAGCTTTCTCTGCCCTCTTTTTTGCTTTCCACTACTGTAAGACAGAAGAAAATCAGTACCAGTTTGAAGGATTGTTTTTTAACAATTGAAGAGTTATATTTCTCTAAACTTCCTGGTTTTGTTTGGGGCAGCGGGGGTAAAACACCAATAGATTAGGTCAAATTCTATGAAAAAGAACTTCTCACTTCAATAAATGAAGAAAAGTTAAATATGATTTCCAGAAGGCATTTTATTCCAGCTACATAATTTTCCAACTGTATTAGCCCTAGGCCATAACTAAACTGCCACTTCATTAAGAGATATTGACCATTTTCCTTTCTATCACTTGTCTTTATTTCAGTTTTGCTTTTAGCTACACTGTATTAAGAGTGTTTGCATTGGAGGTACATGCAACAGGTAACTCTTTTTTTCCTTCTGAGTGCTTTAGCAAAAGAGCAATATTTGATGCACATTTCTAATAGCATCCTGAAAGCCATAAGACAGCTTCTGCTAATAGTGATTTCCTCTCATGTGTAAGTAAGAAAATTTTGACAACCGAAAGCATGATTTAACAACTTACATTTGTCTATTATAAGACCCTCTATAAGTTTCTGACAAAAAACCCCGTAGGTACTGGGCCTGCCTTGGAGTGGCACATTGCTTTATTTCTCCTGCTTGCTTGCTTGCTTGCTTGCTTCTGGAGAGCAACTCCTACAAAATCCAACTGCTTTATTCTGTACTTTAAGTAGGTGGAATCAAACACAAATGTGTTAGCTAATTATTAAAAATAATCCTTTAAAATCCTCTCCAATTACTACAGGTACTTGAATACCTGTTGACTGGTCAAAGCAGGTAAGAAAAATGGAGACAAGAGTTATTCCCTGACAACCCCAAAATGCTCCTGCATGGATCATAGCCCAAGTGGTAACACAGGTAGAATGATACAATATTTTCTTGGAATTTTGGAAAAATTACTGACTCATGTTGTGACCAGGATGGAAATTTACTGATGACTAAAGCCAATCATCTCACAACCTTATAAACAGCAGTCCTAAAGTGAGACCCTTTTGAGCTCCTCTGTACTGCAGCAGGCTGCAACCAGCATCTCCCTCTGAGCAGGACACTGCTCAGAGCTTGCAAACCACCAAGCCTGTGATGCCAGGGGGACCGTCACGGGAAGACAAGGACAGGGTCTGGGCTGATACCCCTGATCCTTAAGGCTCAGCCCTTCACCCATTGAGGAACACAAAGGGCATCAGATGTATTTCACTCATTTGAAGGGAACTTTTAACAGGTGTACCTTTGTTACAATAAGCATTGCAAGCTTGAAGGAGTTATTTTGGTGATTTGAACAAATTTTACTGATTGGTTTGCTGCCAAAATCCTAGAGATAATCTTGAATTGTGCGCAAATTCTCTCTCTCAACCCCCCCTCTCCCCCTCCCCCCCCCCCCCCCGATACAAAATGTTGTCCAAGTCTGAGACTAAGATTGGACCTAGCATCACCTGAACTCTATGGAGTTTAGAAAGCAAGGGGGTCTCCCTACCGAGTGGGTTCACCTACATCTCATGACTCAGTGGTAGAATTCCCCTCACTCTTTAGATCTAATCTGTTGTCAAAGTCTGAGACTAGGAAGAGATCCAGCTGCACCTAAACTCTGTAACAGAGTTTTGAGAGCAAGAGGGTCTGCTCTGAACCTCATGACTCAGCAGAAGAGTCTCCCTTATTCTTTATCCCTTATCTCTCTATATATATCTCTCCCATTAGAGATAAACCGTTGACCAAGTCTGAGGCTAAGACTGGTCTAGCTGCAACTAAACTCTATGACAGTTTAGAAAGCAAGGAGGGTCCACTCTAAACCTCAAGATTTAACAGGAGATCTGATGCAGCCCAGGGTATGGTTAGTTTTCTGGGCTGTGAATGCACATTGTCATTCATGTCCAGTTTTTCATCCACCAGTATTCCTAAGTCTTTCTCCACAGGGCTGCTCTCAATCCATCCATTGAATTACAATATTTTATTATAATCCATCCATTTCATTTGTATTATTTTGTTAAATAAGTCATAAAACTAGGTTAGATTTGTAGAGTGTTTCCCTTTAGGTAAAATTAGACTCATTGGACCAAATGAAGACTGAATGCATATTTTAAAATGAAAAATTAGTTAGTGAAAGTTTACTACAAATTAGCAACACAATTTCTGAATGCTTATGTCATTTCAATTGTAAATTCTGGCTAGTGCAATTAAAATATTCAGCAGTGTCTAATACAACATTTGCTTGGAGATGTGTTAATAGCCACACTCCTCTGCTCAGGTACACATGGCAGCTGTTCAGCAGTCTCAGGAGCATTAAAGAGAAAAAAATCATCCCTGACACAAGCTTCTTAATGGTTTTAAGCACAGAAGACCCTTCCTTCACATGCAAAACACAAAAATTATTAATTTCCTTATCATTAACATGGGGATATGAACAGTGATAAATTCAATATTATCATAGAATACCATAGCATACCACATTGGAAGGAACCTCAAGGACTGTCTGGTCCAACCTTTAAACCTTTAGCATGCATCTTCACATCTTTCTAAAACCACAGCTGCCCATTCAGCTCGTTCTGGCCATGTATAATAGTCACAACAGCAGGTTTTCAGCTGGATCTGTTGACAGAATTCCACTGAGATGAACACTGTTTCTCCAGCTGGCATCAGGTAAGAACAGATACAGTGTTTTCCCCACAGTGCACAGTTATAGAGGCAATGCTAATTCACACTGCAGCTTTCATGTGAAAACAAATTCCACAGTGAGGGAGTTAGCAATTGACAAAAAAAAAAAAAATGGTGTCTGTTGAAGATGATCCCATGTGGGTGGAAAAGGAGTTGGCAGTGCTTGCTTTGCAAGACAGCTCCAAGGGAGGGCAGATGTGAAGAATTATATTAAGGTCCTGAAAGGATGGCACCCATCTTCTGCCTGTGGGAGCTCTCTGCTGTAACTGCAGGACCTCTGTCTTAGGGTGGTACGAGCTAGTAACGGGACAAGCTGTCATTGCTAGATGCCCTCTTCTGTTCTCCTAAGCTTTAGCTTGCACAAAGCTTCAGAAGCTTCGCTAAGACACAAGGCGGGTATTGGATATTTAACTGAATATAGAAAATGTGCCCACATTAAGATTAGGACACTGATAACCATCCTTTGTTCCCTACTTAGGGCCATCCAAAACAGGGAGCATGCAGCAGGCTGGTGAGGTCTGTGGGGGCAAGGAACAGCATGGCCAGACAGGTTTGGAGCCCTGTGCAGGGAGTGCCATGGACAAGGTAGTGGAGCTGGGCATGCCAGGCAGTAACAAGATGAGGAAGGGGGACACACAGTGCTCAGGTACCTGGCTCAGGATAAAAACTGTTTCAGCAGTAGGAAGCAGAGCCAGGCTGTTTGCAGGGAGTCTTTGCAATTACAGATTTGTGGTGGCAGCAGAGTCCTTTTCCTGTGCACACACAGGAATGAGTTGGCCCCAACAAGGGCTCATTACAGCTGTATCTGTGTGCTCTGAAAACTGCTTTGAGAGTCCTCCACATTCATGAAAACATATGCTGCTACTGTCATTAATAATATAGGGGGGAATTTCTGGCAAAGTTTATGAAAGGAAGTCCAGCAACTTTAGCAGGTTTTACTGTCTGGACAAAACCTGGTTTTCCAATGTTCCTGTGAAAAAGGAGACAGTTCAAATCAGGCCCAAAAGAACAGGGGAGTTTGTGGATCCTCCTGTTAATCATTATAAGCAACTAGTCTTTTTTATGGTGGAACGAACATGGCAGTGAACATGAGAGCAAGATAAGACATATTTATCCCCATTTTGCAAAGTGCTGAGGACTTCAGCTTTAATGATGCTTGTTTGTATTTCAGATTACAGTTGCATATGAAGGATACTACAGTCTAACAGGCAAATCCCACTTCTGATCTTCTTAGCACACCTAATAGAATATTAATATAGTTTATCTATGTATTAGGATCAAACTGGTTATTCATATTAATTCAATAGGCCATGTACCTCTAACACCTTTGTCATACTTGGAGGGAATGACAGCGAGTCAGCCTGCTGGATCCAGTTTGTCAGAAATAACCTTTTCATGCATCTTGCGAAACAAATAACCTCCCTTATTCTAACAGTTTTCATACTTGCCTTACCTATAGATACAATGTTTTTCCAATAATAATAAAATTCATATTTTTCAAAATAAAAATATATACAAAAATCATTTTAAAAAATAACTATGATTTATCAAATAAATAACTCCCATATGTGCCCTTTTTTTAACTGACCTCTATCAATACTTTAAAGACAGCTCTGGTTACAATTATCTACAGTATAAAAATAGTTGTTTTCTTATAAAGCACAGTGTATGACTATTTAATATTTAACACTGATATTTGATCTTTAGTGATACTAGTTTGCACATTGACGAATAAAAGTATTACTTCATTTCTTAAGATGTAAAAATAATGTTAGAAACTGTTTCTTTTTGCACTCCCTTAAATCCCATTGAATTCCTAGTTGGAATATTTTGCACATTTGCGGATAAACATGGAAATATTTTACAATATTCTGTATAATAACTTACAGTAATATTTTTAACATATTAATTATTAAATATTTTCATTTAGGAATTTTGCAGAAGTTTTTCTGTTGATATGGCTGTTGTCTTCAAAACAGACTTAAATATTCCCCCTCCTAGTATGTTAACCTTTCAAATTATTGAAATAGCTATACCATGGTATACCCATATGTAAAACTGCAAGCATTTTCTCTCAATGCCTTTAATGAATTGTCCCTTTTTAACTCTGATGAAACATTCACATGTTTAGTTCACATATGGGCCTTGAGTTGGGGTGTCTGAAGATTGCTATACTTTTGTAGGAGTCTGACTTTTCATGCTGTATTATCTCTGTTTATCACCAACGAAATATCACAAATGCATCTATAGACAGATTTTGAAATAGAGCAAAACTCAGCATGAATATCTTTCTCAGTACAGCACCTGGCTTTTATTTTCAGGTATTTATTACCCAAATGGAAACATTTCCTTTATTGTTTGGGGTTTTTTTTTAGTGAAATAGTATGTCTTATAAAAATATTTGTCAGATGAAAGCCTTTAACCATTCTTTCTTTGTTATTTGTTCTTTTTTGTGCTGAGAAAAAAGGATTTTTTTGTGGTGACAGCAAATTTTGCCACATAAAAAAAAAAAAAAAAAAAAAAGTGTTCAGGTACAAAAAGCAGATTCCAGTAGCAAAAGTGTGATTCAAAAAAACAGACATTAAAGATACGCCAGACTATGGAGGTGCCTAAAATCAGTACGTGTACATGAAAGGCTTCCCGGACTATAAACCACAGGGAGAGAAATGCCTTCCTGAAACACTGATTAGTGCTCAGCTTCTGGAAAGCAACAGGGTTTCAGATGTTCCCCTGTAGTCAGCGTTTCCGACCAGCTGCTCCCTGCTCGGCGCACAGCCTGCTCAAATGCTCATCTGGCCCCCGGCAGCGGGGTCCTCACCAGGGAAGCAAAATCACCATGTTTCAGCCAGATCCTTCTGCCAGCCCTGGCAGCTGTGCTGACAGAAAGCAGGCAGCAGCACGGGGAAAGGGAGGGAGGTTGTTAAGAGTCAGGGCCACCAAAAGTCTCTTGAAATCCCAGAATTTTCTACAGATGTGTATCTATACTTTTATACAGCTATCTGTATTTTATAGATACCTAAACTTTAGTTGCCTGATAGGATCTCTATACCTTAAAGTGGCACATAAAAGTGCTGTAAAGAAGGTACAAATAATTTTCATTTTTTTTTGCAATATAAGAAAAAACTTCATTCACATTACCATAAAAGATACCTCAAGGGTGGCTGGAGCAGGTTTCACTACAGCTCTCTTTCCATGGGAATACCTAGAGTTATAAGGCATCTTGAAGCAGAAAGGCTTTTGGGCTCACTGAAAGGCAGGTGACAATAAACCAATAAGAAAAACTAAGCAAAGGGATAGAAAACATGGTGGGAATCCCAGAAGTGTCTCCTTAATAAAATACACAAAAATCTGATCTACTTAAAGGAGAAATGTGGTCTTTCAGCTGGTCCTGAAGTAAACCTCAGGGCACCTAACCTGGGCAGAACAAGAGGAAGCAACAAACTTCACACTGTGTCTTCGGGGAGAAAAAACTGACACACTTAAAATCTGTGGGGAAAGTCAAGCTGCCTTTTCTTCGTCATCAGGTTCTTATCTCAAGACTCCAGTGCCTGTATGAAATTGCATGAGTTGCACGTTTAAAGCAATAAAGCTTAGGTCAAGCTGTATTAATATTTCAGAAGGTCACCTGGCAACATTCACTGGGCTACTCTTTACACCTCATTTTAATTTAATTCTGGACCTTATGGCAGGCCAATTTTATAACACGGCTGAGGAGCTGGAGTAGCTGATGTATAATTCCTGCTAGCTAAAAGCAATATCAAAGCCATTCTATTTTTAATAACTGTGGTATATTTAATAAATCATCAACCAGTACAGGAACAAGGATATTATAAAAAGTAGAGCTACACGTATTGTCTATCCATGTAGACACTGATTTGCTTAATGTATTATATTTAGGATTTCCTTGTACATTCTAAAGTAACAGAATGATGGTTTTTATCCAGGTACAAGAATGTTTTATTGGAGGTACTAAACAACCTTGACTCTGCCCTGTAGTGACACCTAGATGAAATAAAAATTAAGAAAGCTTATTTTCTCCTTAAAAATCAGGGTCAGAAGGAAAACCTTCTTTCAGGTCCTTGCCCCAGGGACTGCTAATGTATATTGCATGAAACAATCAGAGAATAAAAGAAAAAAGAAAAAAAAAAACATAACAGAAAGTACAGACAACCCTATTCCTCTTCCAAAAGGAAAAATACATCTCACCAGGTCCAGAATCTTATTTCTTCCTACCAACTTCAAAAGGCTGAATGTGGACATGAAAATGGAGCTTGTGACCCTGGGCAAGAAAATCTCTTTGAACCTGAGAGAAATCTAACTTCTCAACTTTTTAAGGACTCTTATACATTGCAAGAAAAAAAATAGGCACCATCACCATGGCATATGAAGGCACAGACCCCAAGTGAGATCCTTCATTGCATACGTAAGGGCTGGTTATATACAGTCATTTATCCACACAAGTTCTGCCCTGGAGTATGCCTACATGCAGCAAAGCACCTTTGCAGCCAGTTCACGCTTCACCAAGCTGTTTACTTCCTCCACACTCACTTGAGGAGGCCTCCTCTCCCCTGATACTTAAACTGTGGGAGGCTTTGGGCAGCCCCACATTGCAGACAGGTGTGCACAGAACTATGGGCATGCTCCTCATTGGGAGACTTTGGGCGCACCCCTCATTACAAACAGGTGTGTCATAATCACTCTGCAACAATCACTCAGACAACAAACAAAACCTTTTCTCAGAAAGGGCCTTTACACTTGTTTCTTCTTTCCAGGTACTGGTTTTGGAAACCAGAATTAGTTTAGAGTTAACTGAAGTAGTTGTCAGTTTTGTGTCTTAAAAGAGCCCAAGGGCTGGAAAGGAGAAGGTGTCCTGGACCAGAGACAGAACAGGGAAGGCTATATGGTGGCTATAGCTATTCCCTGGATGCTTCTTTGTGACTGCTCCTCTTTAATGGTTGTCATTACAGGTTAAACTGCCAACATGCAATGCAGCACAGCCAAGAGACAGTCACATGCTTATTCCCAAATGATGACTTTGCTTTCCCCACACACCACCCTCAGCCTAGAGAGCAGCCTTGGATTGTGAGCTCCTCTACCTTCATCCACAGCAACAAGAACTGCAGAATATGCTTGTGTCCTCTCCATCACGGACTCCAGGGGCTGTGAACTTCATTTTAGTCACCTAATGTTCTGCATTCACTGTACGAAAGTGCCTAAACTGGGTTTCTGAATCACAGTCCCCATGCCAACTTACCAAAGAAGACAGACTCAATCTTTCAGAGTATGAGAGAAGACTGAAGTTTAAGGAGGGGTTGTTTCCTCTAAAGATGGTCCAGGTTTTCTATTCCTTGGAAAATTCTGGAAAAAAGTTGTTCTGGTTTAGAATGAAAAAAATACCCTGTATTTTATAAGCACCCAAGCATGAAAAATCCCCTCCCAATCAGACTCAGATTTACATCTCTCATCCTGAGAAGCATGTGAAACAAAATATAAATTCTGCATTCATTGATTGCAGCTGTGCTTCCCCCCCCCCACCCCTCCAAAATAATATATCACTTGATTAGAAATGGATGCAAGACACAAAAGTTGTAACCCACTGATTACGACTCTTAATGGTGATAGTGAAGCAGTGAAAAGCTGCAGACTGTAGACAGCAGGAAAAAATTGCAGGTTTTTTTTCCTGTACTATATTTGGCTTTCTTCAATATTGCTTGAAAACTTTGCTGAAGTTGTGTAGCAAGACTGGCTTGGTATTTTGTTCATAGTACCTTGTTGGAGACCTCTTTCTCTCCTCTCCTCTCTCACCATCCTTGAATCTGCAGCCTTTTTGCCAAGTCAGCTCAGTTGCTCCCAGACTAAGCAAACTTTTTTCCTCTGTCCAGAGGGTTCCCCAACCCATTTGCTGCTTTCTTAAAGAAACAGAAAGACATTAGATAGCTGGATACAGGAGCCTGAGGCACCAGGATTACCTGAGAATTGTGAATATTTTTTTTCTGTCCCATTGAAAGAACCACATTTTTAACTTTAACTTTAAAACATTTAACTTTAAATTTCCCTACGGAATCATAGATTTGAAATAAACTTCTTATGAAATGTTGTTGCAGTAGAACTGTTAGGTTTTTTTAAGATTTTGTATGTTATTCTGTACATGCTGGGTCACATCTGTTGCTTTACATAGTTGCCTTAAAGGAAAAACAGCTGCTTTTTCAAATTTGATTACTCTGCTGAAGCTTAAAGCCAGCTTTGCATATTAAAAAGACCAATCAGCCATTTATTCTCCCGTATTTCATCTCTCCAGTGTTAAAAAGTACATTGTATATTAATGTACCATGTCATATGTTATACTTGAAAAGCAATAAAATATTATTAAAACCAATCCAATTATTTTCAGGCTGTAATATGTATAGTATCTCTAATAGCACTGTTCTGAAAATTCCTGCTTTACACAGACCCCAAAAGGACAGTGTTGGTAAGGTGCTTCCTTCAGAAATGGCATTTCAGGGCTTTGCAGCCTCATGCCATAGCACTTTTATTATTTATACATCCATACTTTTTAAAAAATGCTGTATGTTTTATACTGCTTTTGACCTTTGGGTTTTTGCTAAAAGCATAGCAGAAAAGGTATCAGCAGACAAATTTTATTCATATCAAAGAAAAGTTTGGAGTTCTGACTAAAAGATTCTTTAGCTGGTGGCAGCTCTGAAGGGCTTTTCTCATATAGTGAAAAAGCACAGGGTGTTCCTAAATTATGTTTGAATGTAAAAAGTGTTGGTAAATGTAAGAATAACTATATTGCAATAGAGGAAAAAGCATCTTTTCTGTTTCTTGTTTCCTTCAGAGGTAAGAGGGATAAATTGTATGGAGCAATACCTAATTTGCTGTTAAAGAACCAGGCCTAATTCTGTGATTCAGTGGTCTTGAGCAGCACACTGGAACTATATGAGATTAGTCCTGTAATAGAACTATAACCATCTGTTTAATTGTGCAGCAGTAAGGGAAGGGTCAATTTTTAAATCCCCACATTTGCTTGGTTGAATAGGTACACTAAACCCTCTACAATTTATACTGGAGATTACAAATTGCGATGAAGATTACAGGTACTGTAACTCTAGCTGCTTAACCACAGACAGACCTTTTCTCATCTTCAAGTCTGGACACAAGAGGGGTTCATGCTCCTGAACTTGTTGGATAACTGAGAGGTAATTTGATTAAACTAGAACCATGCTTTCATGGAGACAGAATACTAGTGGGCTCTCTAAGTGTGAAAAGTTAATGAATGAGCCAGGGGATCAATGCTAAAGTGATGGGAATTCAGATGAAACATGAACGTGCAGGTGATCACTGGAACACACCGGCAAGAAAAGCAGCAAGCGTCTGAGTTAGCACGGGAAGCCCACCTACAGGTTATGATTAACTAAAAGGCAATGTATAGGTTACTGCCCTGAGCCACCTACAGTTTTGTGACCTGAGTTAAGGAGTAGTAAAGCTATGCAATCTAGAGTCCTTTATTTTTGAGAAGCTGCCAGTCCCACCCCACAACAGCCTCTGGAGGGAACCAGCACCAGTGAAGGGTTGCATGCTCAAGGAATCAATGTGCTGAGATGGTCCCTGGGCATCTCCTTTGGGCAGTGTGCCAGCACCCTTCATGCCATTTTCTGGGGGTCATTCTTTGCTAAAACAGATTTAATAGCCTGGCATTTCTAGGCCATGTCATTTTGCAGCTGAGTTTAGTCAGGGACAAGGAATCAGCTCATGTCAAAGTTTCATTTCTCTGAAACGTCTCTTTCAATACAAATCAAAGCTCCTACTTCTTTTTATTTCACCAGCATGAAAGTTCAGGGGCAATTCAAACCTGTATATTTCATGAGTTTCAAATCTTTACCTTGCAATCTGTGGTCTTAAAATAGGCTTAAAATTAAAAGTTAACTTCAACCGTAAACATAAGTCCTTCCATAATTACAGCTGTTTCAATTATTTGTTGCATTAATATTTCATACTGTGTAGTCCTTTGAATATTTGCTTGGTTGCTTCATTTAACAAATTATTTTTAAAATCATATTTACAAACATTATTCAAAAGGAAAGAAAATATTTCAGTGCTTCCAAAATGTAAATTAGTGTATTTTACTTGCCCATTAAATCATGAGAATTATTAGCTATTACCAACAAAATCAGCTTTTAGTAACTTGCATCTCAAATTAATTTCTGCAGAGGCTCGTAATTCAATAAGTCTATGTGTCCTGCTGCTAACAAGAATGCATTATTCATTTATCAACCATTTATCAACACAGGGTTCTTCAGAAGTAATTCTTTGTTCTGAAGAGATTGCCAAAGGATTTCTAGTTAACAACATAAACTGGGTCTGAAAAATATAGTCTGAAATTTCTTCTTTTATTCATACATATTATCTACTCTGTTGTGTGTATACATATGTGTATGCGTGTGTGTTTGTATATATACTTACGTATATTAAAACCTCCATCAGTGACAATCATTTTACCATTTCTGTTTTGCTATTGGATATTTATATCTGAAGATATTTATGGGCGCATAGCTATGCAAAGCACATAGGGACTTCATATCCATCTGTCTTGCTAATCAAAACCAGGAGAAAAAATCTGCTTTATACCCACAAAATGATTATAAATGTGGAAGAAACTGCCCCATGTGGTTCCACTTTTTATCAACAACTGTCTGGATATTTTTTTCAAAGACCTAAGAGCAAAATTGTGACTGTTCAAAAGTATTTCCCTCATTTTTTTGTATAGCCTCTGAAAAGGTTTAAGATAACCTCACAAACTAGTGTACTGAGCTTCACAGCCACCTTCTAGGTTAAGTGAGTAATGGTATTTAACATATATTTATTTTAGGGACTAGTATGGTCAGTGTGTCAGCTCTGGGATGATGCACTCCTAGACTTGAGCAGCACTGCTGTTATCTATATTGTGATGCTCTGGCCCCAGACCTTTGAGCTTGATGCCTGGGGTTAGAAGTGGAGGAACTAGCACTGAATAAGAGGTCTGATGTCAGATACGCTGAGGACCTGTCACTCTGTGTCACTTTTTCATTGGGCCTGTCTTTCAAGCCAGACTATTTATAGCCCAATTATTGCTAAGTATAGTTTCAGGTTGCAAACTCTCCAAATCATCTCTCTAAGAACCTTGTGTCAGTTGCTTAAGAACTTGGCAAGAAAGATCAGACTGAAATCCACCATCCATGTGGCTGTTTGCAAAGGGCTGCAGTTTTTCTTGAATCCAAAGTGCAGAGAGATCAGGAGTCTGGGCACTTCCACTGGTTGGTATGACAGGGGAAATATGGTTCTCAGATATACAGACAATTCTCTACAACAAGCACAGAAGACTTAACTGGATTCATGTGGGTTTGTGTGGCATCTATAAAGGAGCGGAACATTTCTAAAACTGCTGTAACAGCTCAGCATAAATGTCGTTCTGCTATAGACATCAACCTGTCCACCACTTGTACCATGTTTGAGGGCTTGACTGGAATACATGAAATGTATAGATCTTGCAGTGATCCTATATTCACCAGCAAAACATCACATTTATCAGTTTTGTGAATACTTTCTAATACAGCCCTGTTTGGGCAGACTGCAGGCAGTGGTTTCATCGCTTTATTTCAGGACACTTCTAGACAGAAGAGGCTGAAAGGGGAACAAATCTATTAAGAAAAAAGGAAAAAAAAGAAATTGAAGAAAAGAAATGGATGAGTCTGCCAATTGCAGGATTCATCCTCTAGTTATCAATGTCTCAATTAAAGGGAAAAGGAGATGCAAGCTGAAAAGCTACAAACCAAGAGTGTGCACATTTGCACTGAGCATCACCTCTAGCATGTAGCAAGTCAAGTCTGCTTCTTCTTTATTCCTTCTTTGCATAAGCACATCTGTATTAATCTCTTTATTTTCTTCTGATTTAAAGGTTATTTACGATCCTTTGTGAGTACTTCAGATTTTATACTCCAGCTGCTTTTCCATGTCCTAGTTGCAGTTTTCCTATAACCAGATGTCAGTGGTTCAGCTGATTAATCTCACTGGCGTCCAGTCACAGGCACAGCTGCAGTCACTTTCCTAATGATGGCCAGATATAACATCCTTTGCACTGCTCTAAAATTTTGTCTGCACAGTCCGTCATTTAGCAAGGTGAAGAGCACTATCATACAAATACCGTAAGTTCTTATCATTGTATGTAGCAAAAAAACTGAATTTTCTTGAGCCACTAATTATAATGAGCCACTAATACTCTTTTGGGAATAGTCTTGCATTTGATTTTTTTCTGAAGACTTGAGCTGGCAGAACTAAAATACTGTCATCTGGATGAAGATCTTGAAGATAAGCTGGAGATACCACTCTGTTTTTCACAAATAATAGCTGTCATCTCAAAAAAGACTGGCTGGTTATTTTCCAATGGTAAGTTTTTTCTGATAGGCAATTGTTGATTTGTCTAAAGCATAGTTTTCTGTGAAAATATATTGATTTCAAAGAACTTATGTTGGAAACCTTCCTTCGTGCCCTGACATTGGAGACCCAGATAGCCTGAGGAGCCAGCTGGCCCAGAAACAGGACAACTCCAGCCCAGACAGCAATGGGTGGCTTCCAGGTCCCCAGACGCATCTGGGAGAACTTCTGAGTCAAAATTAATTTATTCAAACTCTTTTGAAAGAGATTTCATTTGTTTCCTCTCTTATGGGTTTGATTTTGAGTTATTTTAAATGTAAGAGCTTTACTATAAACTGGAACAAAAACCATCTGAAAACCCTGGTCTAGTGTTTGAAGTTCTATTTCAATGACTCTGAAAGACATCTTAATAGCTTCAATTACCCAGAATAAGGTTCTTAGTTTGCAACAAGTCACCATCACAGACTTCAGCCCAGAGAATTTTGTGTTCTTTACTGAGACGCCATTGTACATTTCCCTGATAAAATAGGAACTATAACATCCTAAAGTACAAATAAAATTACCTACTTGCTTCTCATAGGTCCTGTGAGATGCTTTTTCATTACTGATATGATCAAGGAAAGCTTTCAGAGGTCCCTTTGGAGTCACTGGCTGAAAAGTCAAGCGCTGGGCCTTCCTTCCACGGCACTACGGGTATTGAGCAATCGAGATAAATTGACGTCAGGCACATACATAGTTAATTGAGCAGAGGGAATTTAGAAGACCTAAGAGAAAATAGGAGCTGTGGATTCAGAGAATAAAAATATCAATCAGAAAGCCGAAGAGAAATCAAGAAGTTGAAGAGAAAAGGCAAGAGGTCTTGCTTGGCCATATAGAGGTGAATGACAAGGGTGTCAGTATCCTAGGCTGGGACAGACATGTGTTGCTTATGTTGCGCTCCATGTGACGTGTGTGACTGTGAAAAAAAGTGTCATCAAACACTGGCATATTTTCATGTGAGTTTTTTTAAGAGCTTTTCAAACTCAATTACATCTACAGACAGTTGGATTTTATTCTCCTTTCAAAATTAATGCACTTGTTTTAACTATCTATGTATATCGTGCTGCCTTTGCCAAACTGCACAAAATGTGGGATGTGTACCACAGAATGGTTATGCCTACAGCCTTTACAGCAGGATGACTAATGAGTTTTTGACAGACAAGGAATGTCTCTCCAATTGCCTGATCCTGGAGTTCTATTCTCCAGAAATTAATTCAGTTCCCTGTTAGGTACCCAGGTATTGGAACAGATTAGCGAATTCCAGTTGAACACTATACATTTCTTGTTTCTTAGTTCATCCCCAAGGTAATTTTATAGCAAAATAAAAAGCATTAGGCTCTACGGCTCTTCCAGTTACATTTCAGAGTCATGCATGACCATTTAAAGCAAGAGAAACAATTCTCTTCTTAATTGTTTATATATTGTCTGTCAGACAAATAGAACACTTCAAGAACTACTGCTTGTCAATGTTTTGGAGAATTAATCTTATATTTGCAGAAATACCAGGAACTTTAAACTTCAAAATTAGTAGCTTTCATTAGAATATTGTATTAAAAATTAATTCAGGAAGTAATTTCTCCTTCTTCCCTGTCATGGAAAATATCATCATTTTAATACCTTTAATAAAAAACAATCCAAATGCAAGAGTCTGATTTTTTACACTTTCAGTCTTCCTAACTGTCATTTGGCATAAATTGTGCTCAAAGTGATTGTGATAATCTACTGATCATTTTCAAGACCGAATGCTAAACAATAACAAATTGCAGCCAGCTTGAGCAGTATCTTAAGACAGTTTTTTGCATTAGATTTTTATCAGCTCTTATTGTAACATACAGTCCATTAAAGTGGTAATTCTGATAACACCACTTCTTTACTTGCTTTAGAGAGCAGGAAAATTAATTGCTTTCCTAAGCTTTATTGAGCTGATAGCTTTGGAGTACTTTTATATGTTGTATGCAAATACTGATTCTTTGTTATAGTGTTAAAAACAAATAGCAATTAAAAGAGAGGTAATTTTGGAGATAGTTTGCAGTCTTCAGATAATTCCCACACATAAATTCTTTTTACATAGTAAATACAAAAAATCACTATACTACTGCAAAATCCTGTTTTCAAGTTTATTGTTGACTGCCTTAAATTGCAGCCTTTAGTCTGCAAAAGCACAGATTTCCTATGTAAATTATGTAATTTGTTTATGTTCCTATTCATATTTTTATATAAAGTGACTGTCATAAAACAGTAGTCTACACACTGCTATTACATGCCTGCCATTCATTAGACTGCCCATTTGAAGATATTTTGAGATAACACCAATTATGTCAGAAACACAGAAAATAGACATTAGGCCTCAGTTGTTTCTGGAAAACAGAGCTGAGATATGACATTCTTCATACTGTTAAAGTCACCATAACCCCTTTTATTCTGATTTTTATCTTTTCAATGACACATTCCATGCCAAAAAGGCACTTTTCCCAGTTACCTTCTCAGGCTCTGGGTCAGTTTTTCTTCAAAGATTTAAGGAACAGACAGGTCTCTTGGTACTTTCCAGAGTGGTTTTGTTATCAACCATTGAATTTTGCTCTAAAACATCAAAACTTGGTGTGGGGAGGAAAAGTAGCTCTCAACTCATTGAATGGCAATATCTGAAGTTTGAAAATTTCCCCTTTTGTCAAATGTTTCGTAAGGAATGTTACTGTATCTCTACAGGAGAACTCAAGCCAACATTTGCTTCCTATTGTACCTCTTTTTACTGATACAAAATGTACAATGGTGATGACCCTTGTTCCAACATTAAGAAGTTCCTTGATCGACAAAAAAACCCACATTTTGAAAAACACAGAAAAGAAGTGAAAAAATAACATAGTACTAGGGTTGCCTGTAAGGGTACATGGAGCATGACAGCCTCTGGTTCATTAAGTTATCCGGTTAAGGACTATTCAGTGTGAAAGAAATACCAAATAAGAAGGAAACTTCACAGACTTTAAGGACTGGACAGCAATGGAGCCAACACCCAAGACAAAAGGGGATGAGCCCTTGAAAGAGTCACAGAGCTCAGTCAGACACCTCATGATCCTCCTCTTTCCCCACCTTTGGCCCTTGTCCTGAATGTCCCATGGTAAGTTTTGCACAGCCCACAAGCCCCTCAGATATCCCCTATTACTTGTGTCAGTCTTGTTTCCTGCTCTGTGTCAGTGACAAATCTCAGGCTGATCCAGGGGTCTGCAGGATTTCTCTGGTCACACAGCAGCAATTGAGAAACTGAGCTCCATGACTTCTGGCCAGTTCAATCCATAACCAGTGCTGCGTGCAAACACACACAGAGTGAGTAGCTTTGAACATCCACACTGTGGGTTTAAAAAGCTGATCTTAGTCATTTAATTCTTTTCATGAGCAGGAAAAGTGTACGCCCTTGGGTACAGCTCAGTTGCCCTCAGGCAAATAAGTAAAGCAGGCAAAAGGCAACACATGCTAGACGTGCAAGGTTATCTCTAAAATGAATGAAATAAGTATTTGACCTTAAAGATTTCTATATGCATGTGTATAACTGCATTTCTTTTATAACAATAGTATCAAAAACAAGATTTCATCTCAGGCTGTAAGCACCTGAATGTGTCTATGACTGCAGTAGAGTCTAAACCATGTTAGTCATTAGAGACCACAAGGTTTGATTCAATTGCCTAAATGTAGACTCCTGAGGCACCCTGGCATACCTGAGCCATCCACCAAGGTCAGGCAGATGCAACACAGGACAAGAGGGAGACTTGTGCACTTCCAAAGCAGGAGGTCAGGGTCAGGGTGGATGCCCTGTGGCATGGCAGGTGATATTAGACACTTGTGTCTGTACCAGTTAACTGCACCCTCAGCCACTACAGTCAGCGGAGTTTGCAAAACTATCCAGTCAGATATAGGTGCTTATTTTAGGGTGAGCTGAATACCTCCGTTGATTCCACTGAACATACTGCTTAGAACTCCTTTTACTGTAAGTCGAGTTTTGACACAGACCTAATATGAAGAGAGACACATTTCAGTGCCGACAGTATATCAAAGAAAGACAAAGACAGGTTTGCACATAGAACTCCCTCAGAAAGTCCTCATCCTCCAAATGTTTAACATCATATGTGACAGGTGTTCCAATGGGACCGACCAGCTTGGGAATAGGATCAGCACATGATGAAGTGAAGTCCATGCACGTTTCAGGATTACAGATGGTTTTCTTGGTCCTGTGTAATTCTGTTGAGGTACTGTTCCAACAGTGACAAAGAGAACCAGATCTCTCTGTCTCACATGTAGATTTATCTCTTCATTGTCTCAGGGCAAAGTACATAGCTTTAAAAGTGATTTTATCTCATAACTCCCATAACTGATGCTTCTGAGTTCCCAAATAGCAAATATATAAGTCCATTACCCTTTAGAATTGATGCTTATTTAAGTACTTCTTTTAGTTTGATTTCATCAGACCTTGCTACCTTTGAAGAGCCCTGTCATGGACAGGGCTCATAGTATTGGCTACTTGGTTACTTGTCTATGAGCAATTATTTATGTGGATGAACATAAACTGGGTAGAAATATATTATCAAAGCACTGTGTTTTCTAAAGATATTAAACTAGTAAGCTCTCGGGAAAGTTCCCATCAACAGATTTTCCTGCTATTGAATTTTATTATGCAAATTTAAAAGTTTCCTTCAAAACAAGTTACAAAAAAATATAGTTGTCATAGGACCAAATATAATTCAATCTCACAGAACATATCTACTGAACATAATAATGTTAATTCATTTAATAAATCTGCTATACAGTATCTTTTTAGTGTTGTATAATAGTTGTTTATTCTAAATGAGCTACTGTATGTAGCTGTGAGTTTAAGTCAAGTATAACTTAATAAAAAGTATATTTTCAAAGCTTTTTCACCTGAATTTTACCATTTATTACTATGATCACAACAGGTATGTCACATATACCTTTGTAATGTTATTTTGTGTAAACAGAAACCTAACACAGTATTTGTGTTTGGATGTGTTACCAGCAATCCCCACCTCAGCCTTTTGTGAGAAATATCCACATTTGATTTTTTTCTTTCCATTCACAGTGGCCTGTAAAAGAAGTTTTCCCACTGCTTTTCAGTCACAGATTGAAACATGCATTTATTATTACAGCAACAGCACCTGCAGTGGAATATTTTGCTTTGAAATCTATCTATGGACATTGCTTAGCGTCCTGAAAGCTCAATTGCCTGATTCCTTTCTTCAAGAGCATCTTAGCTTAATGGAACATGATTCACACTTGTTGATATGCTGACATATTTCCAGCCTGAATTCAGCCCTTGGGAGTCTGAACAGCCATACACTATAACCACAGTGAAGTACCCATGTGCAGCGTACCCAGGAGCTCAAGTGCACAGCCCATGGCGAAACACCTTTCAGTGACAAGGTGCAAGCGCAGAGCCCAGGTGCACAAGCTCTGAGAGGTATGTGATGGCTCCCACACCTCTGTACCATGCCTCTGGAGCAGGGAGCATGGTGGAGTATGCTGTGGAGATAAATGGAGATAAAAAAACTCAGGCAAAGCCAAGCAGTGGCTCCCACCCTATCAGTCCTGGAGCAGAGCCATGGATGATGTGGACATAGAAAAGAGTAGGGTCCAGGACAGCATGCATCTCTGCCAGTTCTGCAGGCAAGGTGGGCTGTGCTCACCACTCCTGAATGGTGTCACGGTCAAATGCCAGCCAGTACTACGGCAAGGGAAGTAGGTAAAATTAAATCAATAGCTTTCCTGCTTTGCACTGTGGAGAGGTTAAAACACATACCTCTTTTGTGTTTCTGTTTTTTAAGTTACAGTCAAAAGTAGGGATGAATCTTATGCTCTAACAATATGAACCTCTTCTACTTACAGCTTTTTTGACTCAAAATTTTGTAGTAAGACTCCCCAATAAATACTCTACTTACAGAATTAAGAAAGAAGCTTTTTGGTTTTCCAAGAGGTTCCTTCCAAAGAAGAAAGCAAGATTTCCCAGGCTAGGAAATTGTACAAAGTGCACCAGCCACAGCCATCTTGTTTCCTCTGACATTTTAAGCATCAATCATCTCCCTCCTACCTTCTTTAATTCATAGACCGTCAGGTAAAGGGCCACCCAAGAGCCAGTCCAAGGAAGTGCAGAGTATACTGAAATAAATTGTGGGGTTTTTTCTAATTATTCACCCAAAAGAAGTGCACAGAAAAGTTTTATGCTGTAAAAAATTGTGTACTGAGACAATCAGGTATTTCTGTACTACAGCAGTAGGGGCCTCACAAATCAGCTTTCACTTTATTTTCTCCCATCCTATTAACATTGCATCTTTTGGACTGAGAAATACAGTAGCTGTTTGGAAGCAGGAAACTGATGTAATCTTCCATGGTAAAACAGGGGAGAAAAAACCAACAGTTTGACAGCTTTCATTAATGGTTTTCTTTCTTTTTTTTTTTTTTAATTTTATGTTTTTCTATGGTTTTCTTACTATTTCAGTAAGGCCAAAATTGCCACTGTAACATCTTTTTTCCATAAGGTCTCTGTGCCAATTCAGTCTGTAGTTGTAGTGACCTCTGAATCTAACAGGATTAATTTAAAATCACTTTGATTTGAACTGAATCAGTATCCATTAACTCTGATCCTACCATGGGAGAAATATATCCTGCCAATTCAGTCTGTAGTTGTAGTGACCTCTGAATCTAACAGGATTAATTTAAAATCACTTTGATTTGAACTGAATCAGTATCCATTAACTCTGATCCTACCATGGGAGAAATATATCCCTTCAGAATTGCACTTAAAGTTATTCTTTTGACTGACTACAGCAAATCCCTATAGCCACCAGCAGGACAGAACTTCCTTGTGAGTAACAAAATGAATCATTTTAATCCACTGCATCTACCTCAGGCTCTAGATCTACAGGCATCTACATCAACCACAGAGGTTGATCAGCAGTGGCCCAAAGCAGCCCTCCTACTGAGGAGGCTGACTTTCAATCAGTTACTTACTGTCAGCGATAGAATTTTATTGCTATTAAAAGGAAATAGTGTTTGGCTCAATAAAGCTTCACTTTCCGCAAAAGTTTAGAAAGGAGGCTCCTAGTTTAATTTATAATGAAGGCTTGACTACCAGAATAATTTCCATTCAGATACACAGCCATCAGACCAACAATTAAATGAAATGTTTGCTTTCCTTTATTACCTCTTTACTACTTGTTATTCTTTACTACTGCTGGTTTGTACTTCTACATGGAAAGAGGTCAATAAACCGAGAGGGAAGAGGGGATAGTTTCATTACGGCATAGTAGGCATTAAATTTAAATATATTTTTTTTCTGAGACCAGAAAGCATATTTTTCTAGATCTTGAGTTTCTATAAAACATGACAGATTGATATCTGTCAGAAATGGTGTAAAAATATATATATATTTGAGGCTCTTCGGTGTTTAAGTGTCCAACATACTAGCAAGTGCTCCAGACAATGACTACATATCACCATTTTTCTACATGAACTGACAGTGGGAGCTCCAATGGAAAAGAAAGACTCCACAAATTCAGTGGAAGGATTAGCCATTTTGATGTGAGACATTAAGCTTATTCATATCCTTGCAAATAGGAGGGAAAATGATTATATACACTCAGCTGATGTGATTAGTGGTTTACTTCTCACAGAAGTTAATTCTATGTGCCTAAACATTCAAGCCTGTCGAGGTTATTCAACAGTGAAACTGGACACTAGCAATGCAGTCTTAGACAGGGATTGAAGCTGGACTGTGAGAACCATAAGCACAAATATGAGATAAAAAAATGAACAGTTAGACTTATGAAGTCAAATATAGATATGCTAATAGTCTATCAATATAGTCTATATACTAACAGTCAAATAAAGATATACTAGCCCAGACAAGGGGTCAATACTGTCAGTATGACAGACTTCTAGATCACTAGAAGGACTTCATAATATATTTAGAAACGCTTTGGTCACAAGATGTCACTGGAATCGACGGGAAGTAGTTGATGGAAATTGACTGCAGGTGCCTTTCTGTGGCGTTGGGCATCCCTATACTTCAGATACCTTTAGTGATAAGTAAGGACACAGCTTAGGGAACTGGTGGTGGAATACCAGAGAGCCACAAGGAAAGACATTTAGGGACAGCCCTGATGCTTCATAGTCAAAAATTTATTGCACTCTGATAGTTTATTTGAAAAGGAAGTGATCAAATAACAGCCGGAAGAATGGAAGAATACAAAGAATAAAAGAAGAAAACCATGAGGGAGAGGAAAAAGAAACAACTTCCATTCCCAAGCTTTCCAGCGAGCACAGAAGTCAAAGACCAGGTGCAGCTGAAGATGGAATTACCATGTGCCTCTTGGTATTGCTCCAAAGGACTTCAGTACCCAACAGAGCAGCATTTGGAAGCATACAGGATGCTTACTCTGTAACTATACAGTGTCTCAAGCTATCAGAGCAGCATCATATTTTTACTTAAACCATGAAAAGCAAGTGATGATTTCTCATGGCAAAACTGTCACTTAATGCAATCACGGTTGGCAAAATGAGTAATATTTTATCTCTGAAGCAGTAGGAAGAGCAGGTGCATATGTCCCTGTTTTCTTGCTTCCATCAGCAGTGTTGCTTGTTACTTTGTTGCCATCTGGCAAGGACAGCAGGATCTACTAAAAATTATAGCTGTTAGTTTTTCTTTAATAAAACGTGGTTACCCAGTTACCATTGGCCCACAACTTAACATGAAATGCATTGAAGTGTGATTTTTGCATAGGATTTTCTGACTTAGTAATTTTTCATCCTGTCAGTTTTATCCTTTGATAAATCTTTTCTCCAAGGAAAGTTGTTTGACCCATTACCAAAAAAAAAAAAATTAAAAAAAAATGGAGGGGGGGGGGAATAGTCCTAGTCCTTTGGCTGCTGTTACCATAGTCTTGAGTGGTCTCAATCTTCAGTATTTCACATTATAAAGCACGCTCAGCTAAGGAAATACTATTTCTCCTTTGTGCAAATAAGGGTTTTTAATACATCAAGAGACTTAGTCAAGACAATAATTGTAACACTGGTGACAGTACAAGAAATAGCCAATACAATGGGCTAATGAAAATTAGTGGACTGCCTTTTTTTAATGCAATATGAGTGCTGCTCTGTTGTCTTAAATAGCATAAATTCGTACTGCTGGCTATGTCAGCTACTGGCCTAAGGTCTGAACCTGTTCCAGTTAAAAATACTTAGAAAAAATACACAGAAGTAGGAAATAAGTAGACAATTCTAAAACACAATATAGAATAAAATGCATAGACAATTCTAAAATACAATACATAGAAAAATTTAACAGAAATAGAAATTAGGAAAACAGTTAATTCCTGTATGTCCCATTGTTGTCTGTGTATTCCAATAGCAAAACTACTCCCTCAGACTGCTAACAGAGGTGGGGGGAATGGAATTTCACTTTGTGTGCCAGTGAAAATCATGATGTATTTTAAGACCATGCAGCACCAGCTTTGAAGAATTTAATGCTATTTATTAAGAAAAACATGTATGTTCTTGTGCAGAAAAAATATCTTAGAGTTAAAATTACAACTTGACATTGAGGTTCTGGAAACAAAACAGGCTGTCTTTGCTCTGAATTATTCCTCCTTTTTGGATTGTACTTTATCTAGTCCTCAACTTTCTTGCTGAAAAAATGTATCTGCTGATCCTGAAAGTCATTTTTCAGCATAAAATACAGAGCATCCCTATTGTTCACAAATACCTACAACCAGGAAAATCACTTGACTTTGTTAATTATTTAAATTTAAAATACATTGCATTTTAAATTGACTAAAGTCACACAAGTGAACCTAAGGAAACAAAGCAAGCCTAGAAAAAAGAGATGCAAAAGAACACCAAAATCCTCCACAAAATACTCACAGAAAGTATGCTTCTTTCCCCAATTCTTTGGTGTGTCTAATCAATAAGATTCTAGTGATAGGGAAGGATTAGTAAGAAATGAAAACTAGTTTTGCTCTTTTAATTTCCTCTTCAGTGTAGTTATTTATAAGTTTAAGTTAAAATCCCACAATGCTTGCACACTTGGTGAACCTTCCATGTGAAAAGTAGTGGGTTTGATCGGGAATTTTCCAATAAAGCCACTTCAATATGAAAAAAATAACATGTCTTCAAAACACTTCTCAAAAATTTATTCTACAGACTTTTACCAAAGACACTGCCAGCTCATATGGAGGGCCTCATGGCTTCCAGAATACATGACACCAAGGAGACTTTGCAATATCTGCTGCATCGTGACATGGATCCCAGGTCCCTGTTGTGAAGAACGCCTGGTAGAAAGCATAACATACATGAATGCATGCTAGGAGCTGGGCTTCCAGGGCTTGCAAACTCCCTGCTCCATCACAGAGTACTGAACAGTTTGTCCCTGCTCCAGGAAAACTGAAGAGCTGGAGGAAGTTGACTTACTCCCACTACTGTCCGCCTTAAAAGTCAAACTGGTTTGGGGTTGGTTTTTTTTCCTAAAACTAGGAAGAAAATACTACCTGCTACAGGAATTTTCTAAATTACAATCACTGTCTCTGAATAGCAACAAATCTGTCAGCAGACTTTACAGAATAGAAATGACCAGGATAGCCACCTCTAAGATGTAGTATCGCTACTCATGGCAGGACTAATAACACCTGTAAGAGGATAAAACAGTAGAAGAGTTTGCCTGAGATCTAGATCCTCCCTTGTAAGGAAGGACAGTGGGCGGTGTTTGATGTTGCTCCACATGAATGCTCCTTTGTTGTCCTGTCCCTGGCCAAGGTGACCACAGGTATCCCATTATCCCACCAGTTATCCTGTGAGCTCTTGCCATCTTCCTCCTCCCACCATAATACTCCAGCTCCTGGTTGCAGTGTCTTTTGATGTGTTTACCTTGCCCAGAAATCCCCTTTTCCTCTCCCAGTAGCCCGAGATCCTCCATTTTCCAGTGCCACACCAGAATGGAAATTTTCTTCTGGGCTTTGAGCCTGGAAATCCAGCCTTATTGTTGCTTTTGGTGCACTTGATCTCTGTTACTGCCACTTGTGGCATAAGAAATAAAAACAGGCACCAAAATCTGGGAAAACAGAGTCCCTATCAGACTGGAAGGAAGAGGAGCCCCTCCCCTGAGCATGCAAAGACCCCCTCCACAGCAATGTCCTTCTCATTTAGGCACCTGGGCTCAGGTAACTGCTCAGGGAGGGTGTAAAGGCCAGCAAAAGCAATGGACATCTCTGGGTCATATTAGGGAGGATGTATGCAACCCTTTTTAAAGAGGCAGGTAAACAACACTTTGATTGAATTTACGCTGCCAAGAGGTTACATGATGCTTTTATATTGCACAGTATTTATTTGCCTGAGAGCTGAGAAGTGAAATTAAACTATCTATCATATAAAACAGGAAAAAGCCATTTATAGTTGCTCTAAAAGTTCTTTTTGAGAGTAACTTTTAATACCATTTTAAATAAGTACTCAAATCAGATGTCATTTCTTTGATACATATAGATTGACTGCCCAAAAACAAATGAACACACAGAACACTAAATAATATATTGTGGCTTAAATAATTGAAATAGGGCAGGAATTCATGTGGCTTTCTAAAATACATTTGGTTCAGCTGACTCAGTAAAATATGATTTTATAAAGACTGCCTTGAAAGTTACACTAGGAAGAAAAAGAAAATTAGTTTGAGCAGCAAAGCACAACAGACTCCCATGTGGGAGTACAATAGATTATGTCCTTGGCATCAGCCTTTGTCTTACTGTACCATTGCCTCCTCTTCTGTTTACTACTACTCTTATTTCTAGTTTACCCCATTTTTACCCTTTTGGTTTACTGGCTACCAATTAACCGATGGTTTACATATTACCAGTAGATCTCTTACCTCCATAAGCTTAAATTATTATATTACAAAGGGAAATCTAGAATTTAATTTTCCCCAGGAGTAACATTTTTCTTTCCAGACATACATCTTCTTTCACAGATGGCAAAAGCCATATGAACTGAGCTCATGACTGGCAGTGTTTCTGGATAAGGAGTTTTTATCACACACTAATTCAGATGAGACATACAGGACAAACTTTCATAATAAACCATACATGCAAATGTTTAAGTAAGATAATTATTTTATTTTGCAGTGAGTGGGAGTGTAAATAGTCTTTAGAGAAACATTAGAAGCTAAGAAATGAACTTGTTGGTTATTATTTTATCCAGATTGCCTTGATCTACAGGATCTGCAAATAAGTTGTTTAGAAATATACTACTTCAGTTTTCCCAAGAGCTTTCAGATAAAGGATTATGTTTTCCCATCATCTTTGTGGCTGCACTAACCAAAACTAGTGAAGAAGTATTTATGTACACAGCAAACTATTCTGAATGAGTTTTTCATAGTGAAAAATGTTGGTTGGTTGTTTTTCTTTTAAAGACAGTCTGTGGCATAATTTTCTATTGAAGAATCTTCCTTTGTCTCATAAAAACTTGGATTTACATAGAACATGGACGTGGAAAAGACCACACAGGTCACTGGATCCAGTCCCCATAGTTACCAGTTGCCACATCACCACACAAGTTTTCTCTCACCTCCATTATTGTAATTCCAGCAGTCCTCTTTGGTCCCACACATATTTCACAAGACCACAGAATCACAGAATGGTCAGGGTTGGAAGGGACCTCTGGAGATCGTCTAGTCCAACCCCCTGCTAAAGCAGATTCGCCTCAAGCAGGCTGCACAGGATTGCATCCAGACAGGTTTTGAATGTCTCCAGAGAAGGAGACTCCACAGCCTCTCTGGGCAGCCTGTCCCAGTATTCTGTCACCCTCAAAGTAAAGAATCTTTTCCTCATTTTCAGACAGAATTTCCTGTGTTGCAGTTTGTGCCCATTGCCCCTTGTCCTGTCACTGGGCACCACCGAAAAGAGCCCAGCCTCGCCCTCTTGAGATCCTTAAGAGATTTGTATGCATTGTCAAGATCCCTTCTCAGTCTTCTCCAGGCTAAGCAGGCCCAGCTCTCTCAGCCTTTCCTCATAAGGGAGGCACTCCAGTCCCTAAATCATCTTTGTAGCCCTCCCTGCTGGACCCTCTCCAGTAGCTCACTGTCTCTTGAACTGGGGAGCCCAGAATTGGACACAGCACTCCAGGTGCAGCCTCACTAGGGCAGAACAGAGTGGGAGGATCATCTCCCTCAACCTGCTGGTCACGCTTCTCCCAATGCACCCCAGCATCCCCTTGGTCTTCTTGGCCCCACAAAGGCACACTGCTGGCCCATGGGCAACTTTCTGTCCACCAGGACTCCCAGGTCCTTCTCCCCAGAGCTGCCTTCCAGCAGGTCAGGCCCCAGCCTGTGCTTGTGCGTGGGGTTGTTCCTCCCTGGGTGCAGGACCCTACACTTGCCTTTGTTAATCTTCATTAGATTCCTCACCACCCAGCTCTCCAGCCTGTCCAGGTCTGGCTGAATGGCATCACAGCCTTCTAGTGTGTCAGCCATGCCTCCCAGTTTGGTATCATCAGCAAACTTGCTGATGGTCCCACTGCACCCAAAGAAGAGAGATAGGCACCTGTAAAGACTAACCTACCCCATCTTTCCTACACATTCACCTTAGGAAATGATGAATTTAACTTTAAAAGTGTCTAATCTCTTTCTATTAATGGCTGAGTAGATGATTAATTGCATATATCTAATGAACAAATCCTGCCCTTCAGTGGTATACAGAACATGTACTCTTTATGCCTTGTAAAATTGACTTGCAGGCTTGATTTTCAAAATCCCGACTTCCAGAGACATTTAAATTTTACTTTTTAATTTGTGCTTGAATGCATGCCTGATCTATATATTAAAGAAGGCAAATGCTTAGTTACAAAACTGAATCACCTAGCTACTTTGGCATATGTCTAGCTTTGGGCACAGAAATACTTCCCTAGATTTCTTCATGAAGGTTAACTCATCAAAATGCATGTGAAAATGACTAAACTTAAACTTGTAGAAGTTTAAAATAAGACACAAGCCAAACAAGTTATTCAAATATTTAAAGTGAAATGCCAGAAGCTGGAGCCACAGACAATGGATAAAATTCCTGCCTAGGTACCAAACTCTCTGCAGCGTGTCTGAAAATGTTCTGCCAGATGAAGGGTATGCAAGAGAGAGCAATCACAGGTTTGAGTACCTGGGTGATGGCAGAAGGACTATTGTATGCTCTAGCAAATGGCCACATGCAAAGCAATCATTGGATACTCATTCCATGTATCATGTGCTGGTTTGTTACTATGCTTTATTTAGTCTGGCATTAAATCTTTGCATCCCATATGGCTGGAGTAATCTGAAGTCCTACATATTAACATTGTCTCTCCACCTGCAGTTATTGGTGTAAAAGTATGCATTTGAAACAGTTCTAATCACTAAGAATAAGTCACCAACCTCTTTTTATTTCTAGACATTAAATCTTGCCTCTCTTGTTTCCCAGGGATACAATTAAGTGATTCATGCCAATAAAATGAGCAGGACACACCCTGAGAGCCTAAAATCAATTGATCTGTGTTTTGAAAACATATTGGACTGAGGATAAGAAGACATTCTGCTTTTTGTTAAGCTAGTGCTGCATTTGATTTGCCACTCTGAGAGAGCTGAAAAAAAGTAAAAAATTATTCAAGATGTAAAAATTCAATTCTGATTTTCAAATCAAGTTCAATAGAACTCAGTTAACGCAGTTTTAAAGCGTCCAAGAAAAAAAAAAAATTTACACATGCATCTAAAACATTAAAAATGCTCAGAGAATCACATCTATTCTAGTTTGTCCATTGCTTCCTTCCACTGAATTACAAGAAACTCAGATTTGTTAGTTTTCACCATTTATGATCATTTCTTCCCTCAAAAAGTTAAAAACTTTACATTTCTTGAAAGGTCATATCAATTTTATTTTTAGAACATAAAAAATTGCTCTATCAAAGAGAACATTTGGCAGCATGAATGTTTGATCAGAAGTCTTTATATGTTACCCTTGGACATGGAGACTCTCAACAACAGTCATAAAATATACATCAAGAGACCTAAAAGGCTTGAAAGATATAAAATGTACTTTTAATACTTAGGGCTAAATGAAAAAATTGTACCTTTACATTCTATCCAGCCACCAGGAAGTGGCACAGGGAGGTAACCTGGGTGAAGAGAAAGTGAATGGGAAAGGATGGGGAAAAGTATAAGGAGAGGAAGACCAGAGAAGGGGATGTGCATGAGAAATGGTAGAATCTTCCTTAGGGAAGATTTTCTTAAATACTAATTTCCTTCTCTCTATCCTTATAGGAAAAAAAAAAGCCTACTACTTCTCCTGAACCTACATTTCTGTCCTTTTTTAAAAAAATCATTGTAGCCAGGTACTATTTATCTAGAGTAGTCTCTGCTACTCAGAGGCAATCATTTTACACTTCCCTAAGAAAGCACGTGTGGGAATGCAGTGCACATTTCCACAGTGCTCAAGTTAGCGAGTGCTCCCATGAGCAGCATTCCTTTTTGCTGGGAAATTTGCTTGTGTAAATGGATAGTGCTTTACCTATGCCAAAAGTAAATGGAAAGAGCTTTAAACTTGCAGAGGGTCTATTCTGTATTGCTCACAAATCATTATACTTATTCCAGTGAATCAAAATGAACGCTTCAGGAATGCTAATGAGGAAATTTTAAAATGGTACAGTCAGCAACCTAGCCTTCTTGTGTGTGGAAGGACACAGGAAAATTAAAGCTAGTTGTTAAAGCTAGTTGACCAAATATTCCAAGTGTTTCCTGTAACATTTGCTTTCTGAATTGAGTTAGTCTTTTCTATGGAGTGCTATTTATAAATTAATTGTTACTGGCTTATTTCTTTGTTCATTTATTTTCATTACTTCTAATGCACTTAAAGTACAAAAGGTACTCTTACAGAAACCAGCACAGATAGTGATGCTACTTACTTGTCTGTAAATGCACACATATCAGTCCTGTAAACGTTATGGATCATGTCTGAGAATAAAAACACAATTTGCCCTTTTCAAACCCAAAAGCGTGTGTGTGAGCTCTCAGAATCTTCAGGTGCAATGGATGGGAATCATCTGCCTTCAGCTGTCTGAGGGTTAGAAATAGCCTGAGTTAATTGTTTACATTCTTTCAATAACCAAAGAAAAGTGAAAATCTTAAGTCAGGATGAACAGTCCTCTGTAAGTCTAAGTGCCTCTCAAAAAATTACATAGAGGACCTAGGTGATGAAAACTGATAGCTAGCTCTATTAATTTCAGTAAGCATTTTTTAAATGTTCACTTGTTAAAATTGAGTCTTGCAGAATCGTTGTCACAGTTTAAACACCTGAGTTCAGAAGAAATACCTAAAACCTAAAAACTTAACTAGACGTGTCTGTAGGTAGTGTAACTATAAACAACACTCAATTTAGGATTTTCTGTGTGTGTACTTGCTCTTGATTCTGGATCACCAGATAAAGATTGAACTAATAAACTCTGCAATGAATCACAGTTTTGCTACTGATTGGAAGGCTCAGACTCACGGTTCATTGTCTGCACACTTAAGAGTTGAAATACTAAATCATACTTCTTAAAATATCTGTCTTGGTTTAGAAAAAAGCATCAATGTACTACCTGAATATGCGTAGGTCAGCTCATTTTGTCTCATGAAAACAGGTTCTTCTTTATTTTTATGCTCTAGATTTTATCTGAAACAGAAATAACTAGTTACCTTGAAAACAGAGAAACAACACTTTCACAATCCAGATTCCCACCTTAACCCCACCCTGGAAAGTAAATAAAAAGGATCAAATTCTGACAATAGATAATCACCTCCCAAATGCAGCATCTGCTTTTCAAGTGTCTCTGGTAAAGGAATTACTCAGCTTGGTCTTATAGAACACCCTTGGAAAACTGTAAGTTTGATGGGACAAGCCACTTACAACCTGACCAGTATCAATTGTTTTTAGACAGCATCTAACAGTTATCAAGGCTTTTAGAAGACATTAATGTTACTTCATGTGGAGCTGTAGCAGTGGAAAAAGCATCAACTTAGCCACAGTGACAATAACTTACTAAAATTTATTTTTTAAAAAAAACAAACAAACAGCTTAGAACAATGATTTTGTTGCAGACCAATGCTCTGTGTCATACAAACTTATAATTTTGGATTGAGTGCTAGGAAGCCTGTAGGTGAGTTTCCTGTATCATCAAATCTTAACTTAGGGAGTCAGTTTAAGGGAAATTACTCCATTCTCTTCATCCCAAGCAGCTGTAGTTACTAGAAATTAAAAAAACAGAAAATCAGACAGTTACTATATGCTTCCTACCTTAACTCCATTGTCTGTGATGAAATAAACTCAATATTTTTTAAAATACTAAATCAAGGTGAACATCAGGTATTTCTAGTCACCTGCAGTCTGTGGTTGCCTAATTAAGTGACCTCCAAACCCATCAAGAAATTAGCTTTCCAATCTAGTAATTACTTGGGTATTTAATCTCATTTGTGAAGACATGACTTCATTCATAGACTGTCATTCACCTGCATGGGACACAAAAAAATAAAAATCTCAGTCTTGCTGTGAAATGTTGAGTGACTCTGCATACTTACAAAGCAATGTCAGTATAACTTTACCACGGACTTTGCTGGGAAAAGCTTCATTGATTTATGAACCAGTTCACTGGAAAAAAAATATTTCTACATTATATATCTTTGAGACCAACAAGGAACCCTCTGTTTTTCACACCTGTGCAGGCCTTGGTATTCTTCAGACAGACACTAGTGCTTTGCAGACAGATCTTATCAGGCAGGGCATGCCAGTCAAGACCACTTCAGCATTTGCTGAGTTCAGTGGCCCTGGTTATCTACCAGAGTTTGCAGCCCTGCAGAGCAACTTACCCTCTGACTGAAAGTGGGTTTGGCCACAGGAGACAGCTGATAACAAAACGCATACCTATCAACAGTGTTGACATAACAGGGGCATCTCATGGACCAAAGCATAATATGACACTTCATGTGTTCTTCACCTGGCCAGATGTTACTTTGCAAATCTTTCTAACCCAAAGAACATTGATGACTGTGACAGGAGTCAGGGCTGCCACCTCCCTCATGTCTAGCACAGGCTTGTTTCTCAGACTCCTTGATACCCTCATGTTCACTGTCCACTATACCAAATTAGAGGTGAATTCACACTTCTGACAATAACCATCAGCTTCTTTCCAGCCAGAATGTTCTCTTCCGACACACACCCAATCCCAAACTGGTAGCATAATCAGCAGTTTCCTCATAAACCTAGAATATGAAGCACATTGCTGTTCACTGTGGGCAACAGAGGATTTCCTAGCAATGTGAACAGTTCAGCCGGTGCTAAATTCACCTCCACCTCTGTCATTTATCATGGTCTGTGGTCCGTGAGGAGCAGGAAAGTGAGTTGTGCCATAAGTCTCGGTGTGGCTGTGCCATCACAGTGCAATCGCAGTAGATGTGGATCAAAGCTACTAAGGCTGTACTTGCTCAGGTGGGAGATGTAAAGGGCACATCAGTCCCCTTGCTGAAATGTGGAAGGCAGCCTGCCTTTGTCTGACATTAAATATTTAATGTGTCTGGTTCCTGGGTGGTGGCTGGTTTGGAAAACATATTGTCCACCCCTACACATCACTTGCACCTTCAGAAAGCTGCCCAAAACACCCCAAAGTGCAAACCAGCTGGTGTTCCTCAGTCCCTAGACCAGAAAAGGACTGTGAGGACACATACAGTCTGCTATACATGGCAGCATGATTGAGGCATTCCTGAGGCATCTACTAGTCTTATAATGCACATTTGAACTGTGATTGTATAACCATGCATAGATTGGCTCATATTTGTCCTGTCAATTGATTTGGCAGTGCACAGATCTGGAGTTAATGGTGATCAAACAATGTCAAACTAGAAGGCTTGAAATAAAGCATCACTGAAAGAGAACAGCATGTTTTTACAGCTGATGTTCAGATGAACTTTCTCTTTTGCTATTATCCCCTTGGTTCTGCCACAGCAATCAGTTGACAGAAATGTTGCTGGGGGCAGGGGCAGAGGAGAAAGAAAATAAGTCTTGCAGCCAATACCAGAGAAAATAATTATTCATAAACAATAGTATAATTATCCATGGATTACTCTGAACAGATGCAAAGTTGAATAAAAAAAGCCTAAAAGAGGTAGTCTTTTTTTCATGGTTAATGAAAAAGTAAGTTTGAGAAAGAATTCAGCTTGCGGTTGGTAATTTTCACTTTCTTACATGCTGGTTTTTTCATGCATGATTTCAAGCGACTGACAATAACTCATTCATGTCTGCAGATCATATTCTGTGTTCTTTTCTATAATTGCAATAGGCAACAGTCTGCTATTTTCATGTTAATCTCAGAGGGATATAACTTACTATATGGGCTAGTTGGTTAATTAGGTTGGAAACATTACTCATCTAACCTTAGCAAATGCGAAGTAGATTTCAGATCTGAAAAATATAATGTTTTGCTGCTGTGTAGTTCTGTACATCTGTAGTTCTTAAAAAAGGAATAATAGTCATTCAATAGTATTGCATTTTCTTTATCGTGTGTCTCGGAGCTCACACTTTCTGTGGAAGAGCACTAGGATTCTTTATTCTGGTAGGGCCTTTATTCTGGTAGGGCCTTTGTTCTATGCAGACAGAAAGCAAAACCTGCCTTGCAAGGAGAAAGTCAGTGTAATACTACCAAGCCTTACACAAACCATCCAGCATGGATTTTAGGTAATGTCCCTTAACCTGAAGCATTAATGGCAGGACTCCTGTTATTCTGTTACTAAATCACATCCTAGGGGAAAACATAACTCAAGAGAATATTGTTTCATCAAACAGGAACTAGCATGGTATCCAAACCAGAAATCTGGAGGAACTTTACACTGCAAATTCATACTCACACATAGGTTTTGGTTGCTGTTGTTTATTTGAATTCATTCTTTTATAAAGTAATTCACACTTTTAGTCTAACTTCCTTTATAGTTTAGATCTAGTAAGATCTTTGCTTCAGACATGTACAGAAGAAATCCCCAAAATATTGCTGTTGCTGGATTGTATCTCTGTCAGCTGGCTTGGCTGGCTGGGCTTTTCTCAGCAGTTGTGTCCTTTATTTGCTTATGGACTGTGTGGCTATTTGGACTTCCTGGACATTTGATCTATATTTTTACTTGTCTACCAAAAGGACCACAACTTCTCATATAAGCACAGAGTTCGTCAACACAAGCAGCACCATCCCTGGCATGTTTTCGGTCTGTCCCCTTAGCACCCTCCCAGACAACACTCAGGGTGGCTTAAGAGTTTGTAAAAGCCAGGAATCACTCACAGAAGGCACCAAGGACCAGGCATCTTATTCTGGAAGGAGAAAGGATTTGGCCTTATGAACACAAACTATGTGATCCTACTTCTCAAGAGAAGCATAGCATGACACTGTCCCTTTGGTTTCATTAGTATACACATTGCCTCAGTGCCAGAGTCCTTACCCATTGCTTGACTGGAACTGAGCTTGTATCAGTTCCTCTGCACTCAATATTTTACTCTGAAGTCTGTTAGCTAATGGGTGCTTATTAGTTAATACATGCCTCTTTTTTCATTTTGCTCTTGTCTTTTGTGTAAAAGAGGAGCTTTTGTTAAAATCTCTAATTAGATGTATACACATAAACGAGACATCCAGGCTCTGAAGTACATTAAACAGTCATCCAAGTCATTAATCATTGAACTAACAAAGGAATTGCTATAAGAAAAGGTAAATGCCATTAGCTGCCATAACAAAGTCGATTTATCTTCACCCAAAATGCCTATAGGTGCATCTTAGTATGCTTGCAGTGTTACTTCTAATGAATAAGAATAGTGCCCCAATTTTTGCTCTGCTTTCAGGTTAAATAAGCTCAGCCTTGATCTCTCCAGCTATCTATTATTTTCCTCAGCATCCATTTGGGCAAGTAGTTTTCAACTGTCACTGCAACCTTTTCTAATCTCATATTAAATTCAATGCACTCACAATATTTTATGTGTATTATCAGGGTTTTTGATGAAGAAAAGTATACTTTTCACTCTTAATTAGACAGATTTATTTTATTTTTTTTAATTACATTGGCCAAATTTAATAGTCATATTGTTGTCTTTTATGGGAAAGCATAAGTAATTGCTGCTTGCAGTGGGATGAAGACTGGTATTTCGTTATATCTGAGTTAGGGAAAGGACAGTACTACTGATAACTTTGTCTGCAATATGTCACTATCTAATGGGTTTGCTGCTGTTCCACGTTGTTAAAGGAGTCTTTCATTTTTGGTACAGTTCCTGCAAGGAGAATCCTAATCTGATAACTTGCTTATAACCTTCTCCTCAATTAATTGAATCAGTTCAGTAAAGCCAACACTGATACAACATAACACATCAAGACCACTGGAATTATAAGACAGTCATTTCTAGCTGGAAAGTGAGGTAGAAAATGCCTATTAATGCTGCACATTGTATCATGTTACCTTTAAGTGTCCAACTCCACATCTACACGTGTGCTTAGAAGTTTAAGTGTACTGCTTAATCAAGTTTTCTTTGCTTTTCTAGTTTATCATCTTTATATGCTCAGTTCTGACCATCATCCCCCCTACTCTTTAAAGTAAGCATTCATTTGCTTGGTTATTTCTGTACCCTACCAACTACAAAGCAGCAACTGAAGCACTCTCTCTGGAATCTGAGCCTTTTCTTTTTCTGCATGAAATCTTTTCTTCTTTTACATTTTCCTGGAAATGAACTGTATAAAATCCTTTAGTCTCTACCATACTACAGTTATATGAATTTTATTTCATGCACAGGAGCACACATTGTATTTTCTTTGTTTCAAGTGGAGGCTTTTGGTGGGGACCTGGACTCATGAGTATCTATATCTGTACTGTGAATAAAAATAGTTTTGCTCTTGCATTTATTATTATTATTATTATTTATTATTATTATTATTTCTTCTGTCATGTAGTCAGTTCTAATTTACTTTTAGTAATGATGAGAATAATTTTTAATAATTGATGAGAACATCAGCTTAAAAAATTTAGGAAAGGTCTGTGAAAGGGCCCAGCACATGCCCCAGTCAGGAATCCATCATCTTGAGTTAGGTAAGGTCTCAAGTTAGGTATGATCCATCATGTTTGGGGAACAAATATCTCAGTGTACTATTTTCAGTAGTCAGTGCAATCAGTCAGCAAAATCAGTCAGTCAGTAGGATAGCTGAGGATAAATCTTACCCCCAACACCTCTTCAAAGTTTGAGCATGTCTATAGCAGACTATGGCATATGGCCTACGTGCCTCTCTAAAATAGGGGATGTACATTTTGGGTACAAATAGTGACTTGACAGTAGTGGAGCTGTGACCTACACTTCAAATAACAACTACAGAAATCAGATTCAGAAGCTGAAGAAAATCAAAGATCCATGTCAAAGTACCCTTGTTATAGGAAAGCAGAATAGAACAATATCCTGCGGGAGCTCCTACCTTACAGTGCAGTATTTATTTTCTCTCTAGATGAAAGATAATAAAATAATATTAACAAAATACACCATGTGAATTGCAAAAACCTAGTGTTTAAAATTACTGTGCATAACCAGAGTATTTTTATAATATATAATATAATAAATATAATATAATAAATATAATATAATATAATATAATATAATATAATATAATATAATATAATATAATATAATATAATATAATATAATATAATATAATATAATATAATATAATATAATATAATATAATATAATATAATATAATATAATATAATATAATATAATATAATATAATATGATATGATATGATATGATATGATATAATATAATACAATATAGTATAATATAATATAATATAATATATAGTATAAGAAAAAGTTTCTTACTGATTTAAATGTACTTTCTTTTAAGATTTCTTTATAAGAAAGGATTCACAATCAGAAAAACGCCAGCTTTCACTGTCTCTTTTTTATTTCAGTGAAGGTATAAGAATGCCTTATAAACTTAATATATGTAAAAATCAAGTACTTTGCACTACCTTGTATAGATAGCTTTTTTATAATTTTCTTTATAAGCTAGAATAAATGTAAGCATATTGCCCATTATATTATGTTTTTCTTTTAGGTCATCTGGAACAGGATTTTGGAGTGGAAAGTTCCAAGTCCTCATATTAAGATAAGCACAATACAGGCAGTGTGGGAGTTTTAATTTATGCTCTGAGCTTTGTAGAGGCCAGGCAGAGGTCAGATATCTGGTAAAACAGGGGACCTACACACTGAAAGTTGGCCTTGGATTGCCAAAATTCTGATTTTAAACACAGCTGTGTTACTCCTAGATACTGTATTGGGCAAATGTATACCACTGTGCAGAAATGTGGACAAGTCATTGGGTCAAAAGAACTGCAAAAGACTGGCTGTTGCTCACTTGTTGGAGAACACACTTGTGATAAGGGAGTTCTCAATACCATTTCCATTACTAATTAGATATATAAATCTAAATCTGCATAATGACATAAAGGACCTAAAACTAGTCTTCAGAATTGTCATCCTTTCCACATAATTCCTCTGGGCCAAATGGATCTGGTATTTCTGCTTCTATCCTCACTCCCTCTGGAGAAGAAGGGGAAAAGGAACTCTGCCCATAAGTTTCTGATTAGGAACTCAGCATGAAATCATCTTCTATTTCCTAAACCTAAGCCTTAATCATACATTATAGTTTACAAGGTAGATATCTGCTTCTTGCTTTTAAAGCTCCAGAAAGCTAACTTCAGCAGACATATCCAGCTGAACTTGAAGAAAGGATGGCACCTCTTCCACTAAATGAGGTACATATGCATCAGAGTGGGACTTCAGGCAGACTTGGGCTATGCTGTACTTCATCTATAGATTGACTGATTTCAGACAGCTCTCAAATCAAAACAGCTGTTCTTTTAGACCCACTGACAGATCATTATTTCTCTCAATTTGCTGCAAGCAGATTATGAGCACCTAACACAAAGACTCACTCTGTACGACAGAGGCACACAGCTGCAACATCTGATATTTAGCTCCCCAAGTCCTCTACAGTTTTGGCCCTCAAACAGTAGTTCCCACCTTGTACCAAAAGCAGTACACATGCTGCTTTACCCTGAGGATTACAGCCAAGCATCCGAGAGAGAAAGGAATAGAATAGAATAGAATAGAATAGAATAGAATAGAATAGAATAGAATAGAATAGAATAGAATAGAATAGTTCAGGTGGAAGTGATGTACAATGGTCATCTTGTACAACTGTCTGACCAATTTAGGGCTGAACAAAAGTTAAAGCGTGTTACTAAGGGCATTGTCCCAATGCCTCTTAAACACTGACAGGCTTGGGGCATCGACCACCTCTCTAGGAAGCCTGTTCCGGTGTTTGACCACCCTCTCGGTACACAAATGCTTCCTAATGTCCAGCTGAAACCTCCCCTGGCTCAGCTTTGAACCATTCCTGAGTCCTATCACTGGATACCAGGGCAGCACCTCCCTCTTCACATCCCACTTTCAGGAAGCTGCAGAGAGCAATGAGGTTGCCCCTCAGCCTCCTTTTCTCCAACCTAGACAAGCCCAAAGCCCTTAGCTGCTCCTTATAGGACATTTCTTCCATCCCTTTCACCAGCTGTGCTGCCCTCCTCAGGATGCATTCAAGGACCTTCACGTGTTTCTTAAATTGTGGGACCCAGAACCGCACACAGTACTCAAGGTGAGGCTGCACCAATGCTGAATACGGTGGGATACTCACCTCTTTTGGCAGGTTGGTTATGCTATATTTAATGCATTAGAAGGGGTAGAGTGCATTTCACAATTAGTGAGCTGGCCATGAAGACAGTTTCCTTCTGACAAAGGATTGTGGGTTTTTGTTCCAAACTTCCAGTGTCATTTGCAGCTGCCTGGCTGGGCCTTTTATCTCAAAAAAAAAAAAAAAAAGACAAGAACTCTTCACCCCATATTGGTTTCAGCAAATCGGAATATGAAATGAGGCTGTTGATTTCAGCTTTCAATTAAATGGCTAATTAGACAATAATTCTTTATCAACAGGGAATATCCCAAATTCATACAGGCAACAGATGCAGCACTTACTCATGTGAATAATATTCCTCAAACTGACATCCATGAAAGAAAACCTTAGGAGAAACACTCCCCCCCTGGAGACATTGAAACGGACATCATCTGACAAGGCATCAGAAACAAATTCAGCATATGTGATTTTAACACCTTCACTATTATAACCAAATAAATGCTTTCATGCTGCATGCTTTTCTCTTGATTATACTCCTTTCTTTCCAAGGGAATCAAATGCTAGGATTTTTCAGACCTGTGACAGTAAGCTTTGGCCTTTAGAGTACTTCCTGCTGTAACTGGCTGATTAAGTCCTTGGGAGGAGGGAGAGTAGTAGTATGGCCATTTCATGAAGAAAAAATCTAGTCATTTGCAATATTCTTCACACATTTATAGAAAAATAATAAAACTATTTACCAAACATCATAATATGAGTAACTGTGATACAAGGATAGAACTGGACAACTTTTTTTCTGATGAAAAACAAAAATTCTGTGCAGGTAACCTTAAGGTTTTTTGTGAATTTATAATTTATTTATTTTTCTACCTGAAAACTGGGATAATAAAACTGTACAAGTTTTGTTTCTTCATGGAAAATCTAAACTTATTGTCAAAAAAGAAAAAAAGAGGCTTAAAAAGTAGCAAAATATTTCATTTTTGATCGAGTAGTTTTCAAAACACTTGACCGATTGCAGCTGAATACGTTTAAGGGAAAGACATGAAACTAGACTTTGCTCACTGAAAGGATAACAAGCACTTTCTCAGTGCAATAACTTGATTATTCTGTTATTTGCTGCTCTGATCCACTTTGTAGCTGAATTAAACGGCACTAGCTGATTGAATGTGAGCGAACATAAGGAGATGCTATGTGCCCACTTGACTGAGGGCTAGAGCAAAGTTAGCTCGCCTGCTTCCACAGAGATCTTTTGCATACTGTTTAGCTCCTTAGAAATAGCCTACTCTCAGTAGCCCATTTCTTAAGCCCATTGAGTAACACACAATAATCTTTATTATCTGATCAATGATACTACATGTATATGCTTATTTTGTTTTAAATTATCAACTTACAGTCATTAAGGCTACTCTGCAGCAAGGTTACCGTCCAGATCTGAAAAAGGAGTGTACAATGCATTTTCCTAAACTTCACCAAGATTCCCCTAATTCTAGATTCTCAATTCTGGTGAGACACTCTATATTTATTAGTGTTTTCCCTATCCTTCAGGGAGCAGCTGCTGTACAGTGCTTGGTTTTCAGTTCAGAGGGGATGCTCAGCATCTGGCTGGCCCAGAAGAGGAGCTGGCATTCTGCTTCCCACTGAACAGACCTTAGCAGCATTACCCAGCTGATCTGGATAAAAATTAACCACTGAGCTCCAAGCTAGGGTTTATGGAAAGAGTTCCAGATAGTTCTAATGAGGCTGTGCTGAGGTATAACAGCATGGCACTCTCTGCAGAACATCAAGGTTTGTTATCTCCTAAGTAAATGTTAAACTCTACTTGCTTTCTTCAGAAGTTCACTTTAATCAGACATTATTTTTAAATCCTAAGGTAAAGATGTTTCATGATCTTGATCTCAGCAGAAACTACCTTATCAATAAAATCAACTTCTATAAAGTCTCAGCATCAAAGTAATATAAGCAATAATATCTTTAGTTAATAATGGAAATCTTGTGAAGAAAAATACTTAAAAGACTCGGCCTAAGACCTTACAAATCTTAATTCCACCATTCCTGAGAGAGTGAAAAGTTCACAAGTAAAATGGGGTGAGTAGTACATGAGTTTTCTCCCACCCACAAAACTTTTAATTGACTTTGTCCACTTTCATATTTCAGCAGGCTTTCATTTCACTCTACCTGGCACAGAGCAGAAATATTTTTTAAGTGCCTCCAGAAGCAATGCCTGGAATTAATGTGTAAAAACACAGAACAACAGTACAAGGAACCCAGTTTTTTTCTCTGTTCCCCTGGTTCTAGGTTCAGAAGTCATATGAGCTTACGTTTCTGCTGCTTTCTTTTTATGTGTGCATCCATCCAGACACCAGCCAAGTGCTTCTTGAGGATAAAACGAATACAATGATCCTTCTGAAAATAAAAGACACTAACTTACCTCTGTGTCTCAGCTGGGAAAAATCACAAACTAAAGGGTAATTCAAAGAAAGCACTAATATTATTCATCAGACAGAATGATCTATCTTTGGTTTAATATGAAGTTGCCATTAGTGTGACTGTTAGCTATGCAGAGGATGTCACGCAAAGAACCACAGACCCCAACTACCATTCGAAGAAAATAGTATATAGGACTTGAAATATTTAGATATGCTTACCAGTTTTCAGTAGAAAAGTCATGATAAACTCTTGCCTTGTGATGTTTCTTGTTTGCCTTTTCCCTACAATAATAGAAAAAGTAATAATCAAATGGGAATGCACAACCTTACTATAACAGGCATTTTTTTTCCCAGGTGTTGAACATTGTTCAACATAAATCTCACTACAATTTCTCATGATAGTAAGTTTCTGATACATCTTTTTCTGTTTTCTGAATCCCATATTTTTGAAACAGTCTCTGAATAATTAAGCTTTAAGACACCTAAGACCTGAAATATTTTTAGTTTGCAAATTAATTACACATATACAATAGAAATGTTCTGGAGTTCTGATGCATGTAATTAAAGATAGTCCTGGAGTGGTAAGATGTTAAGTACTTTTATACAGGATGTAGCTTCATTTCTGAGTTCTTGCAAGGCTGGTAACTAAAACAATACTGTACGTCTTATTAATGAGTCTCATATTATGCTAAACTGAAATGTGTACTAAGAATTGTAATAATATTTTGAACTTTATGCTCCTGAATCCTTCATCCTTGAAAAATACCCACCAGTAGTAAAAATATTCCACTTAAAGAAACTAGATTTGACCTTGCAGTACTCCACAAATATAGCAGAGGTTTCTTCCTCCTCTTGCTCAATTAAACAAGGCTCCAAGCACCTGCTGTCACCTCTGTATTTGTGTGTTACCAGTTAAAGTGTTCTTGCTGCAGAAAGATTCACATCTGTGACAGCAGCTGAGAAAATGTTTTATTTTTATCTGTCTGTGCTCCTAACTCCTTTAATTAATACTATGAATTAAGCAGGCCCCTCAAACTACCTTTCTCATTACAGTTGTTTTCCCCTCAGAGCACAGCTGCCTCATGTCTTGCAGATGGCATTTTTCCTTAGCTCCAGGGTCACACCAAACCTTTTAAAGTCCTTAAATAAACCTTTCTCTTGTTCTTGGTGTGAAACTTAGCAAATGGTATTCACAATGTATTAACTCAATTTTGTTCTCTTAAAGAAATCAGGTCAAAATATGAAGGTCTGTCTACCTTGTTTCATTACCTGCTTATTCATAAATACTGAAATACATAAAAGCTTTTTCTTAGATTAACCCCTATTTTTTGTGTCAGGCATTGTGCAGTAATGGGTACTCTCTGTTCTGTACAAAGTCCAAATTGCCAAGATAAAATGGTGGTAGGAATTCTTCCTGTCAGTAAACTCTACAGACGTTTATGGAAGCACTTAAGGACCACAGTTAATGGCACCCTCCTTGTCACACAATTGAACATATCCAACATAATGCCAATCTATGAAACAACTGAATGCATTTCAACCTTGTGACATTATTAAGACATAATTCCATTTTGCAGCCCTCTTCCACATAGCTGGCCTAGTCCCTTCTCAGAACCAGCCTACAAGCATGTGAACAGAAGCACACTTGGCAAGTCAGAAATGCATTGTGACCCCTCAGCCACACGCATGTGCTCACCGTGTCACCAGGTACATGCCTGTCATACAGCAAAGCTGCCATGTTTAAATGTGCTCTAGAAAGATGGTGGATAATGGACTATAGACTTCATTGCTCTAGGCTTCAGACTAAAGGTTTACCCTAGAATTTTAAGATTTTTTTATAGTAACATGATTCCTTTGATTCAACTGGTTAGCCAACATCCAGAATCCATTCTGGACTGTTCCCATTATTTATTTTCCCTTATAAACTGCAGCACTGATCTGTATGTTTGTCACCTAAAAGAAGCTTCAGTCTATCATCGGGTAGTTGATACCTAAGTGGCAAGCCTAGGCAAAAAGCAGCTGCTATGCATATACCACTAAACTTAACCATGTCAAAGCCTGACTGAAATATTTGAATGTGATTGTATTCCTTAACTATTTGCATGTGCCCAGCATGCTTTTGGCATGTCCCAACAAGCATGCTACCAGAAAAGGAATGTCTAAACATGTTTCAGGGGATAGAATGAAACACAATCCGCTCCCTCAGTATGCTGTATAGACCAGGCTATCCTGTTATCGGGGGAGAAGATCATTTAGATAAACAGATATGGGATATAGAATGCTGCTTGCCCTCACAGCTAAAGGATAAAGTTTGCCCTGAATGATCTAATATAGAAGAAGCCTATGATGCTAAATACTCAAATGTGCAACAGATGATATCACACAAACCAGATTAATAATGACAAAATGTCTTTTTTACTTTACCAGGTACATACTGTAGCTTTTAATACGAGTAATTGTCCTGATAAATGCTTAGAAGTCTTAATCTTACTCTAAATGACAGCTGGGACAGTTGTGGAATCATCACAACAACCTTTTGCAGAAAACTAGCAAGACCTCCACTGACTGTGAACAGTTTCTAATATTATAGCCCTTCAATAATACTATGTGGAGCCTCTTTCTGATAACATCCCTTGCTACATAGACTAATGCTTGTCAGCTATAACCTTTGTAGCCCCAAATATCTATACCTATATCTGACCCTGGCCTTTCTATGTCAGCAAAAACTAGCTTCTGCTCGATAGTGTGAGAAAAAGGTGTAAGGATACTTCCATTATAAATTATTAACTTTAGTATCTAAGTGTAATTGATTAAGGAACATCAATTAAGATGTTTTAAACTATGCTAACTGTTGTGAAAAGGCACCAAAAGGCAGGTGTTTTTCTAAAGGTGTTGCTGCACAACCTCACAGTCCAGAAGCAGCTAGTAGAATTGAACCTGCAAAAGCTTGTGAAAGCAGCACAACAGATACCATGCACCTCAGTGGCTAACCATAGTAACATGACACCCTGTCTCACATTTGGTTAACAGGCTGCCTGAGTGCTCTCTAAGGCTGAAGCTGAAGCTCTGTCCAGTACTTCATTTTAATGCTGCAAAGGGCACTGATGGGTCTGGCAAGTGATGAATAAAATCTTTGAGTTAATCACAGATGGAAAAAATGTTCTTTGAGTATTTGTAGCTACTGAAGCCTGTCTTCCTACAGATTTTGGGGTTTGGGTTGTTTTTTTGTTGTTGTTTGTTGTTGTTTTGTTTTGTTTAAAAAGTGAAAATAGTGCACATTTTAATTCTCTTTTTCCTCCTAACTCCCAGCTGATTCCAACTATACCCATGGTGACTGACTTGACATGTGAACATGCTGAATGACTAACCTGCAAACCACAGAAGTATCAGTTGGGTTCAGACTTAAGCTTTTGTCTTATCAGAGACAATAATTTCCTTGCCATTATTTCTCATCAAAGTTTTGGAACTGGAATACCTCATTAAATATGATTGAAAATAATTTGATTCAAAAGCTACTGCAAACAGGGAAGTAACAGGCAGAGAAGTCCCATAGTCATCTTTCATTAGGAAAATGACCTAGAATATTCTTTTCCCTGCATGCTCAGGAGGAATAAGTTCCATTTTCTTTTGTTGGCAGGAAATCTGAAGTGCTGGAACTGTTTGCTGTTGAAAAGCCATGAACTTGATTGTCAATCAGCTCTTCTGTGGGATCATTTTAGCTATAGTTCTGGTATTTAAAAAGTCAACAGCAGGATGGGGTTTGGCACTAAGGTGGGCATGATGACCTGAAATGGCAGTGCCTGGCCTTTTCAGGATTGATGCAATTGCACTTTTCCTGGAAGAAATCCCTCACTGCACATCATATTTGTTTAAATTTGAGTAGATTGTGACTACTATCAGCAGGAGCCTATAGAAATGTCATTAAAAAAACCTGTTTACAGTACAGTGCATGGGATGATTACTGCTATTCACACTCCAATATTCTGTATCTGGTATGCAAGTTATGTGGGGTCTCAGAAATTAGAAATCAGGATTTCTTCCACAGTGCTAGGTCTCTCTCTCATAGATGGCCTGAAAGAAAAAGACTAAGAGCAGTGTGCTTTCATTCTTGAGATCAGTCTCTAGGCAACAAAGAGCTGAATTATGGCTATTGAATATCATATGATTATAAAACATTGAAATTTTTGGAATCACATAAATACTATATGTACCTGTATATATACAGGTATATAATCTATACCTACTATACACATGTGTATGTATACATATAAGTACACATGCATGTATAAAGTGTGTATATATATTGATAATTCCATAAAGGTACATATATTAATATTAATATTAATATTATAATACATTAATGTGATTGTCAGTTATAATAACATGTTTTTATATATATATCAGTACAATATGTATTTTATATGCATAATAAATGTATACTGGAACATGTTATTCCATGTGGCTCCCATCATCTGTATGCATATATATATATAGACACACAAATAGGTGTGTCGATGTATATGTATGTGTGTATATCTATTTGCATGCACATATATGTATAGATGATTAAGTCCACCATGCTTGCAATACTTGTATTCAGCCCTCAAAAAGAATGGTTATATAGCCCTGGTTTTGGCCGAGCCATTTCAGACCAGTGTCTGATCTGTTTCAGTTGTAAATAAGAGTAAAGGCAGCAATCCTGGCACTGGGAGGTGGTACTTGAAAAGACTGGTGACTATCCTGGCTTGAAGTCAGAGCACATCCAGTGTGGCCTACAGTTTATTCTTTCTTTGGGGATGCAAGGGGATCAACTAGGAGATGCCATTAATCTCATTTAAGAACTCACCATCTCTGATGGTTCTTTGACTTCTCCTCCACTTGAAAAGGCAAACATTCATTTCTCCTCTGTGACTGTAATCACCCAACTCAACTAAAATAAGTTTTCCTTCACAGGAGGGTAAGTGGGAGAATTTTTGGTTTGCATGAACTGAGTCACTGCTCCTGTGGAGAAATCCCACGTGAAATATTCAGGGAAATAGGAAACACGAAAGAGAATAGTCAGAAAACTGAGCTCTTCACATACATCTGTAGATGCAGAAAGCAATACTCTTTGCTACTCCCTGGTACTTAGCAAGGCTATATCAATCTTTAAGAATCTGTTTTATTTCCTAGCTTTTCAGAAACAGTTTCCTTCTCTATTTCCACAAAAGTATCTATCCCTCCATTTTCTTACCCTTTCACTATGGCACAGGAAGAAAAGGCAGTAGTACCTGTTTTGAGAACCGAGAAACTGTGGCTCTTTAAATCCAAATGCTAAGACAGTTCCAAGGCAGGCAGACAGAAGAGATTGTCTCGCCAGCACTCTCCAACTCTAATCTGAAGGGCATTGTGTAAAAACATCCTTCAGATATTTTTATTTACATTTTTACTTACATTTACAGAGAGGTGGACAGTTTGTCATTACATCCATCATAACTTTAATGTTCCCGGAGAATGTATCCAGCTTCATAAAAAACATCTCTGCATTGGGTCCTTAGGTGTGTTTGGATTGCTACTGGGAGGTCAACCCAAAAGAACCAGTGCAGTGAAGAAACAGAACAGGGAATAGGAAAGTGCTACAGCTCCCAGAGGTCTAATGAATATTTAATTATTTACAAAAAGCAGATCAGCCCAATTAGGTGAGCTGAAGAGACAATTTCTCTCCAGTCTGGACCTTCGATCGCTCAGCTGGGACATCAAAGACTGTCTTGACTTTCACTCTGCCTGGTTGGAAACTGGGGTCTTTTATGTCAGTGGTTATTTAAGAGTCCATTTGTTAGCTATCTGGAACTTTAAAGGTGTTGGGTTTGGTTCACAGCTTGCAAAATGTGTCTCAGGTCTTCAGATGTCGAAGGTATTCTGCAAGGTCTGATCCATTTTTCCAGCCAGCCTCCATGTGCCAAGGCTGGTAAACCCTCAAACAGGCAGCACTTAACCACTTAGGTCTTACCAGGTAAAAGCTTAAAATGCTAATTGGTAACCAAAAGGCAGCCAATCCAGTAATGAAATAATAGGACTAAATTAGCAATAGGACTATCAGATTGTAACAGCTGTAAGGGCAGGATGTTTGGCTTCTGGGCTCAGGGCCAGATCAGGGTTGGAGCAGCTGAGGGTGGCCCGCATCCCACCAGGGAGGGTCAGCCATGGCCCATGGCAGATGCTTTTCAGCTGATGCTCTAAAGCCTGTGCTACAGCCCCCCTGCACCGCAGCCCTGCCCTGCCATCAGCCCTGCGGAGCTGGGCCCACCTGTGGGCCCATGGCCTGGCCTAGCCTTGTCCTGGCCCCAGGGAGGTCCCTGATGCCCAGGGCTGGGGCTGCTGTGGCGCCCCACGGCTGCCCTGCTCTGAGGAGCAGAAATACCTTTCAGGGAAGGAGTGACAGGCTGCAGGGAGCTGAGGGCCTGTGAGCTGCCATGGTACCCTGCACCCCTCACTTGTGTATGCTGCTCTTGCCTGGGTGAAGGGACCACACATGAAGTTGTGGGCCCTTACAACACAACCAATTTAGTTGGCGGTCAGAGGCTTAAAAACTGCTCTGATTTTCACTTGTAACTCAGTGGGCCTGTGCCCTGGAGAGCTGCCAGACTGGTGCTGTTTAGCTTCTTGCTGAGGCACAGTGTATTATTTTATTCATACACAGCTTATGTTGCACAGTGGCATTAAATCTACACGGAGCCCCTGTCTCCACTCAAAACACTGGAAGAAGCACTTATAAGTCATGCGACTAGAACCACTGGCTGCAAGACTGGCTTGCCAATTGCTTCCAAAATTTTTAACGAGTGTCAGAACCTCTTAGCAGAGCACTGACCCTTGTGCCTGGCAGCTTTCAGCAAGGACCATGCTGAGCAGCATGCCTGGCAAGGGACATGTCCTCAGGGTGCTCAGAGCAGCTCAGGCCTGAACAAAATAAAGGCCCAGCTTTGGTGGGGACATTATCTGCCTCAAACAGGGCAGTGTCCTGGACAAGGGGAAGATTTCTCAGGCTTTTGACCCCCTAAGAAGGAGAGATGCTTATTTAGATTAAAACAGGGAAAAGGGAACAGCCTATGATAAGCCACATACTGCTTCAGGAAAGGGATTGCATCTGGATGGGTACATTTCGTTAAGTAACAATAAAATTTAAAAGTAGGAAGAAAAAAAACAAGGATCGTTTACTATAATCATGCTTTGGGGAGTCTGCATTTTGCACCTATGAAATGTACTTCTTTTAAAGATCAGCATTATAAAAGCCAGAATGCTACTTTGAATCTTGACGTCATTAGTCTCTGAGCTGTTTTTATACTGTTCTTTTAGTGCCAGCTGCTTCCTGTCATCTCTTCCCTTTGACATCAATGAAAAAAATTCCTTCTTTGCAATCGAGATCCCATTGTGGCCCACAAGGTAAATGAATCACTGTGCATAACTTTTATATGGCTCAAAGGTAAGGAAAATCCACTGGTCTGTTAAATCCCTCCCTGTAGTCTTCTCTTGTTCCCATCTGCCATCTTGTGGCAGTAAAAATTTAATTCAGCTCTGGCTGAAACCATTCCAGACAGATGCAGCAAAGCACCAAGTTATTGCCCATCCTGCAGTTATGAGATTATTCCCTCCTGACGCTCGCTAGCTCTTTATGTCATGTTAGGCACACCCATGGCAAGACGGGCTCCATCCTTTTCCAGAACTTGGTGGCAAGTCTAAAGTAAAATGTTCCCATCAACAGGTTGAGTGAGAAGTGAGACACTAGATTGGATTAGAAATATGTTATACTCACCAAATCAGAAATTAAATCTTGCCCAAAATAGCTGACAGCTTTTTTTTTCCTGATGTTATTTGTGGAGGGCAGGATGAAGCAATGTAGGAGTGAGGAGGAACCAGGAGCAGACACAGGCAGACTTGGGAACACCCTTGGGTCATCAGTGATCGGAAAGACCTGTGCTGCAAGACTTGAGCAGAGCCTACCCAAGGCTTCACAGCAAGTAAGACAAAATTGGATTTGCTATTCCAAATATGAGGCCACAGTTGCCATGGGGAACAAAAAGGTAGATGGAAAGGGCTGGAATGGCAGCAAAGAGCTCTGTCCCAGTTTCAGAAGAGAATCTTTGAAGTCACACCAGACATTACTGTTGTGGCTGGAACTGTACATTATCATCCTCAGCCATGCAGAGAGGCTGCATTTTCTCCAAATGCACCACAGCTTACCATCTTACAGGCTGGCTCCTGCTCAGCCACAACAGGTATTGGACATCAGCAGAAAACATGGCTCTACAGACAGCTTATTGCCTCCAGCAGCATGCTTTTACACACCAGTCTGCTTTATCCCAGCTAGAGACATTTTCGATCCCTGAAGAGCCTTTGGCATTGGATCCACAGGTCTTGCTTGTTTGTTAGAGATGAGAGCTTGCACCATCCACACAGTCCAGTCTCAGCAAAGTTTATTGGAGAAATCCCTTTCCTTGGCAGGGCAGGCAAAATACAGCTCATGTCTGTAGGGGGTGGGTTCATGCAGACAGAGCACTGAAACCAGAAATGTACAAGTTGAATGCTGTTAGACTGAAGAGTCTGGTAACAAAAGGCAGGGAAGAGGAAGTCCCTTAAGGTTTTTGCATTGAATTTAGTAGCTCCAACATTTACACTCATGCCATGTGATAGCATTTCTGTCAGTATAAAATATTACTAACAGTACAAAGTTAGGAACTTGGAAGTTGGCATAGTAATTAATTACATGATTACACATTTACTTCTGAGTGATGTTCATGAAATTAATGTTCAGGTCCTTTATGATAACAGGAAGAAAAAACTGTTGCTTAGATCAGTCTTTCCTTGCTCCTTCTGTAAGGCAAGGACTGCTCAATATTTTAGGAAAATCTCTGCACACCAACAAGTCCACAGAAGCTTTAATTCATGTACATCTAAACTTCAGGCAAAGCAATGAATGATCATTGGGTATTATATTTTTAGCCTTGCTTCTGTGGACAAATATATTTTTTAAAATTAAATCTCTTCATGGACTATGGTCCAATAGTTTCTCATATTTTACAGCCTCCCAGGCTGATTGAACTTCAGGTTAAGGTAGTTGTCTAGATTATTCTTAACTCATGTTACAGAAAGAGACAAAATGATGTGATGATTTAAGTAGCTGAATGTCTTCCTTTATCTCTGTCCCAGAGTGGCACTGAGCCAATAAATCAAAGGAAGCTTTCTTCAAGTAGTGCCCTGTCCTATGCTCTTCATAACTTGTAATATTGTTGTATGAATCCCCTGATTGCTCAGTCACAGAATCACTGAACAATTCAGACTGGAAGGTACCTCAGGAGATCTCTAGGCTGACCTCCTGCTCAAAGCATGCTCAGCCGTGAGGGACAGCATTGTTCAGGCCCATGTCCAGTCAAATTTTTAATAACCCCAAGGATACACACAACACAGCCTCTCTGGGCAACCTGTCACATTGCCCAGCTGTCCTAATGGTGAAAAGGTTTTCTTTAAACCCTAGGAATCTGCCACCACTTTGAATATATAAAGTCTTATGTAATAACATCTTGCTTCAGACAATTTTAAAAATCAATTCCAGTTTGTCTGAAGCTGGGCACCAGAACTAAGAGACACTCAGTATTACCCTCAATCTGCTTCAGCTCACTGCTTGTGAAATAGGACTAATGGAACACATTCCTGTCATGATACTGGGAAATTAGACTCATTAACTTCTAAAATGATTTTGTATCAAACAGATGACAAATATATAGCTCTGTTCTAAACCAGGATTTGAAGAGTGAGTAATAATAATGATTTGGGTCAGATGCTAAGAAAGAAATGCAGTCCTGTGGGGAAAAAATATTATCTGTCATAGTCATGAACAAAATGTTATGAATTAAAACATTTGTAAGCTTATATTTCCTAACAATTAAATGCTCTCTCTTTCCATCCTCGGTAAGGTCATTTCAGTAAAGTTTCTTTCTATAATAGACAATAATTAAACTATGCACATGATTTCTCTCTAATAAGACTTCGTAAAATAGTTGGGTGTTTGCTTCAGACATCACAGATGCAGAAGTCACAAGGAGGGCTTTGAAGTACATAGTGGCCTTTGTTTGAGGTGCAATAGGAAAATGTTCCATGTATAAGAAGGAGCATTGAAGCTGCAGCTACTGCCTATTAACATTTGCCATCTCCAAGAAATACAGACCTCTACAGGATCCATGCCATCTCATTTCAAAATATATATTTCTCTTCTGCATTTGTTTCTTTTGCCTTTTTGTTGTTGTTGTTTTCGTTCTTTTATGCTAATATTTACCTGTATTATAAGTGTAAATATGTGAACAGGTTCCTTAGAAGCAATTCCTGAAGCTCCTTTTTGTCTTGTATTCAGTGTTCACATTTGCATGAGCCACTGTAAAGTATTACACTATCCTGCCTCTGGATGTCAGCATTTGCCCTCGTTTTGAAACATTTATAAATTGTCCTTAGAATCACTTGTCCCTAAGAAACCACAAAACCGGATGGATTTTAGCAGATTCCAACTCTGATTCTGAAATAGTCTAAATAGTTTGGTCTGGTTTACGAACATTTTCAGGTAAACTGGAATAACATGCTGAATCAGAAAATTATGTTCTCTGTGTAATTAAGAAGGGATAATTTTTCAGGATTTCCCTTCTAAGATGTAGGAGGAAGGAGGTTCAATCCTGAATTCACCTTTTTTTCCAACATTCAGACTACAAGCCATGAGCAAGAAAAAAGAAATTAGAAAAAATAGAACAGGTTCAAACATCTGCTATGCTAACCGCTTGCTGATATACTATCAGATGACCAAAAGCTCTACACAGCTTTTTCTTCTGAGCTAAAGCTTACCTCTGAGGCAAGAGGTGTACAAGGCTGCATTATTCCAGTCTGCATTATGGCCAGGTGGTGGGGACAAAGCTATAGAAAGGGAATCCAGCTCTTCATTAATGTTGTCAGAGTGATGTCATGTGGAAGGCGATCAGGAGCATAGAGAGAACAATGATTATTTGAACTGAAGTACCATAATGCCTATCCAATCTAGCCTGCCAGCTGTCTCTCTCTTCTAGTACACACTAGTAAGTTCTCAAACCCTGTGGATTTGCAGTGTGACTCCAGCAGGCTCAGTCATAGAGGGTTCTCCATAACACCTGACTCTCAGTGACACCCAATAGATTTGAAGGAACTCGGCATTTCATGGGATTGATTCTCTGCTTCTCTGGAGCTCCTAATATGTGAGCTCAGAGGCACTGATAGTGAAGTTTCTCTAGATCTCAGTAACTGGGGGTCAATCATGTCCTGTGGAAATCTGTTTTCTTAAAAAATTTTGCTTCTTATTTTGACACAGTCTCATAGATTCGTAGAGTATCTCAAGTTGGAAGGGATCCATAAGGATCATAGAGTCCAAATCCCTGCTCCTCACAGGACTACCTAAAATTAAATCATATGACTTAAAGCATCACCCAGATGCTGCTTGAACTCTGACAAGCTTGGTGCCATGACCACTTCCTTGGGGAGCCTGTTCCAGTGACTGACCACCCTCTCAGTAGAGAACCTTTTCTTAATGTCCAGTCTGAACTTCCCCTGATGCAGATTTATTCCATTTCCTCATGTCCTATTGCTGGTCACCAAGGATCAGAACTTCCCCTCTGCAGCTCCTCTTGAGGAAGCTATAGACTGCAATGAGGTCACCCTCAGCCTTCTCCAAGCTGAACAGACCAAGTAACCTCAACTGCTCCTCATAAGTCTTGCCCCTGAGGCCTTTCACCATCTTGGTCACCCTCCTCTGGACACACTCTAGTAGTTTGGTGTCCTTATATTGAGGTGCCCAAAACTGCACATAATACTCAAGGGTGGGCTGCACCAGTGCGGCATAGAGTGGGACAATCACATTCCTCAAGTGGCCAGGTACGCTGTGCTTGAATCCAACAATATAGTATATAACCCAATAATCTCCAATATAAAAAACCAAAAATCCCTACATAAAATCACTGGAAGGAAATTATATTGTTAAGATTTAATTTCTTGAGAAAAGAGAAAAAAGTGACAATTCATGAATGCAAACCAGAATGTTATGTCCCATGTGGATTTACATTCATATTGTCATACATTAACAAGTTCAGTCTGACAGACACAGTGTGTTGTTAGAATGCTGCCCCCTAAAGCATGACCTATAGTTTTATGCTGGAATTCATGGAATTCCGTAAATTTCTTTTATTTTTGTTCATTGCACTGGGGTGTGAGGTAAGACAAGAAATGTCTTAGAAGGAGGGAACATTCAAGAGTTCCTGTTATCTTCTGTGTTGAAAGACACTTGTTTTCTGATGAGATTTAATGCATTACAGTTACTGAATAACACAGTCACACTACATCTGCCAGAAGTAAGATTCAAATTTTCAATAAATTCTGATATTTATAGGAGATTAATTCCCTTCCATGCTAAATGTAGTTTGCTTCAACATAAATATGGTGGAGCAATATTGTCATATCTCAGTTTTCCCCCCCTTCAATCACTCATTAAAGTGGTTTTGATTTACAGATGCTTTTACAACCCCCAAGTGTAATGAAAATGGTATAAATGCTCTCATATTAAGTTACAAGTGTGAAGATACCTTCCTGCTACACAGCTGTCTCTGGCCTTCAACCAAATTAGGGAGCGCTTAAAGAAAGTGAATGTAAACAAGCCCATAGGACTGGATGGGATGTGTTTGTGGGTACTGCAAGAAAGAGCTGCCATATGCTATTGTAAGGCCACTGAATCATCACTGTAAGGTCACAGAAATTAAGTAAATCCCCAATGACTGAAAAACAAGCAAATGTTGTACCCATCTTCAAAGGGCAAGAACGAAAAAAAAAAAAAAAGAAAAAAAAAAAGCAACAAGAACTGGGTGGCCATTTCACTTAATATCTGTCCATAGGAAAATTAAGAGGCACATCTTCCTGGAGGCCATTTCCAGGCACATGATGTCCAAGAATTTGATTGGGAGCAGCCAGTACAGATATACCAAGGGTACATCATACCTGATGAGCCTGATGAATTTCTATGATGAGATGACTGGGTCATTAGACAGGTAGAGACGTGTACATGTGGCTTTAGCAAGGCATAGGTGAACCATTACATCCGCACAGCCAAACCAAAGAGACAGATTGGAAGGTCGAGGTTGCTTTGAACAACTCTCAGAATCTACCTGTATTCATGTGTTTATTCTCCTTTTGCTTCAGTATCAAAGTATAAGTGCTTATTTCCAATGAAGAAATCAAAGTGAATTACTATTATTTCTTGATCAGTTCTGACACCCCTTGGTGTAGCGTGCTGCATGAAAATACAATCTCTGCTGAAAAACCAGCCCCCATGACAAACTCAAGGAAAGCCAGACACCCTGAAAAATTGAAAGTGATTTAGTGATTGTAATCTTTGCTTGCTTCACTGTCAGTTACTTATTCTGTCTTTCATTAAGATTTTATAGATTACCGGGGGGGGGGGGGGGGGGGGGCGGGGGTGTGGAGCTTTATAGATAAATTTGTGATCTGATAACTGCTGCCCTACCTGCATCCTGTTAACTCTAAATGTAAGAGCAGGAGTACTCAACACTGAAGTTAGACAAATCTTATATCAAGGATGGCCACGAGACTATAATTTAAAAGAAAGGCTTGATTATTTTTTTAAAAAATACAATTTACTCTGAATGCAAAATATCTGGGAGGTATAATTCTGCAATGAATAAAATTGCAGATAAACTACAGAACCGACAGGATGCTTAAGTTTAGAAATAAAAGTGCTGCTGAAACAAGCTGGTTGTTGACAAAACAAGCTCAGAAGAATCAGTAAGAGGGGGTCAAGCTGGGATATCTTCAGATCAACTCACACAGCAAAACCTACATCAAGAGCTTTCAGCTCCAGAGGTCTCTGAATAATGCAGGTCCTGAACAAAAGGGATTAATGTGGAGAAAGGAAGAGATGCCATCCACACACATAAGATTTTGTAATTCTTTAGTAATGAATACAATGGCAGTTACATGAGGGTAGATCCAGAGTTTCTCATCACAGAGCACAGACATTTTGTAGGATAACAAAAAGATTTTAAAAGTTTGAAGGGCTCCTGTTTCCTGTCAGTGGAGAAGGGATGATGAAATCTTACAGAAACCCTGAAAAAGCCAGCAGGCAATTCTGTGGGCTTTGTTTTCACTGGGGTGTTGGAAGTGGTTTTGAGTACTGAGATGAACTGCAGTATCTGCACATAAGTAACACCTTTGCTCTAAAATGCAATTGCTGTCAGATAGAAAGTCTGATCAGTGTTCAGCTTCCCTCATTCTCTTTTCTCTCTTCGATTTCTTTGAAGTTCAGTAACATATTCCAAGTATGTTGTCACCATCACTTCTCATAAGAAGCACAGGAAACCAGACTAGTCATGACAAATTATATATCAGCTAAGCAATGGTTTCTTTCAAAGAAATTACAGCTTGGAGTGAGGCGTGTCCTTTCACCTCACTGGCAAAAAGTTGCATTTCTCCTGGTTTGTATTTTTCTAACTTGCTCATAAAATAGAAGGAAAATTTCTTTCCTGAGTATACTCATGGGGTCTCATGGCAGTGTTTGGCATCAGAAGAAAACATATACCACATACCCCTTGATACTAAAGGGACCAGCAAAACATAAGGTTAACTAAATACATTTCCTGGAAGAAAGGAGTGCTTTTTCTGTCACCTTGCCTCTTAACTTTACAGTAAATACCGGCCTTCTTTGTATACCTGCACCTTCATTAAAATCATACTTCTGCCACATGTTAGTTTTATAGTTTGTGCTTTACAGTCATTTACAACCTTTTATCCTCATTTATCTTCTTTTAAATGTCTGGTTACAAGAGCACAAAAGCACAGGCTGAATGATTCATAGAAGTGCACAACTTTTAAATTTGATAACAAGCTTTCTTAACAAGCAAATGGTTGAAGTCTCAAAAAATGAGGCTTTCTTTTTTTTTCTTTAGTGTGTAAACAATATAAGTACACCCTAATCCTGGAACTGACAGCTGGAAACATCCTACCACTAATGACCAAGACAACTCCAGCATCTCTCAAGTCCTCCAGATGACAGGCCTGTCAGTCTGACCACAGTACTGGGGAAGGTTATAGAGCAGATCATCTTGAAAGCCATCACATGACATGTACAGGACAACCAGGGGACCAGGCCCAGCCATCATGGGGTTATGAAAGGCAGGTCCTGCTTGACAAACCTGATCTCCTTCTATGAAAAAATGACCCATTTAGTGTATGAGCGAAAGGCTGTGGATGTTGTCTTCCTGCATTTTAGCAAAGCCTTTGACACAGTTTCCCACAGCATTCTCCTACAGAAACTGGCTGTTCATGGCTTGGACAGGTGCACTCTTCACTGGGTAAAAAGCTGACTGGATGGCCAAACACAAAGAGTTGCAGTGAATCGAGTTAAAACAAGTTGATAGCCAGTCACAACTGGTGTTCCACAGGGCTCACTACCGGGGTCAGTTGTGTTTCATATCTTAATGATCTGGATGAGGAGGTCACGTGCACCCCTCAGTAAGCCTGCAGACAACACCAGATTGAGGGGGGAGTGTTAATCTGCTTCAGGGCAGAAAGGCTCTGCTGAGGGATCTGAACAGGCTGGATTGATGGGCCAAGGCCAATTGTATGAGGTTCAACAAGAAGTGTTGGGTCCTGCACTTGGGTCACAACAACCCCACGCAGTGCTGCAGGCCTGGAGAAGAGCAGCTGGAAAACAGCCCAGTGGAAAAGGATCTGTGTTGGTTGACAGCTGGCTGAGTGTGAGCCAGCAGTGTGCCCAGGTGGCCAAGAAGGCAAAGAGCATACTGGCTTCTATCAGAAATAGTGTGTCCAGCAGGACTAGGGAAGTGATTGTCCCCCTATACTCAGCACTGGTGAGGCTACAGTTCTAATACTGTGTTCAGTGTTGGGCCCCTCACTACAAGAAAGATACTGAGGTGCTGGAGTGTGTTCAAAGAAGGGCAGTGAAGCTGGTAGCAAACAAGTCTTATGAGGAGTAGGTAAGAGAACTGGAGTTCTTTAGCTTGGAGAAAAGGAGGCTCAGAGGAGACCTTTACTGCTCTTTACAACTACCTGAAAGGAGATTACAGTGAGGTGGATGAGGGCTCTTCTCCCAAGTAACAAGTGATAGGATGAGAGGAAACTGTCTTAAGCTGCACATGGGAAGGTTTAGATTGGATATTAGGAAAGATTTCTTCACCGAAAAGGTGGTAAGGCATTCGAACAGGCTGCCCAGGGAAGTAGTTGAGTCACCATCCCTGAAGGTATTTAAAATACACACAGATGTGGCACTTAGGGTTTAGTGGTGGACTTGGCAGTGCTGGGTTAATGGTTGGACTCAATGATCTTAAGGGTCTTTTCGAACCTAAGCGATTCTATGATTCTATATCAAATGAAATGAGCTCACAGAGCAGAAAATAATCTAAAGATCTCGCTCCATGGCAAGAACTTAAGATGGGATGAGAGTCAAACTGGAACACAAGAGCTTTGCAGGGCTAATGCCATCAAGTTGATAGGTATCACATGCAGCTCACTGGATATGGGACATTGCAATACATCTCAGGGTGACAGCTCTGAGAACCAAAATCCTCAATATACAACTAAAATATAAGGTAAGCCATAACCAAACACATTTCTTACAAACATGGTTCACTTATAATCACAAGTGAGTAACTTTAGTGACAAATGCTAGTTGTTTACATCACCTCCACTAAGATTACCAGCAAGTGAGTCTATGTTATCCTCTTTCTCTCTGGCATAATACAAGTTCTTCTGGTACTGTATTAAGCATAGGTGATTAACTTGTGTCATTTGCTTGTTCCTTTATCTTCAGCCATTGTGTTCAACCTAGGAGGTTAAATGATGTTTTAGACTCTTTGAACTCAAGTCTTTCGGTACTTTGAAAACAAGAGACAAAGGTTTTGAACTTGATCTGATATTCTGTGGGAAACCAGCCCTGAGATTAAACTGGTTTGGTGTGTTTGTAGCTGCCATTGCCACTAACTGGATCTTCTCAAGCTCTGCGGCCTTCAGATCCATCAATGGTCATGACAGCTGTAGAGCCAGCAGAAAAATGTGAAAAACAGAAGTCAGCTTAAAATGGTTGAGGCTTAATGTCAGTGAGGAATCCAGAAGCGATCTTCATTTGGGGATTGAATTAGGTAGTGACAGGTATACTGCTTCTAACAAAAAAGGCTGCACCAAAACTGTCCAGAATTGCTCAGAATTGCACACATCTACCAGTAGATCATGTGCTAACACTTCTAATTTTTCTAACAGTTCTGTTGCTATATGTGGTAAAGCTCAGGTAGCTCTGTATCACTTGCCATTACATATAATCTTAAACTCTCTGCAAGTAGATGTTAAATTGGATTATAGAGAAAAAGCTAATCCTTGGACTATTCTGTAAGTAAAACTAATCCTCAGGATTGAACTCCCAATCACTACCCACTTTATTGTTACCTCCTGGAAGCAGTCAAACAAATTCACCAAATTATTCTGAATTCCTGCTAACTCTCTTAAACAAGGCTGTACTATCGTAAGATATAGAGGGGTTAAGGAGGAAGAGAATGGATGTCTTCCCTCTGCCTTTCATATATAAATAAAACCATCCTCTCTTTGCACCACTGATGAAGTTTGATTGCCATGTTCTGATCTGAAGCCAGAGCATTAGCTTCCACTGAATTGGTTTGCATTTGCCTTTGATTAGCTCTACTGTGAGCCTGTTCCAGAAGGAAAGACCTCGGACAATAGCTGAATGTATGTATTGTGAATTTCTCAGACAGGAGTAAAATTTGTGGGACACATTGAGAATATGGACTCCTTTCCAATGGGTCATGAAGGGCCTTCAGATGGTGAGAGCTAGACCAAAGGTATTCTGTATCTATAATCTACAAAGGAAGACTGTAACTTATGAATACCTGGTGGTTTTTTAAAGCTCATTAAAAATGTTTCCCAACAAAGAGATGTAAAAGGAACATTCCAAAGCGAAATGTGTTTGATCAAATTGAAACACACTGTGTTGAGATGACCATGGCTGTTCATTAGGTGCCCACCCAGCCACTCTATCACTCCCCCTCCTCAGCACGACAGGGGGAGAGGATACAATGAAAAGCTCATGAGTTAAGGGTAGGGAGGGACATCATCCACCAGTTACCGTCATGGGCAAAATAGATATGACTTCAGGGAAATTAATTCAATTTATTGCCAATTAATAACAGAGTAGGACAGTGAGACATAACAACATAATCAAAAACACCTTCCCCTCCACCATCCCTTCTTCCTAGGCTTAGCTTCACTTGTGACCCTTCCACCCTCTCTGCCCTGAGATGGGATGTGGGGGCTGGAGTCAATTCGTAACTGATAACTTTGTCTCTGCTGCTCCTTCCTTCTTATGCTCTTCCACTGCTGTAGTGTGGGGTGCCTCCCATGGGATACGGTCCTTCACAAACTTGTCCATCATGAGTCCTTCCTATGGAGTGCAGTCCTTCAGGAACAAACTGCTCAGATGTGGATCCTCCACCGGTCCTGCCAGAAAACCTGCCCCTGTGTGGGTCCTCTCCAGAGGCCATAGCTCCTGCCAGGAGCCTGCTCCAATGCAGGCTCTCCATGGGCTGCAGCTTCCCTCAGGGCATGTCCCCTTTCTCTGTTGTGGGGCCCTCCATGGTGTGCAGGAAGGCAGCTATGGTCTTCTCCATGAGCTGCCAGGGAATCTCTGCTCCAGTGCGTGGAGCACCTTCTACCCCTCCTTCTTCCCTGACCTTGGTGTCTGCAGGGCTGTTTCTCTCACATTTTCTCACTCATCTCTCACAGCTGCTGTGCAGCACTTTTTACCCTTTCTTAATCACAGAGGCACCTGAGCAAAGTTTAAGTGACTCAGCTTTGGCCAGTACCAGGCCCATTGTGCAACTGACTGGAACTGGCTCTGTTTGACATGGGGCAGCTTCTTGTGTCTTCTCACAGAAGCCACCCCTGCAGCCCTCTTGCTACCAAAGCCTTGCCATGTAAACCAATACACATACCAATGTTAGTAACATCTGGCTCAGGGATTTATTTTCAAATGCCTTACTTACTGAATTATCAGGCAAAATTGCTGCAAATCTGTCCTGGTTAGACTCCAGCACAATGCACTGAATAGCAGAGCATTGTTTTTCTCTTATCAAGGTAAAGAAAAATACACCCCATTATTATTTTTCTTTTACTGTTCCTTTAAAGTCATCCTACAATGTGTTTGCTTCAGTGAGCACTGTGATCTGTGTACATTTTGTATTTTATAAAAATAGCTTAAATTCTTTTCCTATTGCTGCATGGAGGCTGCTTGAAGATGAGACTGGCATAATAAGGTCAGTGCTGCTGGGTAGTGTAACAAACATGTCAGTAAATGTTAATATCAAAACCAGCATCTTGGAAACATTTCTTTTATTCTTCTCACTTGCTTAAGACATGTGGTTTCATGTCTCACCACTTGCTGTTTTCAGGGGAAAAAAAAGCATAAATTTAAAAAAAATTAATTAAAACGATTCATTTATGTCCAGGAAAAGATTTAGAATCTAATCATTAGAAGGAAGAAGTATAGGCAGCTATACGTACTTAATTTCCTGTACATACTAGCAATAATGTCTTTTGGGGTGAATTTCTGACATGTTTATCACCATCATATGTAGGAACCATGGGTTAAATCCTTGACCATGTATAAATCCTCTTCTCAATGCTCCAGCGGAAGAGTCACCATTACAGATAAACAGTATGCAAATAGTGTTACATTTTACTGCCTTAGTGATTCCAATCCTTCTGCCCATTGACCATGCCGACATTCTCTATATAGACACACTAGAAAATCCCAGAGAAAGAAGCAATAAATATAATAAACCAATGAAAACCTTACAGTACAGGGAGAAAGACAAGGGATTAATTTGGTGGGGAATGAAATAAGAAAGGTGCCAATAGAAGGGGAAAATCTGGAAAAAATGTGGAAAAGAAATAGTCACACTTCCTTATTTTCTGAGTTTATAAACAAAGAAAAAGGTCATAGCTCCAGCATCGCGTTCTGCCCTTGGCATATGAAAACTTTAGTATCAAATGTGTGTTATTTGAAATGTGGTGCCTGCACTCAAATTTACTGCACTAACCAAGGAACAGAGTATATGAAAGTCTTTGTGGTTTATCAGCATGGCTGTCAGTGGTAATGCTGAGTTGCATCCCAGAAGCTGTGGTGTGCATGACAGTAAGTCTGTGCTAATAAGCATAGATAAGAGGTGCACCATAGCATATCTTTACAGTAATATAGTAATCTGAGTACCAGTTAGCTTGGAGGCAAATGGAGAAATCTGGTATGTGGGTAGAGCAGGCTTCAGTCTGCTGGCAAAGCTCCATGCAGATGCACCCACCAGTAACCAGGTTCCAAACTACTGAAGGCTTTTTAGATATTGTTTAGAAAATAACTTTTTCCCTTTGATATTTTCAGGTAATTTAATTTCAACCTATTTTTGCTTTCCTCTTTGGTGAAGAAAAAATACAGATTTGTCAAAGTGATTCACAGAGGTGGTTGTAGGTAACGTTCAGTCTAATCCACCTCCTTTCACTAAGCAACTGAAAGATTTACAGCTGAGCTCCCTGAGTGGGGAGGGAACAGAAGGAATCTAAAAGCATGTAATATCACTTTACTATTTATTCAGTAAGTGTAGGATTTATTCCACAATCTCTTCAGCAAATATATTTATGGGTTTTACATTTGTGATGGCTTAGCATTCTGACATAAAATTGTCCATTGTTTATTCAGACCTTTCCAGTACAGGATTGCTCTTCCACCCTTGTATTTTCAGATGTTTTAGGGCAAAAGGAAGGTTCTATTTGGAGACTGCACATAAAAAAATCTGAGGCAAGAGGTTGCATAGCAATGGGAAGAGTGCATGTTCAATACTGAATCATCATCTTTGCTTTTCTGTTACTATGGAGATGGCATGAATGCTTCACAGCTCATTCTGCTATCTCCAGAGCTGCAGCAAGAGTTTTGGTAGGGTGCATGTGATGTCTTCTGCTCCTCATACTTTCTCTGTCCTTCAGAAACGTAACAGAAGAAAGTGATTATCTTTCAGTTTGTGCTTAGATCCTGGCTTGTTGAAGTATCATGTCACTGCTGTGTTTAAGAATATCAGTGTTGGTGCATTCTGGGACTGTGTGAAGCTCAAGGGATTAAGACTGATCCTTTAAACACATAATACCTCCAAAAATACTACTGTGAATTCTCTCTTTTCTGAGATCCTATGTATAGGATATCTTATCCACTTATTTTCTGAGAACTTCATATATACATTCAGTTTAATATTGGAATGTGAAAACTCTTATAACTGAAGGTACAAGTACAGTGTATATTTATCTAGAATTTTGTATTCTAAGGAATATAGTGAGAGAGAAAGGAAGGGGAGTTTAGCAGCTGATGGCTCCAGGTATGAAAGAGAGGCATATGGCAAGAAGCCATCTCTCTCTTCTTGTGCCAAAAACGTTTTAGCTAACACATTGAACAGAGAAGCAGGTCATATGATGATTTCTTTTTATGGGCAGTACTTGACAGGCTGCACTAGTTTAAAAGTATGTCTGATTTTTTTTAAAGGCATTTCTTCTTTCAGGATTAGAGAAGCAGCTCCAACACTGTATAAAAGCCTATTTAAAGTTCATGTGAACACTTCCAATAATAAACTCAAATGCTACTTTAACTCTGTTGGGTCAAGACCATTTCTTCATAACGAGGAATACTATATATTCAGGTTTTTACACTGAAAAAAACACACATCCTTTTCCACTGAGCTATTGTGCCTGCACAGGTTTTGAAGAATAGCCTTCTTGTTTGAACTTTTGCCTGTATAATACTTTGTTACAGATGAAAGGGCTCAAACTACTCTGCAAGTGCTATATGTCAGCAATGAACATGCGAGTTCAGATCTTTCATCAAGAGCCAAAATCTAGCCAGCAGGGAAATCATGAAATCTTCTCTTGGATGTGCTCCACACCCAGAGGTACGTATGCAATAAAGGCAAAGCTTTTGAGAAAACATCAGTCTTTCTACCCATCTACTAAGCAACAACGCAGCACTGGAATCACACAAGGAGCTTCAGAAAGATGATCTGTTTGCATGTTACTAACTTTGTTGAATCGTGTTACTTACCATCACAATTGTTGTCATTGGGTATATAGACTCAATCCTTTGACCGACATAAGATGTAAATGACGCTTTGCTTATACCTTTTCATTTTTGCAGTTCATACCACCTACCTTTGAGCATAAGTTTTACACACTCTGTGACTCATCTAAGTGAAATAGTCGGGTTATGCTGTAGATCAGATTTATCTAATGTAACACTGACTGGATGAGTATCTGGGTACATTATGCTAGTCTTCTGCTGTTTCAAAGCCCTCTGATATTGTATTCAGAGAGGTGCAAATCACTCTCGGCTCTTCTATTTGGTATGCTTGAGGGGGAGTCCATTTCCCATTATCATCAGTCATGCTCCATCCATAAGCACAATTCCCGTAAGACTGGAGTCTGGTTTGCATCCCATTAAGACTAATGGCCGTCGAATGCATACAGCATGCACACTGCAGACACTGAATGGCTTTAGCCTGCACTAAAGGCTGTTGGGTGGCATTGCCCGGCAGCAGGGTGGGCTCTGAGCTGGCGCTGGGGGTGAGGGCAGCAGCGGAGTGTGGGCCCACCGGGGGTCAGCTCGCTGGGGGTCAGCGCCACCCGGGTCGGCTCCCCAGGGGTCAGTTCTGCGGGCGCTGTCCGCGGTGCTGGAGATGGGCCGCCGCCGCCGCCGCCACGCTTCCCCGCAGGCACCGCGGCCGAAAGGAAACGCTTTAAGCACAGCAAAAGCTAGAATTTGTATTGAGGCCACCAATTCAGAGGGACAGAAACAACGCAAGACAGTCTCACCTGCAATGATCAAGAAAAAGAATCCTAATTACCCTGGGAGAACACTAATTCTTACACAAATATCTTTGTGTGATGTCACCTCCCATGGCAGGGGCTTGGACTAGATGATCTTTCAAGGTCCCTTCCAAAACAAACCATTCTATGATTCTATGAATATTTAAGCAGATTAAAACAGTGCTAATCCCTTTCTAAAATAGACACATTTTGATATCAATGTTACTAGAATAAACCATCTTTCTCCAACAGGAGTGCAGTCACTCTGTGATTGTTTCAGAATCTGCTGTAGGTTTGAAACAAATAATCATCTTTATGTTATGGCTGGGTTCTTGTGATCAAGTGTTAGTTAGCAGTTCTCTGGTTTTAACAGTGCACTTTAAGAGATTTCATATTCTTTTTTGAAAACAGAACACCTGGCTGAACTTAAGAAGAAACCTGTGTTGTGGGTGATATTCTCTTCCCTCTGGAATGAATAAAGTAGTTCAAAGAGACCAGAGAAAGATAAGATCAAACATTGAGTCAAGGAAGCACTGAAGACAACAGTTACTTCCACAGAGGGATAGTGAGTCCTTCATACACGGTCCCTAGGAGTTTTCAGAAGGAGGCTTATTGGGAAGATAAATGGGACATAGGAAGCTGTTCTCTGGCTGGCAAGTGGCCAGAGAAGAAGGACATGAAAGAGAAGCACATAAACAAAGGCAATAAAGCAGTCACACTCATAAGCAGAGCAGAAAGGCACTCCCGAGACAAAGAAAACAAGATGGAAATCCCAAAGAGAGATACCAAAGAAGGGCTACCTAGCTTGTAGGCATGGGAATTCCCTGGGGGTCCTTCAGGAGTGTCTCTAGTGGGTAAGATAACAATTAACACAATCGCTATCCTACACTTTGATTAGCTGTTACTTTTTGCTCACCGCCAGCCCCTTACTAGGAGTTTATGAATACTTACTGAAGAGTGAAAAAAGGTCAGAATTAGTGATTTGAATGTCCAAATAACCAACTAACTTTCAACTTGCAGTATTCAAAGCATGTGAGTAGATTTATTAAAAAGATAGTTTTTTCACAGTCCCAGCTGTGACACTTGCCATGGGACAGATGGCACTGTCCAAAACAGATTCCACTGATTTATGCCACATAGAATTGAATTACTCAAATCTTATCATAGACTTCATGGAAGAAAGTGTTCCTTGGCTTCAGTTCATCTCCTTTACTCCTGTTTATGTATCTTTTTCATTTTAAACAATATATGTCCTTCACAGAAGGTGTATAGTACTCCGAAATAGTACTGACATGTCTGATTCATACTGTCTTTGAGACAGGCACACTGTAATTGATATGACTATATTAAGAAAGGGGTGGAATTAGTCAACATTCAAATTTTACTTTCATTGCTTGCATATGCTATGTACAAGAATTTATTAGAAGGGCAACAAACACTACCATGGCCAAGGCTTTTATATCCTTCAGTTTCATTTATTCATGCCCTTATCTGTTGCTGGGTTTTTGTCCACATTAACTCTGAAAGGATGCAGCACAGTGCATCTTATTTTATTAACAGGATATTTGGCTAGAAGCTCTTTGTCAGATCAAATAATTGCTCAGCAAAGTAACAGGAGCAGTGTGAAGCAGCAGGTTTTCCATTAGCATTCTGCCCAGAACAAAGGTCCAGCTCTGCAGCTAAGGACTTAGTGCATGTCTCTCTGTTTTCTGTTTTGGAAGGAGCACGACAGACGCATGGTAAGTGCATTTAAACAGCTTCATTCTTCAGATCCAAATCAAAAAGGAAGGTATCTTATACCAGTGTGTCCAAGACAGTGTTATCTGAAAAGAACACAGCTGTTGCTGTGTTATCTCATCTCTTCTTCTCAGAAGACAAGTCTTTTCTTGTTTAAATTATGAAGATTTATCATTCCTACTGTACTGACATTGCTGGTCTAAGCTCTGCTTGCTTTCCTGAATCAAATCAACAGGATTTATTCCAGGAATCAGTACTATAAAGATTAAGAAAATAATGTTTGTGGGAGGGAAATTATTTTGGAAATCCTTCAAGTTCATAGCTTCAAAATAATACAGCAATCAAGAAATGAGCATGTTTCATCTCAGACAGTAACACAGAATTGTTAATCTCTGACTGTCACAATAATCCTTAAAATATTATTTTGGATACCCTTTGGCCTTTTAGAGAGCATTTGGTACTAACTGATTTTAATAGTCTATCAGTGGAGGCAGCATTTCAATATGAGTGAAAACCCACCAGAAATATATTTTGAAGGAAAATATAACTTTATTGGAAAGGTCTGACACATAAAAATTTGCCTTTTTAGAGGTTGCTGAGTTTTGAAGCATAGAAAGAAAACATTTCTTTACTAAGACTGTAATCAGACACTGGAAAAGGCTTCCTAGAGAGGTGGTCATGTGTGTCAATGTTCAAGAAGCATTCGGACAATGCCCTTACTAATGTGCTTTAGCTTTTGGTCAGCCCTGAAGTGGTCAGTTAGTTGGACAAGATGACCATTGCATGTCTCTTCCAATGGAACTTTTCTAGCCTAGTCTGGTCCAGTCTATGTAATTATTTGATTTTATGTAAAATATTTTTACTCTTTTCTTTTATAAAATCTTGATATTTAACATGAAAGTGTTGAAGTTAGAGTACCTTAAGATATCAAAATGTGTAAATGGGTACATTAAGTGTGCTTAACTCATAACACTGCCTAACTGGCAAGGCAGCGTGTTCCTCTGGAGATGTGGGCTCACAAGGAGTGGCAAATCATTTTGCTTTTTATTCTGAGGTCTTCTTCATGCTTACTGTGCTGTTTAGAAGAGCAGCATGTATATTTGCAGTTCTTTCTGACTTGATCTGTTGTGAGTATATATTGAAGTTCATTGTTGTTACTTCCTTGATGTTAAGTGGTAAATATGCTACAGGGAGGAAAGGAAGAGCAGTGATTTTTTATGGGAGGAGCCTATGATTTTTAGTAAAATGTAGGCAACACAAGTACAGACAGGTGCCCTAGTTTTTGCTGTCATAAGCTTCCACTCAGAAATAGCTGGGTTTCCTTTTCTGTGCTAACTTCATAGGAAAATGAAAGCTGAAATTCTCATTTATATTTTAATTTCCCCATGCCAAGGATGCCCACGGTCATGTGCTTCACTGAGCCACACTCAAATTCTGCTCTACTTCACAGTTAGCCCTGCTGAAGTCATCATAAATAAAGGAAGTAGATGACCTTGAATGTCATCTTTTAGTCTTTTATTGACACACACAGTCTCATTTGACATTTACTGGAATTATTTGGCTCATATAAAGGGTTCATATGGAGTTTCTGTACAAATAGTTTTTCAGTTACGTATGCTATAAAGAATGGATTCTTTAATGTATATAGCAACTGTGAAATCTATGTCTCATCATCTGAGTTCTTTATTGCTTGCAGTTTTGTTGCAAAACCACATGTAATATTCTTGCTGTTCAAAGGACCTAAGAAAACGTTCTCTGCAGATTGTCTTACCTACATTGAGATTACATGAAATGAGTTTATTACATCCTTATCTGATGAAATGTGGGATTCTCAGAATCTGTTAAGACAAAATACTTTTACCAATAACTAGGGATTAAGAAAGAAAAGGTGCTCCACTTGATCTGCCATGCTTATCTGCTTTAATAATTTACAGTAGTTTCCTCTTTACCAGTCAGTACTCCTCGGGGAAAGCTGTAATACTGCTCAGCTCTTCCATCAATTTCACACTTGGAGTTTAAGTGCTCAAACTAAGTTATCAAACATATTTTTTTACACAGTAATTGTTCATGTGCCCTCTTATCCCCTAAAAAAAGTGAAGTAATTTAAGATAGCTTACCCTTTATAGACTGAAAGGCAATTCCCCATTCATTTGAGAGAAGCAAACAATTCCAACACAGTTGCTGCATGTATAAGTATGTATGGTAGTTTGCTGATGTGATGCTTCACCTTAGAACCACCTTGTGTGTGGGAAGACTCATGATCAGTTGTCTAATCTGGGATACACTGAAGCACTGATATTGTTTTAGCAAATTTTATAAAGCTCAGAATTATGTACCATTTTGTAGACTCAAGATCATGACAAGACTTTAAATCTCTACAGACATTAAAGTAAATAAAGTATCTGTGTACAAGCATAAACTATCCTCCAACTCCAGGAAGGTCAAATTTAATACAATTTCTAAAGTATGTTAATTCATTCAAGGAAAATACAAACAAAATACTCCATAAAAAAAGCAAATGCCATCTATGGACTGAAACAAGTGATCAAATCTATCAGCTGAATTAGAGGCTCAGCTTTCCTAGTTTGGCACAAAGGTGATGTAATTCAAGTAATTTCAGCCTGCACTGAAAAATGGCTAAATTAACTAAAATGACTTTGCCTCTGTCATAAAAATAAGCATGCAGTTCATCACTATAGGTCAATGCAACACAACTTGCTACATTAGAGAAACTTTATGCCTAAGTCCTTTGTTTTAATAGGATCATTTAAGGACCAATTTTAGTATATGGATAATTTGCTTTATCACCTGTGAAGAAGAGATATAACGGTAAGTACAGCTATCAGCTGTGCACACTGTTTTGACAATAAGATGCTATTCCCTTCTTAGCCTGTGCTGACTATGGGAAAGAACAATATGTTAAACTGTGAAATTATAACTTTCCATTGCACCTGGCACAGCCTTAGAAAATGTGTCAAGAACAGAACCAAAGTGGCTTCATTGGAGTCAGCCTTTTGTGCTTTTACAAGTAAATATAGCATTAGGTTTGAGGTTTATGGAATTTTTCAGAAATTCACTATTTCCTGATCTGTTCATAAACAAAGGCATTAACCTGTAATAAAAACAAATTATAAGTGATACAAAACAACTGTGAAGTGTCTCATACTGTGAAACATATTTTCTTTGACTTTATTAGTGTTTCTATACTGCAAAAATAAATTAATTGCCACAAAAACTGTGTAAGGGAACAGAGGAGAAATTTACTATGAATTTAATTAAATTGCTCTGTATAATTCCAAGAGAGATCACTGGAAACATAATCTATCCTCTTGGACCAAAGGTGTTTAAAGAGATAATTCACCTGATGACAATGGGCTTTGAGATTATAAATGCTGGTTATTTGCTTTGGAGCTAGCTATTTCTCATGGAATTATCATGCTAAAGATACCACTTTTATGAAGGGATTATAATTGCTTTTCTCTAAGATTTTCTGAATACATATAAATCTGAGATATTAATAAATATTATGTGTCACTTGTGTGTGGCATGGACTTAGAAAATGGCAAAAGAAATTATTTTCCTTTCATTTACAGCTATGAAGATTTTTCGTATTCTCAGTGAATGCAGCAAAATTTCATCAATAAACATTAGTGTAGAAGAGGAAAATTGGCTTATACTGCACTAACTACCCACCAGTAGACCTTAAGTGCCTCTGTGAAAAGTTGTCAGATAATGTAACAAATTTCTCAAGTTCAGTGTTCATGGAAAGAATTTGACCTTTAGGTTTTATTCTTCAAGTAAATTTATCATTTCAAAAATAATTTTGGGAATTAGTGTCTGTTTGTTTAGATAGGCACGTTTTTTCCACCTCTAATTAATATTTTGGAACTAATTGAATGGTTATAGCACATGGACTTGGAAGACTTCTACCTGAGAGTTACTGAAGCCCTCAAGTGTTGTCCTTTCCTTGGCTGTGGGACAATCCCTCAGCTGATGTAATGGAGGTACTACCACATCCTAACTAATGCAGTCCGTCATCTGAGCCATCAGCGATACATCAGGGGACAGAGAGAGGACATGTTTCAGTAAGTCTGCCCTCAAAGCCAGTGATCTAGACTGGGGGTTGCAAAACAGTCCTAGATGTTGATTAGCTGTACACTATGAAATCTCAGCTGGTTGTGCATATGCCAGTCAAGAGAAGTGAGGGATCCACGGGTGCTTTCTTGCTGAAAATTGCAAAAAAATCTGGGACAGCAGGTGGTTGAAAGTCTGAGGAACTAAATTATTGGCCATCTCTCCCAAGTAGGCAATCAATTACCTAAGGTGCTCTCCATAACGGTGTAAGAAATACAGTTGTGAGAGGGATTTTAAATGTGAAGCATGGACAAAGAAGCAGAAGACATCATATTTTTACATCATGTGTTATTTTCCGTATTTCCACTGTCCCTTCTCAGATTCATTCACGTAAGTCAAAAGGCCAGTCACTTTTGCACACTAGATACTAAAGAAGCATTTGTTCAGACACATGGATGTGAAATACTACTACTTTTATCAGATTCTCCCTTCCTAAACTAAATAATTTCAAGAATTTTGGATCAGGATCTCCCTTGGATTTTTTCATAAATACTACATCATTAGCAACTGAAAATCATGTCCACATCTAACCCAGTATTTAATGGTTAGAAGAGCACTACTCCTAGTATGTATTTCCTCAGAGAGCAGTAAATTCCTCTGTGGGCATGTCGTGGTTTAACCCCAGCTGGTAACTAAGTACCACACAGCCACTCACTCAGTCCCCTCACAGTGGGATGGGGAAGAGGATCAAAAGAGTAAAAGTGAGAAAGCTCGAGGTCTGGGATAAAGACATTTTAATGAGTGAGGCAAAAGCCGCACACACAAGCAAAGCAAAGCAAAGCAAGGAATTCTTTCACCACTCCCCACCAGCAGGCAGGAGTTCAACCATCTCCAGGAAAGCAGGGCTCCATCATGTGTAACAGTTACTTGGGAAGACAAATGCCATAATATTGAGTGTCCCCCTCTTCCTTCTTCTTCCCCCAGCTTATATACTCAGCATGACGTCATATGGTATGGAATATCCCTATGGCTAGTTGGGGTCAGCTGTCCTGGCTGTGTCCCCTCCCAGCCTCCCGTGCCCATCCAGCCCTCTCACTGGCTGGGCCTGAGAAACTAAAGTCCTTGAGTTAGTACAAACATCACCCAGCAACAACCAAAACCATCAGTGTGCTGTCAACATTGCTCTCACACCAAATCCCAAACACAGTACTGCACCAGCTACTAAGCAGAAAATTAACTCTGTCCCAGCTGAAACCAGGACAGGTAATTTCAAAGTTTATATGACTTGTGTTGCCTTCTTCTTTGCCTAAAAGCAGAGCAGATGAACAGTAAAATAATTTTAAATCTTTCAAAATGATCTATAAAGTTAGAAGAATTTAGCATGCTGGCAAGATATCAAAATCAAGTGAGTCTTTACTACAGCCCTATAGAATACTAAGATTGGAAGATTGTCATTAAATCTCAATCAGAATAGAATTACCAATATTACTCATGAGGTTGACTTCAAGCCTAAATAATAATAGTTAATTCAATACACATGAGCTACAGTGGTGTTATGGTGACTGAGTCACTCAAATAGCACTACTTCAGTAAATTGATTTCAAAATTGATAGTCTAGAAACTTCTATAATACCATTAAATTCTATAAAATTAAGAGTAGCACTGCATTTTTTCCTGACCTAAATTTCTGCAGTATTTCTGACAGGCATTAGTGCAATTGGTTTGAATGCAGATGTGGGATTTAGAAGCAAGGTGTAACAGATCTGATTATTTTTTTAAAAAAACTTAAAAAATAACCTTATGCCTAATGTTTTATATTGCATTTATTATATCACTACAAATTTTATTTGTATTGGATGTGATGAAAGTAATTAGCCTCTATCTCAATAGTAAAGGCTTTGGCAAAGGAATTTTAACTGCTGCAGGAATTTTTGCAGCACTCGAGATTATCAAGTTAATTGCCAATAATTATACTTCATTCTTCATGTAGCTGTAATTATTCCATTTATTTTGATCAGCAAAAATTTCTAGCACAATTCATAGGAAAGTTCAGTCTATCAAAAGAATGAGCAGTGCTTTTGTCCACCAAGAATCACCAGCTTAGACAGGTCACCATCTCCCATGAAGCCCATGAAGGCAGGTATGTAGGGCAGCTCTGTCAGAGCAAGGTTCTTCCTGTTCTCTGAGCTTTTCAGATTAATAGCCTCTGCAAACTTCTTATGAAGCAGTTGTTGCTGCCAGCTTGGTCACTTGAGACTGCTCTGTAATTAACAAATTAGGCAACCGCATTTATCTCCCTAATGTCTAAGTGAATCTTTAAGGGACTTTCTCTGCACCTGCAGTTACAGAAAATGTGATTTCTCTAAAACCCTAAAAATAGCCACAAGACTAAGCAGAAAATCAATAAATTAGTTACAAGTAATTTTTATTCCTATTCACATAGTAACAGCTTCTCTAACAGTTGAAATAGATGTGCATTAGGAAAAATCTCTTACTTTCCATTGTTCACACAGTACAAGGGGTGTGATTTTATGTCAGATTCATGTGTATGGAGACATTGGTGTGTGACTATAATTACTCTGAGTGAAGGAATGATTTTATGATTCTGAAAAAAGTTCATTTTCTTACATCAGCTTGAATTATATTTGTATTTGTATATGCATATAAAGTGAGATTTACATATACATATAACTAATAATTTATGTGCTTGTAGGACTTGCTATTGGTATTAAGATCTGACAAGTTACACAAACCACTGAAGAATATAAGGGTACAGATATTTTTACTTCAGTTTCATCATTTCCTATTCAGTAATTATGACCAAAGTCACTACATCTGTTTCAAGACAAAATGATTACAATACTGACAAATAAAATGATAAAACTGCCACTACAATTTACTCACTGCTCATTAAAAAACTGTTTCTCAGAAGCACCATTTTTAGGCCATCTCATCTGCCCCTCTTCTCCCATAGCACCTAAAGTCCAACGTAAATTCTGCACATCAGGAGCCATGTAAAGAACTGAAAGAGTTATATTTAAGTGTCAACTAAATTTTCAGTGTTAGACAATTTGGAGACTTCAGTAGCAAGGAGCTACAAGAAGCTAGAGGGGAAGCTAGAGGTATAACCACAGGAACCCCCACCCACTGCAACACTGAGGGACCTCTGCAGTTGCGTGGTGACATGGAGCCCATTACCCTGGCTGCCGTTACACTGCCTGAAGCTGAGCAGGCTGAGACTTGGCATTTTCCTTTTCTAATCATCAAGGGTACTTCCCTGGAAATATCCCCACAGCACTGGAATGTGGGTCTTCCTGGTGCAGCTATTCCCATGTCGTAGCCTACTTAAAGTCAATGAACTATGGGACAACTAATAAGCATCATCACATGGAGTCAGCTGGGAAAGGTTTGACCTGCCATACCTGGCTGAAAACAATGGGGTATCATTTTAGTAACCAAAATACTTTCATCTTTTATCAGTTATTCTTCAGACCAATATTCCAAGAATGTTAAATACCCTCTGATCAAAGATAAATTTCTTAAAAACTAATGCTTTACGTTCAGTTTATTCTTGCTGTTATGAGAAAATGGCTGTCAAAAATGGTTTGAAAATCACTCACTTCTTCATATGCATTTAAACATGTATTTTCTTCCTTTTGTATATAGTCCTTTACATATGTATTTATTTACATATATTTTAAATAGATAAGATTAATTTAATCTTTATTTAATCTTATTAATTTAATCTATACCTCTTTAAGTATAAACAGCCTTGCAAAATACCTTCAAGTCATGAAAAACATTTAACTTTCATGTCTCTGACACATTTTTACAATATAGAATTTGTCAACATTTTCTTAAAATAGCCTGATGTTAAGAACCTTGCCTTTCATTTCACAACATCTTAGCGTTCATATGCACCAAATGAAATGAAAGATTAATGCAAATACAATGTTTCAGAAATATCTATCTTTAACTGAAGTCAGTGGTTACCTGATTAGAAAGTGTTCTTTCTCCCTCTGTCTTGGATACTTTGTAGAAACATTCATGTTAGGCATGAAACCGAATTTAGCAGTACACAGATTTTGTTTTACCACTTCCCTCCATCCAGAATCACAGCTAAAAGCCCTGGCCTGTATCCCCTGGGAAACACTGCGGTTAGTGACTAGAAGCTATGGCTCCACTGCTGGGGAAGGCACAGGGAGGTGGACTTCTTTGTACCCACCAGATTGCTTTCTCCTCTGCAGTGCCAGCACTGTGGCTTCACAACATACCGCAGGTGGCTATTCTGGGTCTGTTTCTGAGCATGTGAAAATGCAATTGTATTATTTCATTTACCACACAGCCCTATCAACTGACCACAAATAATAATTTATGACAAAATTAAGCCCTCTCTGATCCTCTAGGTTGCTGGGAAAGAGGAAAATAATTTTGTTTCTCTCATGCATTTCATTCCCACTTTGGCTTTCCATTTAAAATGTGGGTGTAATCTGTCTTCTTCACCTTCCCCTCAAAAAGCTTTTCAAGGTTGTAATGGCACTTTTGAGCCATCCAGGAGAGGGTGCTGGAGAACACAGTCTGCCAAACAGCAACTTGGGTAGTTTTGTTCCTCAAAATGCAAACCAAAGTCCATTAAAGTTATTTTGCTTTTCTGTTATCCCATCTCTTTACTTCATTCCCTTGCTAATTCAGAATTCTTACTGTCCACTCTATCCCTTTCAAATGGCATATTACAAGTGCAGGCAAATAACATATCCACATCTCTTCAGGTCTGGAATTTTGTCGATCTGGATTCATCTGTTATTTGGAAAAGATTTAACATCCTCTAATGTTAAACCTGAATTTATGTATTTGCATCACCCATGTACCTGTTTAAAGGTTCTGTACAAAATCATATATCCATAGAATGATGGAAGGGTTTGTGTTGTAAACAACCTTTAAAGATTATCTAGTCCAATCCCCCCACCATGGGCAAGGGACATCTTTCACTAGGTCAGTTGCTTAAAGCCCCATCCAACCTGGCCCTGAACACTTCCAATGATGGGGCATCCACAACTTCTCAGGGCAACCTGATCCAGTGTCTTATGACTGTAATCAGAAAAAAAATCTTCCTTATGTCCAGTCTAAGCCCTCTTTTAATTTAAAACTGTTGCCCCTTGTCCTGTCACTACAGGCCTTGGTAAAACTCCATCTTTCTTATAAACACCCTTTACTGAAATGCCACCAATGAAGGTCTCACCAAAGCCTTCTTTTCTCCAGGCTGAACAACCCCAACTCTCAAAGCCCTTGATCACAGGAGAGCTGCTCTGGCCTTCTGACCATTTTCATGTCCCTTCTCTGGACCTGCTCCAATAGGTCGATGTCTTTTTTGTGCTGGGGACCCCAGAACGGGATGCAATACTCCAAGTGGGGTCTCACCAGAGCAGAGTAGAGGGGAAGAATCACCTCCCTTGACCTGCTGGCCATCCTTCTTTTGATGCAGCCCAGGATACAGTTGGCTTTCTGGTCTGCAAGCGCATGTTGCCAGCTCATCTCCAATTTTTCATCCTCCAGTATTTCCAAGTCCTTCTCCTCAGGGCTGCTCTCAACCCCCAGTCTATATTGATACTGTGGATTGCCATAAACCAGGTATAGAACCTTGCACTTGGCCTTCTTGAACTTCATACACTCACTTCTCAAATTATCAAGGTCCTTCTAGATGGCATTCCTTCCTTCAAGCATATCAAGTGCATCACTCAGCTTGGTGTCATCTGCAAAGTTGCTGATGGTGCACTCAATCCCCCTGTCTATGAGACTAATAAAGATACTGAAGAGTACCAGTCCCAACAGGGACCCGAAAGAGACAGCACTTGTCACTGATCTCCACTTGGACATTGATACATTGACTGCAACTCTTTGGATACCCATCCAGCAAATTCCTTATCCATCAGAGTCCATCCAAGTTCCAAAGAACAAATTTATTAGTGTTCTTAGCCTGCAGCCTGGAATTAGGAAACAGAAGTCTTCTGGAATGGAAAGTGTTTAGATAAAGTAGTGCACCACCTCACCTTTTAAATTAGAATGTTTCTGATATTTTTAGATGCATGGGAAAAAAATGCTAATACAGTAGTTTGCTGTTGCTGTTTTTGTAAATGCTGCTACAATCCCTGACTCCAGAAAGTGAGAAACAGCAGTAATAATTAAAGAACAAAACCAGGAAAGATGGCACTGCATTCAGGCAGAAAAAACATCTAGGCTAATATGACAACGAACGTATAGTGTGTAGCTCAGTGTTTATGAACTCCCTTCTCCCATGCTTTCATTATTTCCAGGAGCTTCCACACATAGAGTCAGTCACCTGTGTTCTCCAGTCTTAATAGCAGAAGCACCTTCATGTGACCCATCAAACCAAATAAGGGAGTTCTTTGTCATATTGTTAAAATGAACTGCATAATGATTTTTTTTTCTGGCACAATTAATTTAATTTATCACATTTGAAATTTTTTTTTCCTAACCTCACACCATTTACCTTTTTTTTACTGCCTTCAGAATTAGCCATCATTATTTTTAAATGCATGTGAGTTTTCAGATGAAGGAACTCCACACACCTGGTCTGTGTCAAGTTGTCAGAGCAAACTTTTAACTGGAGGTAATGTGTGTAATTCATCGGTTCAACCATCTGAGGACAGAACAAGAGACAGCAAGGCCACCCTTTTGTTATTCAGCTCTGGGAATAGAGTATCAGCTACAACATCTTCCTAAAGGTACCTTTTCCATCCATCCTGCCTGAGTCTATAGGACATGCAGATGTCCTTCCCCCAGGCTGCCCTGACTGACAGCACTGCAGCCTGCTTCCATGGACCAGCTGGGGAACGTGCCAGCAACATCCAGGGGCTGTGTCAATGCATGTCCCATCTTTTCTGTGCTAGAGTATGGGGGGGAAGCGGTAGGTAAAGGAAGGAAGGGCTTAAGGATGGGACAGTAGCATGTTCCATCCTAGATGGACTTGTGCAAGTGAGGAATGAGCAGCCGGTCATAGGAAAACAGTGACCACCAAGGAAAATTTAACGAAAAGCAGTGATGTGACCCCATATCTAAATAAGTCAAGGAACACTGTTCTGCAGAATATGGTGGACTTTGAGAGTGTAGAGATGGCTACAGGAAACAACTGGGAAAATTCATAGATCAAAAGCCAGCTAGACTTGTAAAATATGATGAGTTCACCTCTGCTGGAGAAAGCCCTTGACCTACAAATTCCCACAGGTGGAGAAAATATATTTGCAGATGTGTTTACTGAGTGTACAACCCTGACCACCTATACTTTCTAATGCATGCAGTGCTTGTCAGTGGCAGGCTGAACACTGTCACACAGCCCTTAGTCCTGAGCTTCTATGGTTTCTTAGCTTGCAAGATTCTATTCTTTCTTAGGGTTTCATTAGCTTAAGTGTTTGCATTACAATATGAATTTGAAACCCAAAGGGAAAAATTTGATTTACCCCAAAAATTTCCAAGTAAGGTTTGACAGCACAGCATCACTTTTATGGCTGTTTAATTTTGAAGGCCTTCTTTCATTGATATTTTAGCTTAAAACTTTTCCCCTTATATTAAAAAAAAAATATTCAACTTCAGCATTACTTACTGCATTTCTCATATAGGAGGAGTATCTGCCAGATGACATTCCTTCTAATGACAGTGTATTTTCTGGTTTTGAAACAGAGGAAGGATTTCTATTAATGTCATAGAAAATTCTGTTTAGCTAGAGTAATATTAGTAGACATAATACTATGCAGGGAGACTATAGTTAGTAATTACTTTGTCTTTTCAAATAATGCTATGTATTTACTACCTGATAGCAAAACCAATTTTCTTTCTTTTAAGGGGGAGAGCCAAGTATAAAGAGCTTCATTAAATTAATTTTGATTAATCTATTATTTTAAAAAGTACACATTATTCCAAAAGAATACACATTATTCCTAGAGAAATACATTTATTATATATACACAGAAATATATATAGGTTTATGTCATTTGTTCTCATCTTCAAGATGCGCACTTTCTAAGAAAATATATCTCACCATATGTTTTAAAAAGTAGTGACATGATTATACATATTAAGCTGTCACGTTTTGGTGAAAATAAATACTTCTGCCAACAATTCAATGGAAATTTGCTCTAAAAGGACTATCGAATAACAGGTTTAAATTGCAAGACAAACTTACTTCTCTCATACAAGTGAAAAAAAAAAAAAAAAAAAAGAAGTGATACAACCAGCAAGGGACATTTGGAGCAATTAAATAATAAGAGAAAAACTTAAATTGTTAGTCCACTACTCAGTGGGCATGAACAAACAATGGTACCAAGTTTCATTTCACTAAAAAGATTACTTGCCAATCAAGTGGTTATCACTTGTGACAACTGTGAAAGACCTCAGCTTTGAAAATGGATTCAAGAGGCTAAAAACACTGAAGCTGCATCCCCAGGAGTCGATTGAACATGGCAGGAATGAGTCCCTGGTGCAAGGGCTGACCGGCCAAGACACAGCCCTGTTACTAACCCCCTGTGTAGCAATGATCTGCTGCAGTCTGAATGGCAACTGGGGTGAAAGGACTGGGGAGGTAGGTTTTATTCTGGTAATATCTATCGACACTCAGCTGGGAGCCCCCCACAGTGCTGGCATTATGTCAATTCCTCCCCACCCCAGGTCCTGACCAAAACCATTGTTTTTGTACAGACTATCTGTAATCATCTGGAGGAACAGGAGATGACTAAGAGCCAAGGTGGATTAGTTAAGAATAAATTATTTCAAGCCAATATAAACTGCCTTGTGATAGGGTGACAGGCCTGTAGGCAAGAGAGAAACAGCCGAAGTCATATATTTTTATTTTAGTACTGCTGACACTGTACTGACAGTACACTCTCAAAGCAAACTAGGGGTACAATAGAGGTGAAAATATCGTTGACTTGGTGTGAAACCAGTTACAAAATCTTATCAGAAAGACAGTTACCAATGGTTCACTGTAAAAATGGCAGTGTATATTTCAGTAGGGTCCTCGTGGATCTGCCCTAGGTCTGGCAAGCAGTTCCACTAATAACCTGCCTGATGAAATAAGGAGTATATTATTAATGTGCAGACAACTCCAAGCTGAATGGGACTGTCAGTGCTTGGAAGAATGCTTAGAATTCAAAATCATCCTAATAAATTACATCATCTTAGTATAATAGGATGATTTTCTAAAAAAGAGTAAATGAAAATTAATGAAGAAATAATGAGCTGAACAGAATGAGGAAGTTGTTATGTAGCCATTCTGCAGTAAAGGATCAGGACTGCTGTGAAACACAAGCTAACTGCACCGTCCTATGGACAGAAAAAAGCACGTAATGGTTTCTATAGACACTAACCATGAAGTACTTCAGCTCACAGGAGATCAACTGCAATAACATGTCCAGGTTTGGATGCCACTTAGAGCTGCTGTAGGTGTCACAGGAACTAGAAATCATGGCAAAAAGAAACAGAAACAAAAGTTTGCACAAAATACCTGCTTTAGGCATACATAAGAGATAAGCAGAGGGCAATATTCAAGTACACAAAAAGTTGCTACAGAGTCAAAAAGGGCACTCTGCTCTTCATGGCTGTGGTGGACAGGACAAGAAGTAATGAGTTTAACACTTTTGCACAGAAAATTCACACCAAACACCTAGTAAAGGTAATTAAGAGTGAAAGAATATTTTAGTTGGAGAGATTATGGAAACCATCACTGGAAATTTCTAAGAGAATGTTAGACATATGTCCACCAGAAACAATATCAGTATAGCAGGAACTCTTACTACTAGAATAATTTAAATTAGCATTTACAGAGAACAATATTTATTATTTGATATATTCAACAAATGAGAAAGCCAAAACACACACCGACATTAAGAAGGAACATGATTTTTTCCATGCAGCAACAGAAAGTCTGAGCATCTCCCAATAAGCACATGCCTGTGCCTTTATGCAGCCCTGGGGAATGCACATGGACACAGCTGCCTGCAGAATCAAGGCTTCTCTCATGTTCCTCCAACATCCCTATTAGAAACAACAGGACAAGGTGCCATCTGTACAACCTAGAACATTTCAAATGCATTTATAATTATTACAAAGATAATGATATTTGCCAAAATCCAGAAATTGCAGAAGGATGACAAAGATGTCCTGTTACTAAAAACACTAAATCAACTCCCACGTAAACTTCTTGATTACTCTACAGAATAAGGTACCATTTAATTTCTCCATTCCATAGAACAAACTGAATTCAGATTTATTGAATGTCACCCTTATTTTAAATATCAAATGAGGTCAGACTCTTTAATCTAAGAGCATTTTCTGAATGGGAAAAATTCCAAGTATGATTTCATATCGTTCATTTATTTTTTTTTTTAATCCTATTGAATAGCAGCACCTGACAAGGAACTGGAGAAAACTTACAAGGGCTTCAATAAAAGCAGAAATAAGTGATCATTAAGAAAAGTTAGAGAAGGCATCGCATCATCTAGGAACTGTGAAAAAGAGTCAGGGAGTGTGAACAGCACTTGTGACACATTGCAATATGAATCTAGTAAGAGATATAATTACTTTTTCTATGTCTAAAGAACACGAGATTTTAACTGGAGAAGTAAGAAATCACATCACCTCTGCTGATGCTGTTAGTTGTCTGTCATTGAAAGCAAACTTGTCAGTGGATGTTTCCACCCTGCAAAGCACCAAAGAACTACTTGCTTCTAAAATCCCTAAATGTTCTTAGATCAGATTAAAACAAACTTCAGATTTCCAAACTAATGTTTCTTGCACATTGAAGTAGACAGAAGATGGAATTTCACCAAACTGGATGATATTGTTCACATGATAGAAAACATGCAAATACCTCACAAAACCAAATTGGAAGCCTGTCATGGCATGAATTTGGACAAGCACATATAACCAGAAGAAGCAATGAGGAGTTACTAGTATCATCAGTCAAGCTACACAACAGTAATGGGTCATGCAACAGCTTCTGTATTTTCAGTTCTTACTGTTGGCTCAGATTTTAATATTCCTTAATCTAAAAAATGCTGCAGCATGAAGCATGCTTCTCAATGACTTCTTATAATTTGTTGTGCCCTTTAATTATAAACCTGTACAATTTATGGGACATGGCACCAGCTTTAACCTGGGAAGTGAGAAAGAAATCTCTGCTCTCTTTGAGAACTGTATGTCATTAACAATTTCAATACACTGCCTTGCAAGTCACAGGGAGCTGGCAGATAAAAGCCCTGTTAAAAATGTGTATTTCAGCTAAGTCATTAAAATGCTTGGATCATTTTATGATTCATGCCAAAGCACCCATAAAAGCTAGTGTGATTTTAAAAGGTAGCTGAGGTCATGGAAGAAACTGTAGTTTAGACTAACTTTAGAAAGCAAATGAAACAGGGGGGTGGGGGTGAAGAACAGAGCAAGAAAAGCTCTTTCCAGTTCTCTCTTACAGCTTGAAAATACAAAGAGAAAATAATGAGAAAATAGTGCAAATTTTGAAAAAAACAAATAAATAATGCAAAAATAATGAGAAAAGAAAAAATAAAAAAAATTAAAAATAGTGATAAGACAGGACTACAAGCTTGATGTTCACATTGCAGGTTTTGCTAACAATGTCAACACTTTCAAAGCTGGAACTTCACCTTCTGTTCTTCAGATATATACTCATGATTTACTGTGTAACACAACAATGAGAAATTTTACAGTATTTGGAGAAGATGAATAAGGGAACACTGAAAATATACTGAATGGTTTGTTAGGTGATGCAAAAAACAGCCGAATTCAGTAACTTTTGGTGGAATTAGACTGTGCGGGATTAGTGACATGGATATTTTTGACTCATGGTAGAATGTGAAAAACAAGTTTAGTGAGGTACAATGGAAAGATGCATACCAATACATGATATTTGAGGCTAGAAATAAACCAATAAACATTTTTTTTTTAATATAGATATAAAACCCTTGAGGTATTTGTATTCTTGTTGAAGCACTGCTAAAACTGAGTGTTTGTGAAGATTCCCAGTTGGCAAAAACAAAGGGCTCCTTAAAAATACAGTTGAACTCGTCTCTATAATAAAAACTGTTGGCAGTGTGTTCTGACAAACTATAAAGATAAAATCTACCCTCATTATCAAGTTCTATATTCTCCAGTCATGTCCAGTTTCATCTGCTGTGGTGGAGAACGGAGTTTCTCTGGAGGCCAAGGTCAAGTTACAGACACAAAGTGTTTGAAAAAGCACTGGAGTATCTGATGAGAAAATGTATCGAAGGCCCCGAGACAGGAGTATGTGATCTCAGAGCATTTGACAGCATATTTTTTTCTCAGACAAGCGTGCAAAACTTAGTACCTTTTGGCAAGAGTACATCAGAAGTTGTTGGTTTTGACATGGGTATCCCTCACCTGATGTTTTATGTATAACCTCACCAGTGTCCACAGAAACCCATTTATAGTTACAAATGCTATAATGTACTAGGCATGAACTAAACACTAATCCCATTTTTATTGCTTTGTTGCAAATAGCAGATGCATTACACCATAGCTTTTCTAAATTAAAAGTAGAAAATGAGGCTGTATGCATGTAGGATCAGAGAAGCCAACCAGCATTTAAACTGTAATGAAAATCAAATTCTGAAATAACAACAGGATTTCTAAATATTCCTAAATAGTATTAGGAAGCAGATCTGATATTCAGATCCATTTTCCTTATAAAAAAGCAAGCCCCTAAAACTTCTGCCTCTATTAGCTATTTGTATAAACCGACTAGGGTTTAATGACTTTTTAGCCAGATGATTGCTAGCCTTCTTCATGGATCTACCATTTAAAAACAATTGTGATGGCAATATGCGAGTCTTTTCTTTCTATTTGGTGTTACCTTTACAGTGAAACTAGCATAATTGTTTGGCACAGCTTGTGGTATTTGCTTACATTAGGTTTCAGCAGGCTATATCTCATTTTGTCACAAGTTCTCTCTTGAGTCGAAGCTAGAAGTAGATTTCCTTTAACTCTACTGATACCATAAAAAAATAACACTGGGTGTTATTTGAGTATTGTTTATGCAGATTTATTTTAAATTATCTTGCAGTGCTGGCATAATTTTAATACTGGATTGAGGCCAGATCCTGCAGACTTGCCAGTATGTAACTGCTGATGAACTGAATGGCAGTCCTCCTTGCACCAGGCTTGTGTTTGTAGGATCATGTGCTGATGTGGGTTAAACTTGCATTCCATGAAAATTGAAGACTAGTGTTTGAATGAGTTGAGTGGGTGCTCTTGACTGCGATAAACTCAATTCAAGCCTATGGTAAACAGTAATGATAGTATTTCATGCTGACATATAAATTATCTATATTGTATATATCCAGGAAAGTGACAAAAAAAAGTAAGAGGTAGATGGAATAAGAAAGGGAATCTACTACCATTTACTATACTCAAATGTATTCAATATACTTTTACAGAGGAAAAATGAACAATTTTGAAACTAAGAGGTTCAATCTGCATTGATTACCCCCCAAATCAGTTAGAAGACCCACTGACCACTTGACATCCAGATTAATGTAGTACAAGGAAATCAGGGGAAAAAATGTGTAAAATAGGTAATTTTTAATAATAGATGTTTTTATTAGCAAGGATTTTGAATCCTCTGAAATTCATATCAATTAAAGTTACTCTTAGTTTCTAGAACAATTCTTTAGTAGATGATTTTCAAAGTTTTGCCTTTACTTCAGGTAGGAACTGCAGGGCAGGACATGACCTTTCACCTATGATAGTAATTATGCATATACAAGGACTATGGGATTGAATCATATTTCAGAAATATTCGAGCCTGATCCTGTAGTCTTTCCTGAACTGAAGCTTGCCCAGCACCTGCTTTGTGCTGCATCAGGGGATGCTGAAATCCAGCTGTGACAGGTGTCACTGCACCCAGGACACCTCCTGCAGGGGACTGGACGTAAAATCCATTCTGACAGGCTTCCTTCCTGTCCCCTACACTTACACAGATCCCTGCCCTGCCAGCATGTTACAGTCTTACAAGGCAGCTTTCTTTTTTGCTAGTGAAAGCAACAGGGAGCCAGTTCCCAGTTCCCATTGCCTATTTTAATATAGGGTAGGCTAGGGGGAAATGCAAGAAGACCCTGCCCTGCTGCATCCCTGTTTCCCCTGCACTCAAATTCTAGGAGGCATTTGGTGCAATTAGCAGTTAAACCGAGTCAGGGGACTGGGTGTCAGACGTGTGCAGCTGGGGATTGCTGGCTGAGTGCCTCCAGCAAGTTTGGAACAACAGGGTGTGAGCCAACACATATCTCAGGAGGAGTTTTGCCATCGTGCTGGGCTATAGCTGAAGGGCCTCGTCCAGAGAGAAGGGCAACGTCTGCAAAGTGCAGCTGAGTCTGAACAAAGAGGTAAGGGAGGCTGATGTAGTCTTTAATTCTTACCCATAATGTAAGTTCATGGCTCAAACTGGACCTGTTTCTTTCAGCTGAATAACTAGACTATAAATCAACAGCATATTTGACATGGACGACAATTCAGGATCAGTAAAAAATACCTTCTTGTTTATCTTGTCTGCTTTTAGAGAAAAATGAAATAAAAATTGCAAACTTACAATGTAAATAAAATTATCAAAGGAGATGCAAAACAAAGATTAAAAATTTCATTTTCTCTTCTTGACATTTCTAAATAACAGTAAGGTTCTCCAGCCGCCCTACAAACACACCTCTTTTCCTGAAAATGGAATGCTCTATTTCTGCCTTATGCATATTCAGTATTCTCAGAAACTTCACAAGCCTTTGTATCAAAGCCGTGTCACTGTTATTTACTGACTGTTGTGGAAAATATGATACTACCATTGTCTGAAAGTTGATGCCTAGATAAAAATGTGGCATTTGACTTTTAATTGACCCAGATAGCACAATTCTCTTATTGAAAGGGAATGAGACAATGTAAACAACATAACTCGTTCACATGGGGATGTTATCAAGCAGGAATGTACCTGTCAGGAACCACACACATGAATCACAAACACACCTCTCCAAAATCCTTACACCATTGATTTAAAAGCCATCAAGGACTACACAATCTGTCTGATCACTTGAAGAATTTATAGCCCAACTGGTATCCCGACAATTTTTCTGTTGTTGAAGGCATTAAGCTTTATCATTTACTCCTATTAATATTGTCATGTATTGTTCATATGGAGCCTGTTCAAGAGCACATTGCAATAGATACTGAAAAATCAGCCAAAAGGCCTTGTCCCTGTTCATAGTTCAGGCTTTAAACCTTCCCAGAGAGTGCCTATGTGGAGGGCACTGCTGGATAAGTGTCTAGCCAAGAACATCAATTAAAAGGAGAAAGGAAAAAGAGCAGGATGGTGAGAATAACTATGATATGATCCTTGATACATATATGATATATATATATTGATACTGTGAAGTTGACAGAAGACCAGGCTCAGAAGGATAAGAGCAAAATATAAACACTATATCATCATTTGAATAAATAAAAGCTGTGTTTCTGGTTCCTTTGATGCTGTTCATTTTTTCATGATCTAATTTATAAATGAATACCCATATATAAATTTCTGCTTGCTAGGCACAGGGCCTCAGTACTGAAAAAAAACATTCATATCCCAGATTTTATTATTAAAGCAACCCAGAAGGACTGATAGAGTACTTAATAAGATAATTAGGATAAAAGACTTTGTAAAAGTCTTGCTTTTTAAAGTCTAATTTGAGGGGGGAAGTACAGTTCACATTTTTGTTATTTAAAAGGACATGAGAGAAAAAGTCTCTTTTTTGACCATTCTTCATTACTGTTACTTGTGAAATATGGTTAAAATTCAATTCAGTTATCCTGAGCTCAAATTATAATGTTCTGCTAACACAGTTTCTGCGCTTCCTTTAAATTGTACAGCTACTGATGTTGAGAATTGTATACCACTTACACTGCTTTTCTTATTTCAGTGGCAGTACAGATGGATTTGTGCTTCATATAGTGAGCATGGGAAATCATATTATTTTGGCCAGAAGTGTCTTGGATCACAACTGCACCCTAGATATCCTTTCCCCATTACCTTGTGTTTGCTTCCCAGGGACTTAATAGTGATCGTCACCTCCTATACCACGTCTCATCTGGCTACAGCACATACAGCATTTTCAGGCTCATACAATGGAGCCTGTGGGGACGTGCTAGCCCTTGTCTCCTTCTCCACCATGATGGTCTCCTATTTTGCCTTTTGCTCAGTGCAAGGGTTCCCATATATTGATGAAATTTGTCCTAGTTCCAGTCATTACATTTTGCCAGAAGCATGTGGTAATTGGCAAGGCATTACTTTGATTCAAAGGGGAGAGCTCATAAGAACCGTGTTAGATTCCAGATCAGTGAGAGCTTATCCTCTTAACCATATCAAATGTCATCAACCAATTTCAGGCTCACCTAAAGACCTCTGCAACAGTGTGCTTGAATTCTGGGAAACTTTCTGATATACAAGCATCACTGCATCCTTTGTCTTTTCCACACTGAAGAGCATTGGAAATCAGACTCAACCTGCAGGATAAGAACAGCATAAAAGTGGCTCAGAAATAAAACTTTTACTCCTCAGAATGGAGAGATCCCACTAGGTGTGTACGGTAAATGAGCAGACACTTCTCAGATGCCTGTTTTGGGGTCATAAACCTCCTGTCACAAGTGCTGTATTCATCAAGAGACACTTGTCTCCAGACAGAACTAAAAACGTCAACTATGCCTCTCAAAGTGGTACTTCAGTCCAGATTCCCAATCTTTTTCTATCCACTGTGTGCTGCAAGTGCTATATACTATGGAAACATACATGAGGTACTGAGGAAAATAAGGTGAGATACTTAAATTATTTTCTTGATAACCCCAGGAGCTGCAGCATTCAGAAATAATTAACAGTTGAATACCACTGCTATTTGCTTTCTCACTCATTCTGACTTAATATGAAAAAGCACCTCTGTCCGATCCACCATACATATACCCCCCAGTTTAAATGATGGTTGGCTAATATCCAGTGAGCCAAGATACAAGTGGGGAATGCTTACTCCAAGAAAAAAGATTTCAAAACTAGGTAAGAGTCATTATGTATGTGTCCATCTCGGAACAATCTATCTTCCTTGACTATTGATGTTTCAGCAACATCACACCAAACCCTAATGCAACTGGGGTTATTGATTACACCATGTGCAGTGTTTTAGGTTGCTTTCTGCTTGCATTTCATTGAGTAGTACTGACAGAGATCTGTCTAGTAGAAACAGATCACACAACTCTTGTCAGAAGTCAGAGTAAATAAATGTCTTACAGAAAACATCTCCCTTGAACTCCTCCCCACTAGAACTGAACTGACTGTTCCAGCAGACATCTTACACTGTGTACACAGGCAAGATCACTCCCCTGTTTCAGCTAAATATTCCACTTCTTTGGCATTAGTTCTCTTAACCGCAGCCACGGCCTAAGAACTCACATTGAGACATTCACTACTATGGGCCCAAAGTACTTTTCTCATAATTGCTTTCCAAAACACTTTCCCATCGTGTTGGCAGAGCTTTATTATTTGTCCCAGATGTTTTTCTTTGAATTTGGCTGTATTTTTTTTTAATGTTATGCATTCTATCTAACTGAGTCTCTTTTACAAGGTATGCTTCCTATAAAGACATACAGTAGCTATTAGTTAAATTTTTAACATGTGGTTTGTGTTGCCAGAGTCCCAAATGAATTATTCTCTTATTTTGCCCAATTAACACAAAGCAGTGCTTCCCTTTTGCCCTTTTCTGTATATTAAAATTATATTCATATTCTTCTCATCTTTCTCTCATGTTCCAGTATTTTTAAAAGATAATGAGAGAATTTTTCAGGTACTTGTCTGAAGACTTCTAACATAAAATATTGCTATGAAAATAGTTATCACCAGTTGGTGGGTTTTTTAGCATTTGCGAAATGTTTGAGTGAGATCTGCTGATACGTTACACAACCTATCTGAACAGAAAAACAGGATCAATGCATCTGATAAACAAACTAGAAGGTGTTACTCTCCTTCAGGAACTGGAACTCATTTGAACTAGTTAGAATGGAGATCATAGAATCATAAAATGGTTGGAAGGGACCTTTAAAGAATATCTAGTCCAACCCCACTGCCATGGGCAGGGACATCTTTCACTAGATCAGGTTGGCCAAAGCCCCATTCAGCCTGACTCTGAACACTTCCAAAGATGGGACATCCACAGCTTCTCAGGGCGGCCTGATCACGTGTCTCATGACTGTAATCATAAAAAATTTTTTCCATATGTCCAGTGTAAACCCTCTTTTAATTTAAAATTATGCCCCCTGTCCTGTCACTACAGACCTTGGTAAAAAGTCTCTATCTTTCTTTAATAAAAACCTTTTATATATTGAAATGCCACAATAAGGTCTCCCCAGAGCCTTCTCTTCTCCAGGCTGAACAACATCAACTCTCTCAGCCTCTTTTCATAGGAGAGGTGCTCTAGCCCTCTGATTATCTTTGTGGCCCTTCTCTGGACTCAATCCAACAGGTCCATGTCTTTGCCATGGGTGCAGTACTCCAGGTGGGGTCTCACCAGAGCAGAGTAGAGAGGGAGCATCACCTGCCTCAACCTCCTGGCCATGCTCCTTTTGATGCAGCCCAGGATATGGTTGGCTTTCTGGGCTGAAAACACACATTGTTAGTTCATGTACAGTTTTTCATCCACCAGTATCTCCAAGTCTTTCTCCGCAGGGCTGCTATCAATCCATCCACCCGGAAGTCTGCAGTGGTACTGGGGATTGCCCTGACTCAGGTGCAGGGCTTTGCACTTGGATTTTAATTTTATTGCACTTCTGGTTTCTAAAGCAGAAAAAATGTCTGTTTTCCATCAGTCATTCAAAATAACAGATGTACAAGTAGAATTCGTAAGTATGAAATCCATATATATGATAGTCATTGAATACTTATATGTTTCGTATTTTTTTCTCTATTTTTGCATTTATATGAATGTGTTTATCTGATTTTTCATCTGTAAACTTTATGGAAAATAATTTTGAGTCTGACATTTTATATTTATCTGTAATCTTATAATTCTCCAAGTTCCAATTTCTCCACCATTTCTATCTGTCCTATCCTTACTAATATACCAATATACATGATTGCAAATGAACAGTCCTGTATACTTGGCAATGCTTTTTCACTGTAATTGCTCACCTGTATATTAATCACTTGGTTGCAAAGTAGATGTTTAAAGAAGATCTCCACGTCAATTATTTCTAATATTGACAATTCACAGTGTTTTCTTCATTTTCTCCAGCTTCATGTGCTTTCACAAGCTTCCTAACATTTATCCATTTCCAAACTCTGAAAACCTAACGTCAACATCATTCTCATGTTTCAGGTGAGAAAAAAAATATCAAAGCATCATAGACCTCAGCTGGCAAAGTACAGATGCTCTATAGGTCATGGACAAAAGCATTACCAGCTATGTGCCTGCATTAATGAAATCATGTAGTATCAGGATTACAGGGCCCAGCTCTGCCCTCTGCCCCATTCAGCTTTTCCTTTGACCTCAGGGAGAGATGTGATTCAAAAACAAAACCTGGCCTATGGTCCTGAAGCAGTATAAGGTATTGTCTGCACTCCACTGACCTGTGAAAGCCCAGTGCCAAACCTGAAAGAAAAATTCAGCCACCTGAAATTGAATTTAGGCAGATTTAGGCACCAAAACTCCCCAATTCAAAATAATTTTGCAGGAAAGCCACCCAACCCCAATGAATATAAGGTCAGAAAATGCCTCTCTGGTTTTAACCCCAAATGTTCACAAGTGCTTTCAGTGTTATAAAAACTTAGAACTGTCCTGATCTGAGCAATAAGCCAGCCTGGTTTTGAACCAGCATCCTCCAGCCCATAAACTGAGTTCAGAAGCCATGCCACTTCCCCACAAAATCAAGTTTTGCAAGTATACAGAACTGCCAAATGATGACAGATGACAGCATAAAATTAGCAAAGGTGCATGTGGTGACTGTTTATTTAGAATTCATTCACCTAAGGCAGGAATCTTTGTTCAGACTTTTAATTATTACACCAAAAATAAAAAAAAATAAAAAATAAAAAATGAAAAATGAAAAAAAAGAAAATGACAGATTCAAGTTCCACACCTTTTGCCACCTGGGGAGGAGACTACAGCCTCTGACTTCCTAGAAGTCCTGCTTTCTTCCACTCTGTTGAGGGACTGGTCAAAAGTAAAGTGAGCTAGGAGTGGAAGCCTTTTTGCTGAAACTGAACTACTGCACAGAAAAGAAGGAAAATTCATGGAATCAGAAAGGCAGTATGTATTTGTACCACAGAGAAGGTCTCAACTGAGATTTGGTCTCTGCTGGCAGTATGAATAAACCTCTTGTGCTGAAGGGTGCAAAGGTACCGTTGTGTGTACTGCTGAGCTCTAACTGATTCTCTCCTGGATACGGTATTTTTTTCACTTGTTCTTCTGAAGTGCCTGATTCCAAACAGAGGTATTTGGGTCCTTAATTAGGATGCTGAGACCTTTACTCCATTGCCGTACCACTGTTACTCTGACGGCTCATGAGCAAGAATACTACACTGCAAGAAAACAAACTGGAAAACAGCATTTGCAGATGTCTAGAAACAATGTACCATCAGATGGAACAAATAAACTTACAAAACCAAATTGCACAGAAAGCTTTGCAAAAACATCAGTTGAAGCTTTTCTCTTAGCAGTTCAGATGTGGAAGCAACAATGCACTGAGTTCCTTGCATCTGTGCTAAAGGACACAACTAACTGCTGGCTAGCAAAACTCTGCCGGATTAGAATCCCACTCCCCTCCCACTGAGAAAGTTCAGAGATAGCAGCAGAACAGAAGCAGACGTAACAGCAAAACGTACTCCATGGCCAGCTATAATTCACCCCTTCTTCTCTCCCTTGCAACTTTTTCTGGAGGAGCACTCCATCTGAGTGAAAATCTTAGTAGCAAAGCCTGGAATAAAAACTGCTTCCACGTACCTTGCTCCCCTTTCAGCAAAGCATAAGGTCTAACCCAAGGGGCTGGCTTGGTGCCCAGCTTCCCCTGGCAGCTCCTGGAGTCCAGGCGCTTCTGCTGAATCTGCAGCCCTCTGTGGCTTCCTGGAGAGCTGTTATTTTTCAGGAGGGAGTAGAGCAAGAAAAAGCCTAAGAAGATGTTGTGTTCTGTAGGTTTTCTGAGGCCCTTACGAATGTATGATATTTTTCCTTTGCACAAAAAATACAGATTTGTTCAGAGTTACGTCCTGGTTATGAAAATTAGTTGTATAGGTAATACAGCAATAGTGCTCGTTTGTAAAAGACATCAAGAGGAGGTAAGAGTGGTATCACATGATCATGTCAAGTATGTGTTCCTCCCAGTACTGATGATTAACTTGTGCACATTAAAAATATTTTAATAAGCTGAAAAGTGGTTTATTTCCTCAATATTTAAGATATACATGGACTGTAAGGGTAAAAAAAAAATGTTTGCTTGAAAGTTAATGATTGGTTTATGATTTATGATAAGGCTATAAATCTCTATGCAAAGAGAAGAGGAGATGAAAGGGAATCACATCCCATTATGAATCCTCAGGCAGCCTGAAGACTTCACTTTTCATATCTTGTTTCTTAGCAAAGCAAAAATTTGAGCTTGAAATGGAAAAAGATAAAGCAGGCTCCGACAATTGGATCATCATCATCAACTCTCGAGCTGAGTTACTATGGCAATGGCAGCACTGCTGCACAGCTTTTTCTCACTCTTTCTACCAGTACAACAGCTTTGTAAATGTACATGGGAAATTTCCACCACACACATGCAATGTGTGGCTCACAGAAGCCGCCTACGGTCTCAGGTGCCCTGAAGGCAAGGTGCACCTGAAGGAAGAGGAAATTTGTGTGATTAAAATGTTCAATTTGCAATTTTCCATGGAAACAGACTTGGAGCAGTATGGAAAGGTCCAGGATTCTTCCTGCTCTTTTGTGCCTCAGAAAGGTGTATTCCAGTGCTTAGAAGATATCTTATAAGCACACTGAGCTTTTAATACATGAATTTTAAGCTTTATTTTCAGCTCACTTATATCTCACTTCTCTGAATTATAGATGCCTTGACACTGCCAGGGGAGGATGGTATCATCTTTTGGCAGAGCATAGCTTGGAGCTCTACATAAGTAATGGATCTAATCCTGATGCCAGGTTAATAAATTAGTAATTATAAGCCTTTGTATATGCAACAATCAGTGTGTCAGTACTCACCAGTGTCCCCTTTCCTCTTTGAGGACTAGGTGAATGCATCACCTTTCCTATTACTGATGGTATGTTCTCTGTACTGCTCATAAAAGACACATTTGCTCTTAATTATTTTTGAGACAGTATTTAATATTTATGCTCTAATAGCAAACAGAAGTTCCCAACAGGGATTGAGGCCCTTTGCAGGAAGCACACATGCAAAGGAAATCTTTGCCCAAAAATACTGTTGCTGAAAGCACAGCTCCTGCAAGCTCATGAACTCCTGTTCATGAATCTCAAATGAGCTTCATACCGAGAATTTCATCATCCTCTTTGTAGAAAAGAGGCCTGTTTCACCCACTGCGTAGATACGCATATAGCCCAGATCACAGTCCTACTAATAAATGCATGTCTTTATAAGCACACCTGCTCTGGGGAGCAGGTGAACAAGGTTAGCATGTGTGCATTAATCAATAAGGAGAGTCAACAACAATTACCACAATTAAAGGTAAGGGAGGCAATACAGTAATTATACTATGCAGTGTGTTGCCTGAGAATCGAGTAAGTTTTTAGGTCTCCACATGTTCCATAAAACGCTGTCATCCAGTAATAACGAGCAGAGAACATCTGACGCATTTTGCTATTTATACAGCTATATACATCCATCATATTAGCACCGGTAACATCTGCCCGCCGTTCCGTACCTGGCTTGGTGCCCCAGCGTGAAACCTGTAACACCGCACACGCGTATTTTTAGCGTGTTTATGCTCCTTCTGCGACCGGGGGGCAGGGGGCTGGTTCCCCGGGGCAGCCCACCGCCGGGGGTTGTCGGGGGGATGCGGAGCCGGGGCGGGAGGATGCGACCCCTTCCCGCACCTGCTCGGCGCCCCCGGGGCGGGCGGAGGCGGCGGCACCACGTGTCGGGGCGGGGAGCGGCGGCGGGGCCGGGCCGGGCTCCGCCACCCCCAGCGCCGCAGCGGCAGCAGCGGCAGCAGCAAGGCGGGCGTAGCGCATCCCTCCGGCCCATGCCAGGTGCCCCTCCTCGGCTGCGCGGCGACTGAGGAGCCATGGGGCCCCTGCGGGAGAGCAGCAAGGTGAGGGGATGGGGATGGGGACGGAGGGGGCGGCAGGGATGGCTGCGGGGACCGAGGAGGGCAGGCAAACCCCGGCCCCCCCCCCCGCCCCTGGAGGGGCGGGGGGGGGACCGGGGTTTGCGTACCCCTGCCTCGAAGGTGGAAGGAGGAGGGCGCATCCGAGGGGGCCTTAACATCAAGGTGCCCCTTCCCGAGCAGGAGCAGAAGACGCAGCTGGAGAAGGAGGTGTCCCGCAGCCGCATCCCCCGCCTGGTCCTGCGGCCGCAGCAGAAGGTATCCCCCGCTTCCGAGTCGCCCTTTTCGGAGGAGGAGAGCCGGGAATTCAACCCGCCCAGTTCCTCCGGGGGTTCCGCCAGGACCGTCAGCAGTAACAGCTTCTGCTCAGGTATGGCAGACAGATATCCCCCCCGGCCCAGCCCTGCCCCTGGGGGTCATGGGGGGGGTCCCACCACGCCGAGCCCTGAGGCTTCGCGGTCACCCCCGGACGCAGCATCCCTGTATTGGGCTTGCGTCAGCATCCTGCTTTGCAGATGAAGAAGGGCAACCATTGATTTTTCCAGGGAAATCCAGTATCTGTTCTTTTAATACATGTCCGTAAGCGACACCAGATGTTTCCATTTCAAGTTCAGCTATCCGCTGCTAAAAAGCTGGTGGTTTTACTGCAGCACAAGAGTTGCCTTAAAAAGAAAGATTTGCCTTAAAAACTGCAGCATGGGTTTGAGGCATTTTGAAAAGCCCGTAATCAAAGGGTCTGTTAAACAGGGGAGCTGCTATTACGGGTATCAGACACAGGTCAGATACTGCATTTCCTTTTGGTTCTGTGACGATGATCTCTGTGCATTAATCGGAACAAAATATGCAGGTGAAGTTTTCACTGTCATATTGAATTGAGTTCTGTTTATTTGAGAATTCAGGCCACTCCTGAGAAGCATGTTGGCAGATGTGAGCTGCACATGATGTCTTCTCGACAGAGAGGGCAATGGCTGGGTGATACATCAGAAGTAAATTACTACTCCCCAACTGTAGACCACAAAAGTGTCACTTGCTTTTCAAAATAAGTATATGCCTTTATGTCGGGGACAACTTGAAACCAGATTTCTTTATATTAAATATTTGTTCTGTGTTGAGTGTAGCACAATTTAAGTGCCTCAGCTAGCCGTGAATGACTCAGATACCTACTAGTGGTGACTAACCTTTTAATTCAGTCAAACTCTTCACTACGTATGACATCATGCACTTGGATAACAGCACTGAGGGTCGCATCATGAACACCTTGGGCTCTATATGTGTGTGGTAATATGGAAGATATTTTGGTGACTAAACATTTGTTTTTAATGGCGTTTTGGAGAGCATAACATTCTCTGTCTAACTAAAAATCTGAATTATTACAAGTATTTTTGTAATAGTGAATATCAGAGCACGTTCCTAAACTTCCTTTTTGTTTATTCGTAAAGTATTCCAGTTACCAAAGATTTTCCTGGGAACAGCCAGAAACGCTCATATTTATCTCTGTCCTCACTATAGTGGATCAGATATTTTTTTCCAATTCTTTTAAGGAAAAGCAGTCTATTGGACACTGTGTACAAGAATGGTCAGTTTTCCTAGATGAGAAACACAATAGCTGTGTTTGAGCCTTGCTTGGATGGATTTTGCAATTCAGGCACAGCGGAATGATCTATTTGGTTATTGTTTAATGAACAATGCAGAGCATTAAGCAAACAACATACTGTTGTAAGAATGCTGAAGTCTTTTTCCCATGCCTTTGGGATCACTCTACCTTATCTGCTTGAGTTTGCGTGTTACAAAGAAGTAAAATCTTTTGAAGTTTTCTAGAAATATATTATTTTTATGATCTCTCCCAAATGGCTCCTTTTTATCCCGACTTTTTTTTTTCCCTGTGTGTTGACAAGCCTTTCATCCTGGTTGCTGACATTCCTTTTTATATCTTTTGGGTTTATACCATGTTCTTCAGATCTGCTCAACGCAGAGCTGCCAAATACCCTTGCTGTCCCACTGCACTATATATAAGCTGCCTTGAGTCTCAGCAGAGCTTTGTATTTACTCTGGGTGTGTCTGATCTTACAGCTTGATAGTTTTAAGGTGCCTTTCACAGAGATATTCAAGAGTGTGATGGTGGTCTCTTAACCTGCCTCTTATGCACAACTGCTTGTGTTTTTATTTCCTTTACTCATCAGTTATTCTTCCATGAATGCTGCGTTGATTTAGTTTGATTTTTTCCCATACTGAGAGCTTTGTGCTTCTCCAGCTGCCTGCAGCACCCATACAGGTATGCGCTACTCAGTTGGACCGCTGGGAGTCATCAAACCTTATGCAGCCAAGGATCAGCCAAGGCACTGCCCTCCATCCCAGTATGTGGGTTTGTTGTTGATAGGTTCAATGGGTTTTTCACCGTGGTGCAGGTATGACAACAGTCACTGACTTGACTTCCTCATTCCCTGACATTGCTTCCCTTTCTTCTAATTACGATCCTTCTTTATCATAGATAAAATTGAATCTTAGATTGAAATTCCCCAGTGGCTGCAGGTTCCTGTTTCTGGGGAGGGGTTGGCAAAGAACTGTGTGGAGAGGTGAGTGGAGGGGCTGCAGCCCCTAACTTGACTCTCCTGGTGCTTCATCTTAATTGAGAATTGGCATGTGCAGAAAGTGGATTTAAAATTAGCAATAAATTTGGAAAGGATGAGCAGATGAATAGTATTAATAGTAGTGTGATGCAGTATGAAAAAGCTCATGAGTGTTTGGATAAATGTATTTTTTGTAACTTCTTTGTAGCGTTAAACTCCAAAAGGTTCTTGATAAGCAGCAGACAGTGTGAATTGACCCCTGGAATAATTCCTTTCCTCTTTACCTTTCTCTTGACAAGTTGCTCTCTGCCTGTCTTCCTTTATCATTGACACCAAGTGGTCATAATGGGTGGATTTATTTTTCCCCCAGCAGAAATTATTTCCTCGTTTCCTCATCCATTTAAATAGTATTTCCTGGTTGATTCCCTAGAGCTTCTGAGGTTGTCCATTTTCTCTGTGTGCTTACAACGGTCACAACATATAAGTGAAAGCTTGGGTTTCTTCTTGCACTCTAAATGAGAGCAGCAGGGTCTTCTAGGTATCGTTAATGTTGGTTTAGGTAGGGGGAGCCTTTGGGAACCATGGCATTGCTGTGAGCATGGTGGCAACAGCAAAAAATACCACTTGGCAACAGATAAGAGGCCCTGTGTCTTAATGCTTAATTTCTTTTAAAGAAGTTGTTAGTTCTGGCTAAGTTTTAAATTTATGCGATCAGCTCCTTCTTTGTCTTATGTGATTTCATCAGACTCACTTGATGAGGCTGGTCAGTTATTTGCAATTGACTTTGTCAGTTTTGCTTTGTAAGTCCATATGAAACATGGCGAGACTGTTAGTTTTGCCTGTGATATTCCTGATGAAATGTGTTTTTAATACGCTTTGTTTCTGCCAAGTGAACGTGAATGCTCTCTGGATGTTGTGTAGGCAAGCTGAGCCTTTGTGTCAGTATTCACCATGCACAACCCTTCCTTAAAAATCTTACCGCATCTGGGGTCCTGTTTGTCATTTCTTATGGGAACACTTCTCTTCCTTCAGCCACTGCCCTTCTTTGGCTTGGATGTCAGCCACAGAACTCGTGTGATGTCAAACGATGAAAAAGCATTCTCCCAGAAGCTTCGTCTGGCTCAACTGCTACTGAGTGTTTGCACGAATCATGCGTGTTTTCCTCATAAGTTGCACTTGGTTGTGAAGTGGCTGCACACACTTACCTTGTCAGTTGGGTGGATAGTGCAATCTTAAACATCGTGAACAAATCATCTGCTCAGGGGTCCCTGGCAGAGTGGCTGCTGGGCTGCCTTTGGTAATTCCAGTTACAGGGTTTGCCTTGTAAGAAAGAAGATACTTAGGGTGGGGCATTATCCTTGATTTTTGTGTGCATGTCCTTTGATACCAAGCTAGTTGTATATTGGGTCGAAGGCAGCCTGGCCATGCTAAGCTCAGTAACAGTCTGTTAACTTTACATTTTTAAAGGAAGCTAATTTGGTTTTTACTTTTTTCTGGTTTCTGCCTCTGAATAGCTTTTTAAATTTCTCCTTATGAATAGGAAATTATTGCCCCCTTTATAATGATGCCCAAGCTTTCCTTCAGCCTTTCTTCAAGGGCCAGCTGCCTGAATTTCTGCAGGTAATGCAGCGGCACTTTGTTAACTGAGATGCAGCTTTGCAGGAAGCACTTGGGCATTTAATAATTGATTCAGCAAAAGACTCTGTGAGCCAGAGGACCTGTTTCATGCCCTTAGCAAACAATTTCTCCTTCCTCAGGTTTACCTGCAAATCACCTCTTTAACTAGAATGCATAGTACTATGGGCCACGAAAACCAGTAGTGTCTCTGTACATGAATGATTGTGACTCACTTCAACAAAGTTTTCAAACATAGGAGTTGAAGCTTCTTTTGCTTTTCCTTTCAAATTTCAAGATCTGGGTTCAATGCTTATTTTGTAAACTTCTCTTTTAAAACAGTAAAAAAGATTTTTTTAAAATCTTGTTGTTTAAATGCATGACACAATAAATATACAGTCATGGAATCATAAAAATATTTAGGTTGGAAAAGACCTTTAAGATCATAGAGTCCAACCATTAACCCAGCACTGCCAAGTCTGCCACTAAACCATATCCTTAAGTGCCACATCTGTGTGTCTTTTAAATACCTCCAGGAACACTGACTCAACCACTTCCCTGGGCAGCCTGTTCCAGTGCTTGACAAAATTTTTCCTAATATGCAATCTAACCCTCCCTGGCAGAAGTTGAGGCTGCTTCCTCTTGTCCTGTTGCTTGTTACTTGGGAGAAGAGGCCAACACTCGTGTGCCACCGTACTGCGGCTGCACTGTAAAGCCCTGGCATATGCACCCTGCAGCAGGAGTCTCAATGTTACTGTTCCCCGCTCACTTGCCCCTGTGCACAGTCCCCTTGAACTCAGAGATTGTTTTCCAGTTGGCCCAGCTGTCCATGGATGGTGGGGCTGAGTTCGTAGTGCATGTATCAAAAAAAGCATGTAGGCTTTAGGCAGGCTTATTAAAGTCCATGTGAATGTGTGGCTCGTATTGCTAGCCACAGACAAGAAGAAAAGGGTTGTACGGGTGTTACTGGACAAAAAGCTGCACCTTCTCACACTCGGGTAAATAATTTCTTCACTAGAGCATTGAAGTAGTTTGTATTGTAAATCAGTTAGCCTTGGAGGCTACACTATTGAAACGTGTCTACTTAAATATCTATTTCTGAATGGAAAAAGATAGAGGAAAACGTATTTTCAGTATTTTAACAAGTCAACAGATTGAGGCCAGAGAGTGAATGTAAATTACTGAAAATAATTACTCCTATTATCTGTGTGTGCGTGTGTGCATATACATGTATGTACATATATATGTATTATTATGGAAACAGAGAGTTCTTCCATTCTTCTTTCTTGTTATATGAAGAAGTATTTTGTTTAAGTAGTTCCTTACTGGTTTATTTGTATTTTTTTAGTCTGCATTACTGAATCAAAGAGATATCTTAAAAGTGCTCAAATATGTGATGCTGAAAGTTAGCTTCTCTTTCCTGCAGTCCTTGATGCTATGCTTTTCACAGCCTTTTGCCATTTTTTAAAACTTCAGGAGGTCTTTTCCAGTGCACTTGTTTGCAGCACTCTCTAAGGCAGTCGAGTAATCACTGTGATATTAATTTACAGAAACGTTGAAACAAAATCTGCTTTCAAAAATGCATCTGTGGCCTTTGCATAAGGGTGACACTGGTGACATGCTTCCTTTTCTCACTGCTGCTTCCCTGGAGAATTTCCTGCTGGGCTGCCTTATGTGCAATAATTTATTATTGCTTCATATTGTTAACCACCAGTTCTGTTTCTGTGGTGCAGAGAACTGTTCCAAACACGGAAATGAGAAAAGTGCCTAGGTACTAATGAGCAAAGTTTACTCATTCCTCAGTTTTGGGACTTTCACTGCGTCCTTTTCAACTTCACTATTTATTCCCTCTTGGTAAGTAACAATCCTTTTGTTCCTGTGCCGCACAACAACATCTGGAAGCCAAACTATTTGACCTTTTGAATGTTTGTTGTCACCTTTTTATGTATCTGTCAGCACTGTGAACCTTTAAAGCCTGACCTAGAGCCTCCTGAGGTCAGCAGAAGAGTTCCCGTTCTCTTTGGCACATTTTGGATGGTGTCCTGAGAACAGGCAGTACTTCATCCTTTCTAGTGCCCTGTTTATTGCAGCTTGCTGTGTACTATGGACTGAATTCTAAACTATATTGTGTCATTTCTTCGCCACCAATGTGTAATCTAATACTTTTGGATTTAAGTGCTTTTCATGCAATTTTCTATCAAATTGAATATTGTCATGCATATTGAAGAGTGTCACAATGTGTAGCAGGAATGAAACTTTAATCAGAAGTCTTTGATTTATTTTGTATTAAAAGATAATCTTGATGTTTTAAAATAAATTCTACATGACTTGTTTTAACCCTACATTTAAAGGATTAATATATGTCCTTGAAATTTTGGAAGAGTGTTTTGATGTGTATCTATCACCAAATATAGTGAGTGGGTTCTGTGGTGGTGCTAAGTGCCAGTCTGGGCTTGGGGACAGTTTAAAAAGAGACAAAAATGTATAAAATATATATGTATATTTATGCATATATGATAGAATATATGTAGTTTCCTTCCATTAGAAGATAAAATGTGCAACCTTATGAAGTGATTGTTGAAGCTGTGAGGTTCACAGTGGTTTGCTGTCAGCCATGGAGGCAGAGCTGTATGTGAACAAAGGAGTATAATATGTTGTACCATTTGAGGAAGAGCTACAAACTTCTGTGTTGTCTATTGAAGGTATTTAGTGCCAAAAATGGTACTTCAAGATTAGATAGAATACTTATAATTTCTTCCTTTGCTGCATAATGGAATTAAACACATAGAAACACACACAGAGAAACCCATCTATATATACACATATATTTCACATAATGTTAACATTAAATGGGTAATATTTCTTATACTGGATGTAATCAAGGCTCTCCCACCTGAGGTAGCAACAGTGAGGCCTACTAAAGTGCTTAAAAAACCCTACTGAACAACAAGATTCTCCTTTGTCTCTTTTTCAGACTCTTTCTTGTCCTCACCTTTAGTTAAAATTTTACTTTAAAATTTTCAAATAGGGTTCTGTTCTTTGTCATCTTAAGCCCCTTGTCCAAATGTTATCTGTGATGTGACATCAAAGCTCTATGAGCTGTGCTATTCCTAGTACTCTCAGTGCTCTCCTAGTAACAGTACTATTTTTGCTGATATTTTTGCTAGTAAGCCTTTACGCAATTGTTCTACAATACTAATACCATTAGTGGTGCGATACACGTAATGACAAAGCCAGTAAGCCACAATAACATAGTTCTTTTTACAGATGGTTTCCCAGAACTCATGTTGGTCCTGCTTGTTAGTGAGATGTTCAAATTGAAGGAAGATTAGTAGATTTGCTGCCAAAGTCAATTAAAATTTGGTGCTTCAGTGTAGCTTAGCTGTTGTTCAGTCAGATGTCAAGAGCAGATACCTTTAAGGACATGTTGATGAGAAATACTGCATTGTAAAAGATGCCTGAGCTGTAGGAGTGGACCAGTGCATCTTTTTTCTTCTTCCCCTCCCTCTCCTACATAATCTGAGCTGTCACTATTCATACCATGCTGTGGATGAGCAGAAGACCTCTTACTGAATTCAGTGAGCAACTTCCATACTAAATTTTCAGTAGTGACAGTTAATGGTCAGCCTGTGGAGTGTGATGGAAGCAAGGTCATAGGGGCTGGTGAGGAGCAGGTGTAAAAGTTACCTGTACATTAATGATAGGAACCTCAGCAAGTAACAAAAGGAGTTGAAGATGTTTAGTTTTGATTTTGCTTACCTCACTGCTTGGTTAGATTTTATGACTACAACATTAAAATCAATAGTTCCAGTTTGAAAGACTGACTGGGGAAAACAGGGTGGTTCCCAGTTGTGGAATATCTAAAAAATGTAAAAGAAAAGTATGATCTTTAAGCATGTCGGTTGTGCAGGACCTTTGGAGATCATTTCATGCAGCCTCCTGTTTGAAGCACGACTGTTTCCAGCACTGTCACATCAGCCATGGCTTTCTCTATCAGAGTCTAGAAAACCTTCAAGGACAAGAGTTTGCACAGCCTCTCTAGGTGACCTCGGGGAGTGGTGGAGCTGCCAGCCTGCCTTCATTCACAGGCAAAATGGAGCGTAGTTAATTCGAGTTCTGTCTGCAGAGACATGGAGATTAAATGTGGAATTAATTTGCTTAGCGGGATTTTGTATAAGTATGCCTCCTCTCTTTTCCTGACAGGGCTATAGTTTTTGTTGCTCTTCTGCTCTGGTTTAGTGTGCTTAACTCCTGGTAAGACACTTGCCTCATAAGCACATGATATTCTCATGAATTTTATTGAATACCAACCCAAACCAATCTTAAAATAGCTGTAAAATGAGTTTAGAGTTCATCAAAAGGACCTAAACTAGTAGCATTTTTAGGACTCCACTTTTACTAAAGTTAACTAATGATTACTTTTTTCAGCAGTCTGTGATTTTGCAGGTTTTCAGGTGACAAATTGATAATAGCAAATTACTAACCTCATAAACTACATAAAATCAGCTATTGGAATGGCTGCAGTAAAAATGAAATTGTTTAGTACAAACAGGAGCTGAGGAGAATATTCACATTCTTGCTTTAAGCTGTGCTCCCTAAATCATTGCTGGGCAGGTGAGGGTACCTCCAGAGGGCCAGTCAGTGTTGTGATGAGGTAGGAGTTGGACTCCTACCTGTTGAGAGCCTCATGGTGTGGGTGTGAATATGCTCCACTTCTGCCTTTCTATGTGTACTACTCATTTTGTACTATTATGTTTCATCCTGCTGCTTTTATGGTGTTACCTGGCTGTTCCAGAATGATACTGTGGATCTCCTATCAGCAATGTTTTCTGACTGGGTGGAGAGCCCTTACACCTCACTGCTTCAGCTGTCCAAATCAGAACGGTGATTGTGCTTATCCATGGAGAGAGGTGAGATCCTCCAAACAGTGACTCAGAGGAGTGGGATGACTTAGCCTGAATTAGGTTGTCGTTCTGACTCACTTTCCAGAGGAGCTTCTTTCTCTCCATTTAATACAGCAAGAGCCTTACAGGTGGAAGCTAGATGATGTATTCCCTTTCATGTCTGTCAGCAACTTTCATTAATACATAAAACACCCCTGTGCTACAAGACTGGTGATGAAAAGAAGACCAAAGAAACATGTAGGGGGTTAAAAAATGTGGAGCGGATGGGCAGATTGGGAGGTTCTCCTAAAAAAAATAATCTGAAATGCCCTTGCTGGTACCCTCACCATCAATAACCAGCTCACAGTGCACCATCCTGGCAAAGCCATGGTTACCCAGACTGACAGATCCTGGGATGAATAGAAAGGGAACCTTCAGGTAAAAGTCAGGAAACTTGTTTTGCCTTGGTACACTGAATATTTAAAAGTTCATTAGAGGTCCATGTTTAATTCTGGAATCCACATTTGTTAGTAGAAATGCAGAGTATGTACAGCCTGAACGTTGGTCAGGGGAACCTTAAGAAATGGAAGTGGGACAGTGGAATAGGGGTCAGGTGGTGGGGGTGGACAGTTCAGATTCATAAAAGTGCATAGCTCAATCTGGCAGCTGGGAGGGAAAGTATAAATAAGTCAGCAGTTCCTCAGCAAGAGCATCATTAATTATTTTGATTCACTATATAAGGACGTTGTATATTTGGTATTTCTTGAAGCCTTTAGGAAAAGGCAGTATTTTTCTAAAGGAGGTTCTGAGACATGTTCCAGTGAAACTTCTAAAGCCTCTGTGCCCAGAAAATGAGAGAAAATCAAGTCACAATGTATGGCCTTAAAGTCTACGAGAACAATGTTTTTGTCAGTTGTTAAGAGTATTACTATCTTTAACACTGTTGTTTATACTTTACTATTTGAAAGCTGGTTAGTGCATGCAGATGTCAGAGTGCTCTGAGCAGCTTTCCCAGTTGTTTGTACAAGGAGAGCCTGCCCAGTGCTCGGCTTTGAAACTTGGCAGGCACGTCTGGTCTGGGAGAGGGGCTGGACACAGAGCTTCAGTGATGAAATCCGGCTGATGTTCAAAGGGAAAACCTACTCCCAGAACACTCTGAGGCAGCCAATGTGATAAAAGACACCATGAATATGGCTAAGAAAGCAGTGAAAGTTGTGTGTAATAAATTTACATTTTTCCCTCTTGTGCAAGTAAATAATACAGATGACATCAGTAGTATGGACATTCACAGCTATTTGCCAGCTTTCTCTCTTCCATCTCCCTGATGCTCACGTGCCTGAGAAGCTGAATCAGGTCTGTCTATATTCCTGAGAAGTCTGGACCTGAAATCCTTCCTGGGGCAAAACTCTTGCTGAGTTACAGGACTGAATCCTTAACTGACCTTGCTGAAAACTACATTCACACCATGTCTGCAGCAGAAAGTGAATCCCATTGTGGGCTCATCTGCTCCGGCTACCCCATTGCCTACTTTGGAGATAGATTCCTTATCGTGGCCCATTTCTGGGCAGATGAAGGTCACCTCCTTCTGTCAGAGCTGTCAGCAGGTGTTTGGAGGAGCCTGCAGGTCTGCAGGAAATACTGAGCCCAGCTGCCGCAAACGCATCCTTCCTCTGGTGAGTGAGATGCAGAGGTGGTTGCTGCAGCGGTGAGCGGGGCAGACAGTCGGGCTGTCTGTGGGATGGAGGGGGCATCCCCTGGATGTGCAGTCAGGGCCCACAGGGCGGTGTGCTGCTCATCTGTGGGTAGTTCAGCTGCAAAATTAAATACAATTAAATAGCATGTTAAGGCTTCGGTAGCAGGGAAGAATGAAGATAAGTGCAAGCAATTTGGTTTGCACTGAGCAGTTGGATGGAACCTCAGTGTTCACCAGGACTTCTCCTTGTGCCAGAACAGTGAGTTGCAGATCTGGTGGGAGGTGGATCCCCTCAGTGTACAGCAAAGCTTTGTTTGCATTTGGTCATGAGCACCAGTATTTTGTATGCAGCTGTTCTGTTCTGTGGTAGTAAACATTTTGACTTCAAAAGGCTGACACAGAAAAATGTTTCTCTGCAGCTTGCCCTAGATTTGGAAAATTTATAATTTTGTTCACATTTCTGGCTAATACTAGGTAGAAGGAGTAGAAGTTATACATTACATTAAAAATAACAAATGAATAGAGGAGAGAGAGTACAATAAAATCATTAATTTACTTCAGCTCGAGTGGGAATGCTTACCTGGTTATTGGTGTGTCTAAAGGTCACAGGGGATATGAGTGGAGAACAGCTGTTCTTCTTTGTGTCAGGCTCATTTGTTCCTTTAATAAATGCCCCATTGCAATGAAAGCTGAAGTCCTTAAGGGATGACATGAGGATATGTAGATATGACATAAACTGATCATATAGTGTCACCAGTGTGGTATCAGAGGTAATGGTGGGGGGATGGTAATTAAAGTATTTTTTAAATGCTATTTTTGTATGCTTTCTCTAGCTAGCCTATTCCCTTATTGCAGTGAGTTTTTGGTTTTTTTAATGCCCTAATTCTTAACGCTTTTAGTTTAGTTCTTTCCTTGTTTAGAGGTTCTATCAGCTCCTGAGGTTCTTCCAGGTAGCACCTCTATAGTTTTGGGAGTTATTTTTACATAAAGTCTCCCATATAAAACACATCTGTGAGGTGTGCAAAACCTGTGCAGATCTTACAATGATTTTATTGGTGGAGAGACGGAGTAAATAGTTGTTTCTTGTCTTTTTTTAAAAAAAAAAAAACAAAACACAATGTTTTGAAATTAATGCCACATAGAGAAACTTCTAAACAATTAAAAATAAACTGCATGAACCTTAACTTTTTCCTGAATATATTTGATTATAAATGTTTGTGTGCTTCCAAAGAGAAGATGCTTTGGATATAGCTGAAGGAGCTGCTTAAATGCAATTCAGTAACTGACTCAGCTGTGCAGATCCACTGCCCTGTAGGTAGCATTCACTCGCCCTGCAGAACAGACTCTGAACCCCTGAGAAAAGGAAATGGGCGCTGGTCTGGGAGGAAATTGCTGCCTTCTCTCTTCTGTGCCTTGAGTTATATTGCAATGTTGATGGAAATGGAAAGGACAAAAAGTAAACTAAAATCATGTGAGCAACAATCCTGCTTTAGTCAGGATGAATGTGGGGATGGGCTGAAAAACTTATTAGTGGTTTTCGCTTTCCTGGTATATTTCTAGGGACTAATTCTGCGTTGCAGAAGGCAGCAGTGTGATGGCAAAAGGCTTGTAGGATTAATTGAGCTGATCTGAAGGAATGAAATATGATTAAACTGGATTAGGTTATTTGCACCATTACTGCCCTTTGTGCCTTGGGAGGTAATTCTGGCAGAAGGCTAGGCTGCCCTCGTGGCTTGGCATCATGTCTGGCACTTCGCAGGAGCCTGGGCAGCAGCGCTTCAGGCTGCTGTTAAGTGCTAATGCATGTAACATGCCTTGGACGGTCAACACCTAGAGGTACTTTGCTCAGCATTGGAGGCAGGACATGGAGAAATGAGAAGCAGAACATCGGAACAAATAGGTGAGGGCAGAGTAATTGGCCAGGCATGAAGGAAAACTGGTTCACAGGAAAGCATGAGGTTCTTCTGCTGTACTGGGGGAGCAGTAGTTAACACTAGCAAAAGCTTCTCTTTCCTGCAGAAGGCAGGCAGGTGGGTAGGGGGTTAGATAGTTGTGGGGTACCCCTTTTGTCTCATAAATGCACAGTCACATACTGACTTTTTAAACAATCTGCCCATGCAAAGCTCATTGCAGGATCAGACTTGACGTGTATTACGAACAGGGTGGAAGCGGTAAGTGCAATATGGTCATGCAAATTATTTGGCTCAGTTACAGGTACCTCTGAGTTTCGTGTTAGGTAAAGATAATGCACTGGGAGAAGAGGGCAAATGCATAATGAAGATGGCAATTTTCATTTTGTCCTGGGAAAGAGCAAACAATTACATTTCTCCAGGAGAGTAAATATTCGAGGTTTCCCCGTGTCAGATTAGCCTGTTTGGTTTTGTTGTGTATCTCTAAAACCACCATGACTTTTAGGGGAGCTGTGATTACTCAAGATTACAGGAGATGTGACTAGATGAAGGGGATGCTTAATATGTGGATTGCACCTGGGCTCAGACTTCTTGCTTTGCATTTAATTGTTAAGAGCTGGAGTGTTTGTATTCCTGGAGGCCAGGAACGCAGGTCTGTTCCCGAGGTGACTGCTGATGCCATGAAGCGCTGGTGTGGCCCCAGAGGAATTTGGCTTTAAACAAAAGCAGTGTGTGCATAGCACACCCTCTTCAGAACGAGGTACCTCACAGCCACTTGTCAAGAATGGAAGAGCTCTGTGATTGTGGTTGCTTTAAAAGGAAAAACAATTTTGAGAAACCTTTATTAATTCCAGTTAAATGACAGTCCTGACTTTGTGCGTATGGACTGTTGGTCGTTCTCTTTTTGTTCAGATAAAAATATATCTGGAAGGAGAGCACGAGGCCCATGCTTGCTTTTCATCTCGTGTGCACTACACAAGCCATCTTTCTGTCTCATATGCAATCCTTCATGCTGTAATATTCCCTAGCCTAGCTAAGCCAGAATTTATTCTAGATCTGAGTTTTCATTATGTAGCCCCCGCTTTTGTATTTTGTCGGACTTAGTGAAACAAGCACTTGCCATTTTAGTCTGCCAGAAGGTATTTGGGACTTCTTCACAAAATGGGAGAAACTAGTAACTTTTCACCAGGTTTCAGAGCCAAGGTTGTGCCTATCAGGCAACTGACTGTAAACAGTTGCAGTCCAAACACTTTTTTTTTTAAATTCTGCTAACGTTCATGTTTTTATTAGTTAGAAAGTTTGATGTTTTCCCTTATCTTTTCAGATGACACTGGCTGCCCTAGTAGCCAGTCAGTATCTCCAGTTAAGACTCCTTCTGATGCTGGAAACAGCCCCATCAGTTTTTGCAATGGTAGTGATGGAGACTTCTCCAGGAAGAAATTCAGTCCAGGGACAATGAGTGAAGGGAACCCACAGCTGGCTCGATATAAGAAGGAGACAAAAACAAGCCTTGTAAAGCCCGGTGAGTATAGTGTAGTTTCTTTCATTTCTTCAATTACACTTTCTAATTAAATAGTACATCTGTAGGTGTCTACATACATTGTTGTGCTGCCTGTGATACCATTAATGCTGATAGCAAATAAAAAAAATTAAATAGCTGGGTTCTTTCTGTGGAGCCACCTGCAAAATTTGAAAACACTATCAGTATTAGTGTTTTCATGGAAATATAATTAATTGATGTCTTCACTTTCTTTTGTGAGGCTCAATGGTGATGTCAAATAACTGAAATGGATTTTATCCTCTTTCATGATAATTGCACACATATTTCACTGGCCAAAGATAAATGACTCTTACCATCAAAGCAAAGAATTATAGTCTGCTGATGCTGTTAGATTTATTGTTGGATCCTGCCTAAAGTTCACACTGCCAGGCTGTGATAGCTCTGGGATGCAACATGTCAAACTAAGGCAAGATAACAGGCAGCCTGCATGTGGGGGTTAGGCAGATTTAGAGCCATGCTGCACTGGCTGAATCAAGAGCATGTCTCCCAGTGCCTCAGGCAAATGGGCCACCTCAGGCCATCAACTGAAACATCACCTGCTTGTCACACGTCCAAGACTAAATATCCTGGTGTGTCATTGACTGTTTTATATATATAAAATATATATATATGTTATAAATGTTTTAATGAGTAGATATAAAATATTTTTGTGATTCATGTGCAGGCAGCTCTTGATTACAGATGGTCAGGATATTTGTGCTGTTATTTAATTAATCGTGGAGACAGAGAGGGTTTTGACCCTGGACAGACCCAGCAGCATGGTTTATGAGCTCAGGTACCTCCTGGCTATACTGTTTCCAGAGTCATTTTACCTCTGGAAGCAATTTAGATACTTCCATGAGGAGCCAGCTCAGATTTGACAGCACCACATTTAATCCAGAAATAGTAGAGAATCTGTTACAAAAACTCCTCACTGGCTTGGTCACTGAAAAGGCTGATTAAATCTGACTTACCACTATCCCTGCAAGTTCTTCAGCTCAGTTCATAGCACTGTGTTAGTTGAGTGTACCCAGTCTCCCGTTGCTCTGCATAATGGATGATAGATAATGTTTTTTATCTAGTTTTGTTTTCTGTTCCATTAAAAGCAAGGAACCTAATGCAGGCAGAGTGTGGTGAATGTGCAAATGGCAGTCAAACCTGCAGCCGTGGCTACCGCAGCCATTTTGTATGTGAATATGGATGTAGCTTAGCAAAATGTGGATAAAGAATTTTTTTTTCTGCTGAAGAGTCCTATACACATGGAAAACTGTTATGCACGTTTCAATAAATTACTTCATTGTTTTCGATGGTTACACTTAGATTTACCTATAATATCAAGTCATTAGCCTTTTGCAGTAATAGTCAGATGTCATCTTCATTTTAGTTGATGGTATTATTTCAAATCTTCGAACAGACTTAGTTTAGGTATTTAGGTATTCTTGTAGGCAGGCCATTCTGTAGCTCTGGATACCCCTGCACTGATTGATCTGTAAGGTTGGAAAACTTGTCTCAATACTTCAAGCGTATTGCTCCTGAGATCCATCAGAACTCTGAGAACAGCAACTAGGTCTGATTTACAGAGTACTTCTATGTTTCTCCTGCCAAATATGTCACCCTTTTTTGGTGGAAGGTTGTCAAAAACCACATGGTAGTCAGTGTGAGAGCCAACATAGGTGAGGGACATGCTTGAATGGAGAGCGTGCCAGGGGACAGCTGGGGTTCATCTTTATCACTGTTGGCCACAGGGATTAATGTAATTCTTTCCCATTGCTATCTCTTGGCTTCAGGTAGATCCAGTCTCTTCTCCATGACCTACTTGCGCTTGAATTTCTGGTGACTAAGTCAGGAAGATCTAGCCCTTGTGCAAAGAGGAGGCATCATCATGTAGCAAAACATGCATGGAGTAACAGGGGAGCAGTAGAAGGGAAGTGGGATGTGGGAGGAGAATAACAGCAATGTGTCCTTGTCATACATAACCTAGTTCTGCATACAGCTGGATATCTCAAGCTACAGTGCAAAAGGAGTTGTACATAATATATTTCTGTCTACCAGAAGCCCTTACTGATTTATGGAGATAATCTCTACTCATATTTATCTGAAATGTCATGTCATAATGACTACATAGCAGGAACCAGACATGGGAGACAAAAATCCAGCCCACCACTATCTTTTACAGACTGTGTCCTGTGCTACATTTTTGTAGGCAACTACATCAGTCAGTGTGCACCTTCAAAATGCCTGTCATTTTGCTGGAAATTTATCTGTTTCCAGGATTGTTTTCTTGGAACATGCTGAATCTCAGAAGTAACACTCACACAAATATTTAGATAATTCAGGAAATGTCAGAGTGGGATAGCACTGAGAATGAACCCTGGGATGGTTTTAGATTGTTCCCAAGCTCCAGTGCTTTTCTGCTACTCAAGCAACATCACATCATCTTTCTTTTCTATGCTTCAAAATATGAAATACAACATAGCTTGTCTTTCTATAACAGCCTAAGGCATTGTTATATGGATCTAGGTCATCTTCATCTCTTGAAGTATTAACAAAGTAGATTTGGATATCATTCATAATTTATGTTGTTTGCATAGTGAACCATACTTAATCCTGAAATGCATTATCACTGCATCTTGCTAAACCTCTGAAAGATTTATAATCATCAGGAAATTATTCATTTGGGATAGTTGGTAATGGGTTTTGTTGTGCATTAAATCTGAATCACAGTGGTGTTATAGGTGAATTTGGCATAAAATCTGTGCCTGCTTTCCCAGGAAAGAATGGAGAGGATAAGGAACATTAAGGAAGATATATAACATCCACTCCAGTTACAAGCCTTTTAATTTCAGAATTTTAGAAGTTGTTCCTTCTTTTGGATGTGATTCATCTATGCAATATTAAAAGCAATAGAAAATGTGTTGTAGCAAATGCCCTCGCAAAAAGGCACAAACTGCTTAATTAACACTACTCTTAGTTTTGTGTGAAGACACTGTGCTGAATCCTACAGTTTCTGTAATTGAATAAACAGGAGCATAAAAATTTCTACATATTCATGTTCTTGGTGAACTCCTTCTGCAAAGATGCATCCTGAATTCCTCCTGCTTGTGTCCACATCTTCTTGAGGATAGTGGGAACTATTTTTCTTGCTTTGATAGCCTTTCTCATCTCATTTTTTGACTTCCATTAGAATGCTTAGTGCAAAGATTCGAAATCTAGATCTGCAAGCTGCAAAGTACTGATAAACTTCCAAAGACATGTAGATAAAGAAGGGAATCTTGGGCAAGAGTTGTGTCAATAACTTCTAAAGGCTTGCCTGTTTAAAGTAACAGAGATGTACTTGTATTTACATCTCTGTGAGCATCGTAATTTGAGAAGGGCTGATCAGCTGGTGCCATTCAGTATTTCTGCCAAAAGTTCTGGTCTTTCTTCTTGCTTTTGGTGTCATGGGTGCACTTGGGATAGTTTACTGAATGAGCTGAGCTTACCATTGGAGCTGTCTCTCAGAGCCTGTGGAATTACTGAAGTTTCACGTAGAATTATTAAGACTTAAGATTAAGACTGTCCCAGACTTACTCATTTTGCACCTTCAAGAGTCTGCAAAGTAGAGTTGTGAGCAGCACTGCATGAAAGGAGACCTAGGTGAGCCACAGTAAGGTTCATCTCCCAAACCTTGTAGAGATGGGCTGGCTGGCTGTCATTCACAGCTCAATTCAGTAATAACCATTCCAGGTAGCAGCAGACTATGCAAAAGAAGTTATTCTTTTTCACTGCTGATAAAACAACTGGCTATCTGTTACAAATCTGGCTAAAATAGTAACATTTTGGATTACAGTGTGGTTGAACTGCTATGACATATTTCAAGAAGGGTGGTCTTGAGAATTCAAATATTAAAACGTTGTTCTGTTTCAATTAATGGTAAAACCTCAGAGGCTTTCACCACACAGAATACCTATGTCTGTTGGACAATATGCAATGAGCACAAATTGAAAAACATGAAATTACATCTAAACACAAGAAAAGATTTTTTTTTTTTTTTTTACTGTGACGGTGGTCAGACACTGGCACAGGTTGCCTGGAGAAGCTGGAGAATCTCCATCCATGGAGATTCAGAACTCATCTGGACATGGTCCTGGGCAGCCTGCTTCAGGAAGTTGTACTATGTGGCCCCAAGAGATCCCTTCCACCCCCAGCAGTTCTGTGATTACTGCCCTATCTTTCATGTTCATGTACTGCCATTTCATTTATAATGAGTTCATAGAAATTAAGTTATTAAAAAAGTAACTTTTAACAATTGCTATTCAATTAAAAATGTCATTTAACTTTGAGTCTTAGTAAGTAACATTGTACCCAGCATGTGTTGCCAGTATGATTTTTTTCTACTTCTTTCTATTTTTCTTGACAGTGAATCCATCAAGTCATGGGTGAATGAGCCTTGGGGTAGGATGTCCCAATCTGCACAGATTAATCTTTGAAGCCTTTAGAACTCTTAGGAGTTTTAGGAGAGACAGGTAGGGCAGACTGTATGGGCCTTAAATTGGTTGTGACTGCTCAGTAGGTGCAGGTCCTTTTTTAATCAGCATTGGAGCTGCTGATGGTGAACAAAAAGGAGGTAAGGGAAACGATCCTGGGTAATTGGGAATATTCTGGTTAGAGCTAAATAAGATAAACAAATCAGAGAGGAAATGCAAGTGTTGGCTGCAAACTATGTCTAGCTCTTAAAAATGTCTAGCTGTTAAAACATAATGTTCTTCCTACTGTTCTATTTTATTATTATTTATTGTCCTGTGTGTGAAGATTACATTCCCAAATGCCCAGGAACTTATTCTTGGGGGCACCCTGTGCAAGCAGAGAGTAGTGGCTGGTTAATCCATTACTGTAAAATTAGCAGTTAAGTTTATCCATATTGCTGCTTTACTTTCATATGTGTCTGTATTCTAGAGGCAGTCACTTTGGTTATTTTAAAAACGAAACAACAACAACAAAAAAAAGACAGATTATATTACTGACATCTGGCTGTATGATTTTACAGCTCTTTTGTCAGTTTGCTCCCTCTCTTCAGTATGACTGTGTAGAAATAATACTGGCTGACTCTGATATATATATGTATGTATGTGCTTCACCTGAAAAAGAGACAAGTTGGTAAGTTCTGTGAGAGAATTGTCTTAGAGGTAATTCAGGAAATACGCTTCACTCTCAAGAGCTTCACTTTTCTGATTGCAGAAGAATGCAATGATAGGACTTGGTTTTATCTTGAGAAAGCTGATAAAATATTAGAAAAGACATGTTTTACTGGTGCATTTATCCAAGAATATTGTATCTTGTATTTGCAGGGCTTCTGTTCATTCTCTGTACTGAATTTCTGTAAGCAGTGGGAGAAGATAATGGAACTGTTGTCCCCGTTGTTCAGGAACAATGGTACAGAATACAAAACCCAACATGTTAACTTGAATAGGTCCTATGGCATGCAAAGAGATTCATTGTTCTTTATAACTACTAGTTGGTACTTCTACCTCTTATGTTGAAACACTTTTTTAAATGCTGGTGGTGTACTATGTATTCTAACACAAAGTCACACTGTTTGGTTGTTTAAAAAACAGACAATGGAAAACCTGATTACTGAAATCAATTGGTGGCTTGATTTTAAAGGCAGAATCACACAAAGGTGAGAGCACTGAGAAGACTGGTGGCCTCTGTAATGTATCTCTCTTTTTGCTATGACTTACTTAGCAGTACATTATAACCCACATTCCAAAACTGCACCTTTTTGGAGAGAACAAGGGTATGTCAAAAAGCATATAACCCGGTTACAAATACAGGTTTTAATCAGAGTACACCATGTTCCCATCCTGCAATTACTCATAACCTTACTGGTGCAGTGAGACTGAAAAATTCATGCTTCCATTCCTGGGAATGTTCAGATGATTAAATATGTGACTGGTGTCATTTGCATATGAATATGAAATTAAGAAATTAGCTACACCTGGTTCAGTGTACTTTAAATAATTGGTCATAGAACAAAATAAATGTTCTGAAGGTGGGCCAAGGAAGTAAGTTGGTAGCAAACGATGGAGGATCTTGCCTATGACCGTAAGTTCTCCATATATTTGTTGGGTTTTTTTACTTCCTTGAAGTATTTGAATTAATAATAAGTAATCTCCTGATGTTGGCATGTTTATTGATAACTGTAGAGCATAACTCCTCTGAGGGGTGCAGAGGAACTTGCCGGTAAAAAGAGGAAAAGCAAAAGCCCTGGTTCCCTGAGTAGCTTAAAGCAGCTGAGGATGGCTTTAACGTAAGCATTAGATTTTTAGAGCAGCTCGATATTTGGCAGAAAGCAGATACACAGTGGTCTATTACTTGTGCTTCTGGAAGGCTTTCCATCTGGTTTTTAAAACATCACCCTGACAATAAAAAGGGAGGAAGCACTTGAGCATGTGCCATCTTTCTCAGATGTAAGCACATGCTTCAAATGCTTCATATCTGTCCCACACCCGAGAGCAGCCAACATAACCATCCAGACATTCACATCCAATGGTATACAACATTTATTTCCTGTATGGTTTTAATCTCACTCTTTTCCCTTTCTAATATGTGCACTTCATAATTTTATTTGGGACAATAAAGTTTCTAAGGTCTTTCCTAACACAGAGTCTAACGAATACAGTTGTGGCAGTTTTCAACTGTATTCCTTTTTCTCATTTACTTTCACTTTGCTTCCTTCTCTTCACCTTTCCTTCTGAGCCCATACAAAATAGCCGCTGCTGAGTTTTCAAAATAAAAATGTTTCCGGATAATAATTCTGTATGCACTGAGAACTCCTGCATATTTTACTGGTGGGATCCACTTTAATTTCACGTCTGTTGCTATGGAGCTGTGTAGATTTGTTTGCTTGACCTGCCAGCACAGGGAGTTATTAAGGATTCTATCACCATGGGTACTGGAGGACCGGGGTGTGCTTCACAGGGAGATGAACATGCACGTCTCGCCTTCCAGGAGCAAGGATGCTATGTCTGGGTTCAAGCCCATGCTATCCTCAAAGCTTGCATCCTAGAATTGGGCATGGGCATCTCTCTGCAAAGGTTTGGTCTGTTGTAGCAGTCAGTGCTGTGAGGTCTGGTGGATGGTGGTGGGGTGGAGGTTGCTGTTGGGGGGTCCATTATTTGCAGAGCCCAGCTCTCCCCACATGCTTCAGAATGTCTGCGTCCCTGTAGCAGTTTTAGCATGGTCCTTCCCGGTTGGGTCAATGGACCCAGTGCAGCCAGTAGATCACATTGGAGCTCTTCTGTCTGGCATGAATCCCTTGGGTTTTGTGATTCAGAAGAGATGACACTTGAACCTACAGGTCTCCTTGGACAACCTTCAGGAGCTGTGGACTGCAGATGGGGACTGGCTCTATTCCTCTGGTCTGGTGACTGGTCCCATTGCTCACAGGAGGCGGAACAGCTTTAGCAGGTGAACCTGCCATTTCCCTTCTGGGGATTACAGGAGCTGTTTCAGAGGTGAGTGAGGTGTGAATTCATGGTCTTGAGCCAAGCTGGATAGAGCAGAGATGGCCTGTGATTTATCTGACCTCAATTCCATACCAGTGTAGTAGTTGTAATTGTCTCCACCTGCACAAGTGCACTGAGGTCCTGTTTTGTTTTAAAGGAGATATAACAAATAAAATCGGTTACTCTAATCTAGTGTGCCATCTTTCTGACTTTAAGATAAGATAAACAGTACCTCGAACATGCTGTTTATGCTGACTGACTTCCATTGACTCAAAATGGGGCTGAGATTGGCTCGGACATGGGTGTCTGCATTGGAGACATCCATATTTAGTCAGGTGAATCCCATCCCATCTCCTGTGTTCCTCATCAGGTCTCTGATAATTCTGCTGTCAGCCCATATTGAAGCCAAGTCCAGCCTCTGTCTCTTATTTCTCTCTTATTTTCAGATGGGGTTTTTTTGACAGAAAGTAAAGGCAGTCTTAGACATTCAGTTGCAGAAGAAAGTTTGTGTTTGAAGATCATGTGTGGATCTTCAAGTAGGTCTAATTAGACGCCTTCTTCTCTTCTGTTCATCCCTGATAACCTTAGGCACTCTCTGTCTGTCCTGTTTCTGAGGACCGCTGCCCAAGGTGCCTAGCATAGCAGAGGGAGATTCTGTGTCTCTTTTTTGCACTGTGAATTCACAGGAATGAAGTCTTTTTAGGACATAAGCTAACTAAATCACACTGAAGTGAAAAAAAAAAAAGTGCTCTATAACTTCCAAGAGATAATACTGGAATATAACCAGAATATAAATATTTTGAGCAAAAGATGTTTAAAAGGTTAAGTAAAAATTACTAGCATAGGACTGTTTATTTTTTTACTTTGGATTTATATATATTTTAGATCTAAACTTTGAATTTAAAAATATGTGCTTGAATTGGTGTGCAAAACATGTTTAAATAGGCAAGTGTTTCTTTGAAACAAGAACAAGCAAAGTTCTTTTTGTTCAGAAGACTCTCAGGCTGCCACAAGGGCCCAGATGTCACACCAGAAATGGAGGATCCAAAAAAGAAGCCAGCAAGTTGCAAAGGAGGAATTGGCAAGTGAAAGGTGAAAGCCTAAGTCCTACCTGTCTAGACAGTGACCCGTCCTGCTGTGAGCTGGTGGCACAGGCCACCTGCAATTCAGGGTCTTGGGCACAAATCTTCTGCAGTCAGGTACTTATCTCCTTCCTTGCTATACAAAAAAACCCTAAACCCCACCATGAATAAAAGCAATCTCTCTTACTTATTTCAGCAAAGGGAAAATAAACTTATATTTAGGTCTGTTTGCAACTCTTTTGGAGGGTGCACTTGAGCACAAAGGAGAAGAGTGTCCTAATACAGGGCTGCTGGGCATGCTGAGGGGACGCAGGGAGTCTGCTCCCAGGGAACCTGTTCCACTTTGTTTAATTTAGTAACTGTTTTATTGAGGGTTTAATGCTGAGTTCCCAGCAGGCACACCATAACTCCTTCCTTTCTCTCTCTCTGGCCCGTTAATTGTTCCAGTACTGCTCCAGATGTACAGAGAGCGTGACAGCCACCGTTAAAGGAGCCTCTGACCTGAGGGTGCCTGCAACCTCGAGCCGAGTGTTGCACTTGGTCTGTGAGAGCACCACTGCTCTCTGACTGCAAACTGAAGTGAGTAGGCCATGCGGACATAGGAATTTTGCAGAGAGCGCCCGGGCTGCTGGACAGGGTGAGACCTGTGCCAGCCAATTCATCTTTCAGCTCCAAATACATTTTGATACATATGCACTTCTCCCGGGGATTACGGAGACGTGCTCCTGCATCTGGGAAAGACAGCTGAATGCCTGGCGTAAGAAGGGCACTGGGGTTTAGAGCTCAGAGTGGGGGCAGGTATGGAAGATGGCGACAGATGTGATCTTCAGTCAAAAAAAATTCTTTTTGTATATTCAAGCTGGGTTTTTTTCTCTCCTCTGCTAATCCAGAGTGGAATATGAGCCAAAAATAGAGAAACCGATGCTATACACACTGCACTCTCTTAAGTATTTGTTTTAAAATGTGTGTGAGGTCTAACTAGAAGGTGCTTTACAATTTGTTTATTTAATGCAGTGAATTTTATGCTCCTTCTGCCTGTTTTCTGTGGTTTTCAGCCCAGTTCACCTCCACAGAAAGAAATACTGTGCATACGAAGGAGGCCATTATGAATCTTCCCTTAGGAGATTTTTTTTGTGTGTGTGCTCTGCTTTTAAATTACAAACTGTATTATTTATGCCAATGTCTAAAATAGCTTTCTGATTCCCCAGTTAAAGTATTCTGAACCTACTCCAGCTACATTTTACTATGCACAACTCCCACTAACCATCAGTTTTTATTTCAAGTCATTTTGTGAAATAACACGCATTGCAGCCAGAATCCTGTGTTGCTGTTACATGGGTTCCTATACAGTTCTCCGGCTGTATTCCTTCTCCCCATGATAAATAGTGTTTCCAGTATTCATTTTTATCTTAGAATACACAAATTGCATTCCCTTAATCTCCCTTCATAAACAGTGTCCTGTAATCCTGTTATTATTATTGACCTTTTTTGGAATTCCTCCAAGTTGTTAATGCCTTTTGAATGAGAATCCTGGGTTTTAAACTGTTTTCTGAGCAATGTTTACTGAAGAATTGATAGATTACTTCCTTTTCTATTTTCCTTTACATCCCCTATTTCTTTTTTGTCTGGCATCTTACTAGGTTCAAAGTGGAGCTATGCGAATAACTGATTTGGGGGTTTGCTGCCAAATCAAAACATTAAAGGAAACCTTTGTTTCAAACCAAACAAAGACAATATTCAATCTAAAATACTTAGAATGTTTGGGGAGATTTTTTGTTGTTTTTCCCCCTTTTTAAAAGAAGAGAGAAATTTTCCAGTTTTCAAAATTGAAGTATATTTTTAAACAGAAAGTAGAAAATTATGGTTTTCCATTTTCTGGCCATGTTTGACTTCAAATAGTAAATAGTTTCAGTGTTCTCTGAACTTTGTTTTTTGGTAACCAAATCACTACCTAAAATTTTTTATTTCCCTCAGAGTGATTACTTTAAATAACTTTTTGAGCAGTATTGAGTGGATATGTCTATATATTCCTTGCATTTATAAATCTGTATTTATACATAGGCATGGGAAGCTAAGGGAATGTCTCTGTTTTAGTCCTGATAATCTCACTTACTTGACTTCACTGTGGTATAAAGGTAAGTTGGTTGTTACTGGGCTCAGCAGTAGAAACTCAAGCATAAATAACTAAGCAGGTCTTTGCAGATAGTGGTGACATTTTCAATGCTTGGCCTGTTTAAGCAGTGGTATTTTACTTGCTTTTACATACCTAGACACCTAGGTGTCCTGATGAAGCTGTGGTTTAGATGCCTTTGCTCTGTTTTGGTTCTCACTCGAAGTTACAATTCTGAGCTCACGAAGAGCCTCGGAGAAAGGGCAAATGCATGTCTAGTCTCTGTTCCAATGAAGAAACCACAATTAAAAATCATAAAACAAAACCCAGTTGCTAGAAGAGCAACTAGATAGAGGTTGCCCAACTTTGCCCAAAACTTTAGATTGTAGAGCTTAGTTTTCTCAGGTGTGTCAGGTGCAGGGGCTGGGGAGACTCCTGATGGAGGTGGGAGCCGTGGGAAATTCAGGCCTGTTTGGATTTCACCCCTGTAGCAGGGGGTAATGAAGACAGGCATCTCAAATTGGTTGGATTTACAGAGAGCCTGGAAAGGGCCATGATAAGCTGAGAGGACAGGAATCCCATCTCTTCATCCAGTTCTTACTGCTGGACGTGGTGCCTGTTCCTGGTGATGTGATGGGGAGGTGTTCTGCAGCCTCCTCCCAGTTCAAACCTAAATCTGGCCTTGTGAATACCAGGTGGATCCTTCCAAGCAGACAGCAGAAGAGAGCTTTCCTTGGGCTGCTTTTGTGTGGACTCTGATGTATTTAGTGGTGTGAAACACCCACCCCAGTCTTCAGAGGAGAGGAGCCAGGCACCAAATTGTTCAGGGCTTTTAAAGCTGACCTGCTTCTAGGCATGCCCAGAAACAAGAACTTCACCCAGCTGAGAAGCTTTGCTGTTGGGGTTGGTGGGAGGTACTGTCCAAGTGAGGTGGCAGAAAGGGAGAGTTCTGCTTCCAAAATCACCCTCTGGGAGCTGGGGACCTGGCATCCCTTCATAAATCCAGCCGCTACAAGGGTGGACATCGCTTCCCCAGGGAGCTTGCAATGTATCACCTTTAATGTGACGCAACAAAATAGTAAACCTACTTTGTAACAGCGTATCTTCTATATACCATAACATAAAATGTATTTAAAGGAGATGAATATTCTGCCAGGTTTGTTTCATATTTTATTAGTATTACCAGGCTTGTCTTGCTTCCACTCTGAGGCACTTCATTACAGGTCTCTGTTCCTCCCTTCTGAAATTCTGTAATAGGAAGCTCTTGGCTTTCGAAATCTGTGCAGGCTGTGACTGTTTGCTAGAGTTGGCAGAATTCAGTGGGACCACAAACCCACAAGGATTAATAAGCTGAAAAATCACAGGCTTCTTGTCTGTCATTTGTCCTTCTTAATGGTAAGAATGCTGTTGGGGAAATAAAGCAGCAAATGACAGCAGTCATAGCTTGAAATGCCTTGCTTTCAGACCTACCTTGGCTTTAGTGCTGTAAAAAATACAGTTTAGGCAATCAATTGATATACTGGGTAGGGTTTTACTGTTCTTTTCAATAGATGACACTTAAACTCTATTAGTTTTCTGTAGTCGTCCCAACGTGTGCGTTACAGTAAATATTTGATCAGCTTACAGCAAATTTTGCTTTTCATCCTGGGAATACAGGGAGGTTTAGCTACTCCCAGATATGTTTCTTCTTCCAGTGTTTTTCTCTTGCCTGTTCAAAACATTCAAACTGATCTAAAATGTTTTATGCACATTATAATGAAAACTGTATATCTTATATTAAGGGTGACTGTGCAAAAGCTTTCATCTGAATCAGGTTTAGCATATGATTTCATGCATTTGCATATATGCTGTGAATGCAGTTAATTGCTGTGCCCCAGCCAGCCTCTCTCCTCCTTGCGCATGGGAACAGATTTAGGAGACGTGTTGTTGAAGAGGCCTCTGAAAGCCCTTTGTTAAACTTCTGCCACTGACGTGACGGGAGGGCTGGGATGTTTTCCCAGTCTGTGATGGAGTTTGCTCCCTTTCTGTGTACTGCTAAGTCATCCCTGCCAAAGATGACAATTTCCAGCTCCTAAAAATACTTCTGACCAGCCTATCCATTTCCCTTCAAACAGATCAAATAGCACTGCCAGGTACATTAAAAAGATCTCCTGAGGTGGCACTACATGCTTGCTTATAAAATATACTTGTCCATAGGTGGATTTACACATAAATTCTATAAAACTGTCAAATGCAAGATGAGTATCATGTTATACAATTCTCAGTGTATTTTCTGAACCTCCAGTCTTAATGTTTTTGTTGAGGCTGGTGCAGTAAAGCAGCATCCTTCCATCTCTGATCCAAAGAACCTTTTTGTTTGAACAGGAAGATAAGCTTTTCCCTTCTGCTCCATGAACATATGTTCCCCCTGGCAAAGGTCATTTCAGGCTGAGAAGACAAAATTTATGGGAGCCATTTTTAAGGTGGTGTTAGAAGAGCTCGAACTGTGTATAGAAGCAGAAAAAATAATTAGGTCAGGTTGATTTCTGTATGAAGAATCTCCTTAAGATTCATAAAGCAGAAAAATATGCCAACTTGTAATGCTCTTTGCCTGTTCCAACATCTGCTTGTGGCTGCTGTGCAAATCCATGAATTAAAAACAATTAAGAAAAACACAAGCCCAGATCATAGTGATATGCAGAATATACATGATGGCTCTCAGCCAGTATCAGTAATTAGTTTGTAGTGGCTGTGTTTTTAGAGAAGAGCTTGATTGATTGTGGTTTCACAGCATACACAAGTCGCATTCTGTATTCATTTTGAGATCTGCAGTTCTTATAATTTACATTAATGTAGTACAGATTAGTACCAAAACTATAGTATTTGATGACATCAGAAAACTGCTTAATGTGATAAATTTTAATTATTTGATAACAACCCTTCTTCTAAAGTAAGAAGAGTAAGCAAGCAAGATGAGAAAAAAATCAAGATTATTAGTTTAGCTCACACAACCAGCAGTGTGAATTGAGAGGATCATCTGTGAAATCCAGTTTGGATCCAAATGCTAGGAAGCAGGATCTGTGTTGCAGTTCTTCCCCAAAGTCTGTATTTGAGCTGGAAGTCTCCTCACCCAGCAGCTTTGAACAATTTATGGAAAGTCACACTGAAGGTTTTGCTCTACTTCCCCCCGACTGCATTTTTGCCAGCTGCCCAGCTGTTCCCGGACCATGCAGTCAGCTGGAATGTGATTAACAGATCTGTGTGATGAGGGAGCACTGGCAAACAATCAGGTGGATGCCCACTGAAGAGCTGGGGAGTGATGGCTTCATTGGCCAGCGCAAGGGGATAGGGGAGGGATGCCTGTTGTTACCCTTAGGATTGACCATGCCAGGCATTGCTGTGCCCAGCTTCTCACCACTGTTGTGGGAGCACAACTCAGAAATCTGAGCTTGATAACTAAACTGCATATAAAATCAGAGGGGATGGTTATGTACTAAAATCCAAGATTCATTCACAGCAGAGAGCATGCCAGGCAGGAGCATACCTCCACCAGTCCACAGGGGATGCCAAAGAGGAGTGCCCATCTCCCAGACTTCCGTCACTTACTTGTAGTCCTGAGCATGTCCCTGTGCATGCCTTGGATTCACATTGACCCTCGGTACTGGAGCTAGACCGTCACTCTGAGTGCAGGCAGCCAGCACAATTCAGTCCTTTGAAAAACAGCCAGCGCTAGTGCTACCCGCCTGTTGTGGGTCAGAGATGAGCAGCTGGAGCTTGAGGAAGAGATCAGAGTTCAGTGCCCTCCCTGGACCAAATGAGTTCAAATCCACACCTCTCATAAGAGTTGCTGTACCACTGGGCATCCTCAGCTTCCTCCGCTGATTCTCGACCTCATGGTAAGTGGAGAGCATGCAACATAGGCAGAGGCAGAACATATGGGAACAGTCTGTGTCAGCCAAAGACCAGAGCAGTCCACATGGAGGAGAGTTCTGTTCCTTGCTCCCAGGATTGTATCTGCCTTTACCCAGTTACTGTTAGGCGTGAAATAGAACAGCAAGTCCAAGATAAGAATCCCATGTACAGTAATAGTAAAGCAAGTAAGTAAGAAGTCAAAAAGCCAGGGACTGGAACGAAAACCCAGTCAGCTATGGGCTTGATGCTGTGAATTGAGTACATTATCCTCTAGGAGACTTTGCCCTTGAAATGGGTCATCTTTAAGGGTGTTATCTGAAGCAAAGCCTGAAATGCTAAGGCAGGACTTCACCACTTCTTCACAGCTTCTTTTTCTTATGTTTGTCAGCACATGTGAGCAGTGTGGGTTTTTTTCCTAGATTGTTTGTGGTGTACAAAACCAGTCTTGCAGGAATAACCCCATATTAAATAGAAAAGAAGCAGCATCAGTATTTCCTGGAAATATACTGCATATGCTGTTGAAGACTGGAACTAGAGATGTAGCCATGAGTTAAAGGTTTCAAGATAAATGAAAGAAAATCTCTTAAAAATACAGGGCCTTTCAATAGCGGGCATGACAACTGAATTCTCTCTACTTTTCCAGCTGCTTCTAATGGCTTTGCTGGAATTTTTTTATGCAGTCAAGCCCTATCTCTTCCCCTGGGGTCTCTAAATAAAGCTATCTACAGAGACAGCGTGCCACTTTTCCTCTAGTTGCTGCACAGGAGTGGTGAGCATGTATGCATAGTTTGGTCTCTTTCCTTTATAAGAGGATGCTTTTGAAAACAAGGAATCTCAGCAGATTTAAGTGCTTTACAGTTTAAGGACAAGCTATCTCTGTCAGCACTGTTTTATTTACAGCTCTGTTTCACTGGGTGAAACCTAGCATCAAGACTGATATATATAGAGAGAGAGAGAGAGGTCATGTTTATGCAGTCAGAAAATAGGTGAGCTCTGTGGTTTATATACTTCAGCTGCTGTGAAACTGGCGAAGTTGCAAATAGGAAAGACTTACACAAAAAGGATAAATTTTAATAAGCTCATGCATCCTGAATTTTGGGAATCCAGTTCTGCTGCTCAGCTGTCAATGTTCCTGTCACAGATATTACTTGAACTTTTTCCTTTTTTCCATGTTTTAGTCTCACTATTTAGATTGCAAACGGACAAGAAAATACACACAAGAATGTTTGAGCTTTATTCTTATAGAAGGAAAAAGATTAAATACTAAAGTACAAGCAAAATTTTAAACCGAGGCCAGAAGACCATACAACAAGGTATTCAACCACCTGTAATGGCTAGAAATAGCAAACTGGGATGCCATACTCCAGGTGTACCTGTGGGGTTATTGTGTGACTCTGTGTAAAGAAATGTATACACTGTCTCTACATGCATACATACGTACATACACGATGTGGTATTGCTGTGCTTGCATACTATCCAGGTAAGCCCAATATACCTACTCTGTTCAGCCTGTAAAAGCTGTGAATGCAGTGTGTGATATGGTCACAGTACTGTGACATTACCCCTGCACTATGACTGAGGCAGTGCAGAGCAGAGTTAAAGGTGGGGCTTTCCTACAGCCAAAATGTAGGCGCGATGGCTGCGCTGTGTGAGTGGGATAAACACACACCAGTGCCAGCTGGAGGCATACTGGCCCTTGCGCAGGCAGCTCTTTCTCCCTCTCCTCAGCACTGCCCTGAAATTTCTAATTGCATCATATGCAGGATGGGAAATTTGCCGTTGGGTAATTAGTAGGAGGTTTTCCAGTTGATTCCCATGCTGCAGCAGGACAGCCTTAGCTCCCCAAGCTGCGGACCCCCAGCCCATGCTGCAGATGAGCCCACGCATCTGCCAGACTGTCACCACCCTCTCTGCCTCTGCCTGGATTGTGCCTGTGTGCGGCTGTGGAGCTGCAGGCTCCCTTCTCCTCCCCTCCACACCAGCTGGAGCTGGGTGACTGTGGCAATGGTGGCAGGGCAGCGGTGGCACTAGAAGGCAGCACAAAGCCTGATGCTGTCAACAGCGTGCTCTTAGCTCGGTGCCCTCGCCCCTTGAGCAGTAAAGTGCAGCAACAGCACTAAGCACTGCATGATTTCACTGCTGATTCTCAGATACCCGTTCCAAGCAAGGAGCAATCCTGGAAAATGTTACAGTACTTTGTTGGCCACCCTTGTGTCATTCCTCCTGTTGCATAGAGCAGTGCACAGCTCTGCTCCCGTGGCGTGGGTGTGCTGCTGCTCGGAGCCCGCTGTAAGGCGGAGGGAGGCCGGGGTGATAGGCTTCCCAGCATCAGATGTCGTGCATGCGGCGTGAGCGTTTCCATCACAGCGTATTAGTGTGTTGGCTCACCTGCTGACAGGCTGTCGGTGATGTGACATGAGCGGCTGGACCATGGAAGAATATGTATGAGTGAATTTGCAATGAGATACCAATGAAGCCCGCGGCTCCACATGTGGCATCTTTTGCAGGAAAGGGTGGGTAAGACAGTCCTCTTAACAGTCTCAGATCAGATCAGAGCTAAACAAGTGTTATGGCCAGTTAGGACAAAAGAATATGTTTTTGAGAAATGTCAACCTCTTTCATGATTAACGCTGGATCAGTTGGCTGTTCTAGGGGTTACATGTGTGAGGTTTTGCAGCCACATTGTCACAGCCACAAAAACAGTCAACAGGCATCCTTAGGGAGCTGTCAGCCTGGAGAAGGGTGTTAGGAGAAGTGAGAGGCCATGTTTGGCTCCTACCCGCATTGCTGCTAGACAAGGAGTTTCACCCCTTTGTTAAGACATTTGTAAGATGGAAGTCACACTGACCCAGGACAATATGTTGCAATTGATATTTTAGGGATAGATGCCATGTCATTTTGCTTAGAGATGTCTACCAAATGGGAGAAAATATTTATTAAAGTCTCCTAGTAACATTGCTGTCGAGCTCTGCTGCATGCAAAGCTGGCTTGAACATCACTAACACACTTGGAACCATTACTAGCACTGCCCCCTTTAATTTATAAAATGTTCTTGAAGATCCTATAAATAGCCGCATGCCTAATTTTAAACGTAAGTAGTCTCCAGGAGCGTTCAGTGTTAAGCTTGTGCGTAGCTGTTATCAGAACTGGGGCCACAAAGGTTAATTCGTGCTTTGCAAGACACAGTTCCTGGTCTCAGATGCAGTTCAGTCTTTCAGAAAGCTCAGTCTTCGAGGTGGTTGCGTTTTCAGGCTCTGCTGACTCTGACCGGCAGTGCCTAACTTGGCAGCCCTTCCCAGCGCTGTGCTCCAAGCCAGGCGGGTCAGGGAGAGGTGATTATTAAGCCTTGCTTCCTTGAAATGCTTTCAATAGCAAGATCTGATTATGATGTGGTCTGCTTAACCAGGGATGAGCCTCAGCTAGGGCTCCTGCTCTCTGCGCTGCAGCCAGGACTTCACTTTGGAAAGCTGCTGGTGTCTTGCAAGGGCAGGAATGTTTTGGGGGCCCAAACACTGGAGGTATGAAATCTGTTTACCTGTTTGTGTTTTGTTTGGAAAAGTAGATTTGGGAATAGTGAGGGTGCTGAGACAGTATTTGGACTGTACTTCAGTTTTGTAGATGGGAATGTTTTGCTTATCGGGAAAACTCTGTTGCAACTTTGGACATCATGTCCCAGGGTCATTTTGTTTCCCCAAGGAGAGGGCCACTGACATTTACATCTGCAGACATGATATAAATACTCTGTGAAACAAAGCAGCTTTTCTGCTCTCCCTCCCTCCCCTTGCAAACTTGTACGCGGTTCTGATCTGGTTACAGCAGGGGTGACTTGGGTCTGATTGTCAGAGGTGTTGTACTAGGTATGGAGGTGGTTTAGAGGTGATAAAGCTGGGTCCCTGGGGCACCCTTTTGAAGAGCTAAACTTTGCATTTGAGCTCCCTGAAACTGGGCTGAGTACTCCTCTGAGCCGGGCTGAGCCAGAGGCACAGGGAAGTGGGGGCTGCCTCAGACCTGGTGAGGCTGGGTCAGTATTGGGTTAACTCCCAGCATGTCTGATCCTGAGGCTGGTTGCTAAGAGCTGCCAGATGGCAGAGGTGGTTGCTGGATGTCTCATCCTCTATAAGGGTGTGAAGACAGGCTCTGATAAGGCCTTTTCCCAGTCCCAGGTGTTCAGGGGAACAAGGTGTGCCCATCACCATCAGCTCTGTGAAGGATTTAAGAGAGGTTGTGCACTTAAAGGTTTGTCTGCTGCTGCGGTGGTGGCGATGGTGGCTGTGGCTGCACCACCACCCCCCGCCTTGTGGAAAAGATAGCAAAAATATGGTTTGTGATAAGTCTGCAGCTGCTGGCCGGGGTTGTATGTGTGTGGGACAGCACCCAGAAACTCCCAGATGAATGATGCTTCCCTCTGACTACTTAAAGGATGTTGGAAAGTTACTTCCACCCCCTCAGATACAGTCACCATCTGGTATTGTGGCTCTGCAGCGTGAGACCTCGACGTGGCTTTGGATATTTGCCCTTTGAGCGATAGAATTATAAAAATCCAAAATTTAGGGTCAGGGTTTTTTCCAGGTGATAAGACCTTCTTAGTACATCTCCCTACTACTGACCTTAGCAAAATGAGAGCAGTTTTCCTTGTATATGCCAGAGCTTGGGAAATAAAAGCTGTGATTAGTAGAAAGTCAGTAATCAGACAGATGGCTTAGCACCCAAAAAGCGCTTGAGAGCAACATGTGATTATTGGATTACTTTAAGGCTATTAGAACTGCCTTACTATGCTTCTGTGCCACATGCAAACCTACATATGTGGCACCTATATGTATGCATGTACCCTGTTAGCCCATACACATTTATACATACATACACGTATGTGTACATCATCTTAGAAACTGAAATAGAAGCAGCTTTCCTCCCAGCCAGTAGAATTTTCGTATGGTTTAAAGCAAGAGAAATCTCCAATTACAACTATGTGCTCCTAGTCGCTGTGCTCCTGAAGGAGCCACGTGAGCGGCCTCATTCATCTGTTGGTGGCTGTGAGAAAGCAAACAGTTTGTCACAACAAATGTTCCTAGCCGAGTCCTAAAATGGCTTCTGTAGTGTGAGGGTTTTGTGTCCAAATGTTTTTTTCTGCTCTTGTTGAAGTGCCAGTTCTGAAGAAATGTTGAAAATCTGGAACAAATCCAGCGCTTGTCCTCAGGGATGTTTGAAAATTCATGCAACTTCTGAGATTCATACAGGATGGACAAAGGAAGGATGCTTGTGATTCATTGTTATTTTGAAAACAGTATTTGAGTTATAATTTCCATCATGTTTTCACTCTTCCCTTTTCCTTTCCAGGGAGTGAAGCCGATTTTAGCTCTTCAAGCAGCACAGGCAGTATTTCAGCGCCTGAAGTCCATATGTCTGCTGCTGGAAGCAAAAGATCATCTTTTTCTCGCAAGTAAGCAAAGCAATTTTTCCTGAATATTGCAAGTGTTGCTAGTGCAAAGATAGACTACGGTGTAAGATCTGATAGTTAATACATACAATACCAGTATTGTGAATTTTAAAACAGTTAGGGTAACACTACGCTCTCGGGCAGCACTTACACTGATGAGAACAGTGATATGAGAAGGAGAAAGAAAATTCTGTATTTGGAACACAAAAATCGTCAATATGCCAGATAAGCCGACTGGTATTTTTTGGGGGGGCGTTTGTTCATAACAAATATGGGAGATATGATCAGGTAAGGCAGAAAAGGCATCAGCTGTAGGGGAGGAGGGAGAAACTGGGGGTATGTTAGTGAACAGCAGTACTTCTAACCAGTTAACCTTAACCTTTTGGTCTTTGTTTTCTTTCTGTAGTAAACTGTCAGCTCAGCATATACCTTTGCAGATCATGACCTTATTTTTTGTAGGAAGAAGTAGAAATACTGCCTTTGATGCTTTTTTCTTAAACACCCTTGCCCAACCTTTATATAACTAAAACTCCACACAGATAAAACAGAACTATTTCTATCTAAACGAAACTTTCATGAAAGATTTTTGTAAGATTTCTCCCTGTCATGTGTAAAGTGCAAATCCAGACAGCTTGCAAATATAGGGGCACCGGGATGGAGCTGTGCATGCTGTGTGCTGCCCACGCGATCCCTGCTGGTTACATTTTTTGGAGTAGGAGGAAAGGGTTGAAATCACCAGGACTGGTTTCCTGCCCTTTGTGGAAGAGCTGGCAGGCAGGCTGGGACCGGCAGCAGGATACCCGTATGCTGGAGTCACACAGACGTCTCCACGGTCTCGGTGTGCTCCAGTGTACAGGATCAGCAGAATGATGCTTAATGAGCAGTTTCCTATCTGTATCGTGAGACTGTTAGAAAAATAAACATTACTTAAGCTCTCCCTAGATTAAATCTAACAAGTAAAGTTACTGGCTGTGGGAAAAAACCTGTACTAAGTAGAATATGAAGCCCTAAGCCACCTTACTTTCAGTAAGGGTATGTACCATTTCATACACTACTGTGCATTTAAATATAACTTTTAAGTTAGACCATACTGACCTGCTTAATTAGACAGAAGTCCTCCATAATGAGGCTCCTTCAAATGCATTGCTGCATTAGGCAAAGTCCCTGCAAGCTCCTCCTCGCACCAGAGCTGACGCTGTGCTGTGCACAGTGGAAAGAGATGTCCCCTTTGCAATATGTTCTTTTTTAAATGTTTGACTTAACTCACAATGAAACATTTCAATGTTGTCACAAACCACAGTCCTTCACTTCGTTGTAAAATAATTATAAAATCACCCGAACCGCAGCAGCGTGATGAAGGTTTGCAGCAGCCACTCAACCATCTGTTCCTTATAAAGTGTTCCATTTTCAGAGGAGGGAGGAAACCAATTCAAACAATTTTAAGAAGAGATTTTTGTTTCATAATTCTGTGGTATTAAATTTTTATGTTCAAGCCTTCTCTTTTGCTGGCTGGAATTGCCTTTTTCCGTATATTTTTTTGAAACCTGCCATTTCCTTACCATTTAGAAGAAGAACTTCCATGGGAGGACGAAGGTAGCCACGCAGTAGTGCAGGAAGGCAAACCAAGGGAGCAAGTGAGGCGTGCACCCCGAGATGCTGTTCTCAGAGCACCCCAGCACTTTGGCAGCTCTCGGGCAGTGCAGATACCAATTGCTTTCAAGCACGCATGGTTAACAGATTATTTAACAGAGTGGGAAAAGAAAGGTAGATATGTATGGGGCGAAATTGGAAGGAAGAAAGAAAAGGCTGTGCTTTCCTTTGTCTATTTTAATACTATTTCAGTCTGCTCTCAGTGGGGTTCGAACTATATCTAAGCGAATGAATAGCTGACAGTGACAGCTAAAGCACCCAGTATGCTGAAGGCAGAAAAGAACAGTGGCTCAAACAAAATCTGTTTTCAGTGCATGCTGTGATCCCTCGGGCTGCTTGCTGAGGAGCATAAAAGCAGCCTTACAGCAAACCTCTGCGGATGGGCATCGCTCCACAAGCCTGGCCAGGGAAAGCTGAAGTGTGGTTCTCTTGGCGCTAATCCAGGCTGCAGTCCTTTCATTACTTAATGGAGTCAGAGGTTCAGGGAACATGGATGATCTGATGGAGTCACTGGGAACTGTTCTATCCACAGAGAAATGTGCAAATGGCTGAGGTTTCCCTAGATCATGTAATTCAGGCTGAGAGCCCCACAGTCAGTGAAAGAACATGCAGTGGCTGGTGACTTCAGGACTTTCTTTCTTCCTGACCACTCACAATTATCTACCAGGTGTAGTGTTCAGACAACTTTGCGTAGTGGGGTTGTGTGATGAGGATAATCCAGTATGCTTTAACCATTTTGGTTCCCCTCCAGTCGTGGCCCTTATGGTCGGAATAATGGATCCTTATCCTACAAGTCTGGAGCCAGCCCACCTGCTTCCCGTGAAAAGGACTCTCTGTCAACACTGTGCAAAAACCAGCTGAGTCCTGCTAACATCCATCAGAGTTACAGGGCTTCTTCAGCCAGCAGCAGCAACTCAGGCTCATATAAAGGAAGCGACAGCAGCCCAGTGATGAGGCAAGTCTTTCTTTCAGCATCCCGGTGTTCAGCGCACTGACGTACCTGCTCTGCACTGTAACGTGGGATCAGCTGTACGAGTTGCCAAGCGGGTCACCTTGCTCCTCAGCATAGGCATGACTCCTCATGTTGGTGGCTCCAACGGTCAACAGGGTGCTTCATCCCTTATTGTTTCAGCGCTGCAAAATTCAGTTACTTTCAGTCAAAGTCCTATGTAGTTGTTTTTCACCCCGAGGCAGGCTCCTTCATGTGCTTTCATGCCATCAATTCTCATGGGGATTTACTGGTTCTTTGGTCTAAGGGTCCTTTCACTTTGGAGACAGTTGGGTGGGGTAGTATAGAAAACATACACTCAGGTGAAAATTCACCCTGCCCAGCCTTAGGCACCTCCCGTAAGGAGTGTAGTTTCCTGTACAGGAAAGAAAACAGATACCTGCCAGAGCATGTGACACGTATGGCAGAGAAGTTGCCACCACACTGCTGCTGTTTCCCTGCCTCAGGCAACTCAACAGCCGAGCATGTCAGATACACACGTAAAGCTAGATAGGATGAATCCAGGTTTCAGCGTGCTCAGCTTCATAGCTCATGAGTGGAGCTGCACTTGGTCCTCACCTGGCCGTGTCTACAGCTGGGTGCCCTTGCCAGTGGCTTGGTTGCCTGCTCTTGGGCACACCATCCATTTTGGGGAGGGCGTGGCTAGGTGTTTTGATGTCTCATGTCATGTAATGGCACTGAAACCAAGTACAATAAATAGTAGATTTTGCACTAGAGCCACAAATCAGCTGTTTCTCAAGTACTCTGATTTGCTAGAGAGTCGCTTGTGTGGATGCTGAGGAGCCCCAAATGACTCAAGTTTTGTATCAGTCAATAGGATGTTTTCCTTTTTGCCAGGACTGAAGAACTGTGGGAATGATATTATGTGATGGTTTGTGGGTTTTTTTCTTTTCAGGCGATCAGGGAGGTACAATTCTTGTGCTGACAATCACAGCATTAAGCCACAAAATCCAGAGCAGTATTTGACTCCTCTGCAGCAGAAAGAAGTTACAGTACGGCATTTGAAGACAAAACTGAAGGAATCTGAGAGCAAACTTAAAGAAAGGTAAATTTCGCTTTAGAAATGAGAGTTAAAAAGATTTACTCAGGACCATTCAGGGGTGGGAATTCTGAACGTTTTAATCATATCTTGACCTCGTAAAGTTTTCATTAAGAAATTTGAAATATAATCAGTCTGACTGTGTTGTTTTCAGGCATTTCTGGTTTCATAGGATTCTCAGGGAATACACACCATGCAGTTTAGTTATTAACATCGTTGTTTCTTTTCCCTCTTTTGAACTTTCCCAATACTTTTAGAGGATAATTTTTTACCACTCCTATGTAGCGTTGGGACCTTTTATACATAAAACAGTTTCTACCTGCCAGCATGCATTACCTTAGTCTGCCGTTCTACCTCACTCAGTGAAATACGCCTACAAGTGTCCCCCTTCTCCCCTAATGAAAGACAGGCTCTTATACAAGCCAGTGTGCCACTTATATTTTTGTTGCTTCAATACCGAATTTTTCACAATAGCCCTCTGTACGGATGCTAAGCAGAGACCATGTACTTTACACAGCAACAGATGTAATCTGCTTTACTAAAACCGTGCTCTGAGAGCTGGCTCTGCAGCGCACCCAACCCAAGTGGGCACAAAGGGCTGTCTGAGTGGAGCCCCCAGGCAGAGTCCCCAGGGACCCAGTGGTCCAGCTTGGGACAGCCCATCCTCTGCCTCTGCCAGGGCTGGATCTCACACGGGGCCCCCTCGCCCCACTCGCTTGCAAGTCAAGACGGCAGCCTCTGGCTCCATGCAGGGCAGAGCAAGCCAGGGGTCTGCAGCCTCGAGCCGTCCTGCTTTCCGCAGCCAGTGTTGGCCCTGGCTGTACAAAACGAGCTGCTGGCAGGCATGGGGGATGCATCCAGGTAGCTGCTCCTCATTTCCTCCGGGGCGAGGCAGCAGGTGGGATGTTAAGCGCTGTACCGATTGGACCTGACCTAAAGGTCACCACTTGTACCTCAAGGTGTCTTGGATCATGGCACAGCTCACAAGGCTGCTGGCTGTGTGGCGGGGTCAGTGGCTCCCCTAAGCAGTCAGCCCGGGTGTCTGGGCAGCTGGCTTCAGTCTCTGCCAGCTCTTTCAGAGGCAGCAGCAAATCGTGCATGGAGGAAATTGCTTCCTTCTTGGAGCATCTGGGCAGCATAAGGATCCCGGTGTGGTGGAGCCTCATGTTGACTCTTTAACTGACCAGTTAGCAGAAGTGTTACAGCATTTTTATTTTGCTGCAGGGAAACAGAAATAGAAGAGCTCAAAGCTCAGCTGGGACGGATGAGGGAAGACTGGATTGAAGAAGAGTGTAATCGTGTGGAGGCGGAGCTGGCCTTAAAGGAAGCACGAAGCGAAATTAAACAACTCAAGCAGGTTATTGAAACCATGAAAAACAGCTTGGCTGAGAAAGACAAAAAAATTCAGAAATACTTCATAGATATAAACATTCAAAACAAGAAACTGGAATCTTTGCTGCAGAGCATGGAGATGGCTCAGAATGGCTCTGCGAGGGATGAGCAGTGCCTGGAGTACGTGTGTGACTCAGAGGGGAAGCCGCTGGCGCTGTGTGCCACAGTGCCGGACAGCCTCATCGCAGAGGACCAGGCTCTGGAGGAGGTGGCAGACAGTGGGCTGCTGCTTAATGAGGACACAGCTAACGGGAGCGATTCATCTGAAGAGAGTTTGACCACCACGGCCTCTGAGTTGAGTGATCCAGCTCTCTCCAGTTCTGCTGTGAATAAAGGGATGCTTGAAAATGTTCTGGATGAAAAACTAACTTCTTCCCAGGAGGAGGAGAAAAGAAGCAACATGATGGTGGAACAGTCTGTGCAGACTGATGTGGTGCCATATAGCCTAGATGTGGAGCAGCTCATTCAAAACATCTTCAGAGCTCAAGATGCCTGTCCTCTAAGCCCACCTTCTTCACTGAAGGAATTGGGTGATTCTCTTGGAAGCTTCAGTGATTCTGGTATCATTGTGGACTTAACTCCAAGTGATCCAACCTCTGCCATCCTTTTGTCTCCTATGGAGTCTCCATGCAGGAAGGTGGAGCACAGAGTTAATGGAAACCGTTTCATGAAAGAACTTGATTTTACAGAACCTCATGATGATGAAGCCTTTGGGTATGTCAATACTTTCTCTCAGGCAGGAATAAAGAGGAGATACTGGAGCAGGAGTCTCCTCAGAGATGTTCTGGCTGTAGCAGCCCCTGTTGTACCAACTATCATGTGGGCTTTCAGTACTCAGAGGGGAGGAACAGATCCCATTTATAACATCGGAGCGTTGCTTCGTGGTTGCTGCCTGGTGGCCCTGCATTCTTTACGCCGTACACCCTTCAATATCAAAACCTAAAGTCCACTCTGTCCCTGGGCACCAACTGGCTGAGGCAGAGAGAAAG